>NC_090194.1:31158782-31506782 GCF_024679245.1 Pseudorasbora parva
CTCAAAGCAAATCTAGAGGGTAAAAAGAGCACACTTGACTTCTGAACTGCTTCTCTTGGATCTCATATTCCCAGTATGTATTATCTGTAATTTCCTCACAGGTGCCAATCTAAAGGGGGTGGATATGGAGGGCAGTCAAATGACGGGTATAAACCTCCGCGTGGCCACGCTGAAGAACGCCAAACTCAAGAACTGTAACTTGCGGGGTGCCACTTTGGCAGGAACTGATCTGGAGGTGACAAACCGTTTAGTTTCTGAATCATTCTGTTTGCAGTTTGGCATGTCTGGTGTTTTTCAGTTTGGTGTTTTTGTTCAACAGAACTGTGACCTGTCCGGCTGTGACCTCCAGGAGGCGAACCTGCGGGGCTCCAACGTAAAGGGGGCCATTTTTGAGGAGATGCTGACGCCACTGCACATGTCCCAGAGTGTCAGGTAGCCGCTCATGTTCACTGATGTCCTCATTCAGTGAGACTGCGGCCTCTTCACGGAGCAGCTTTAATTAAAAACCTACCTGCAAACCTAATGACTGTCATGTGACATTAAGTCTGTTGCTATTATCGGTTGCCTCAAGAACATTTATTTTGATTTATTACATTATTATTACTGGCGTTTGCTATATTTCTCAATGCAAGTTTTTTTTTTTGTGACTTGCAATTTTATGCATTACATTTGTGCAAAGCTTCTAAATGTGTCACTGCTGGTCTGTGAACTAGACACCTGAAAATCTGTGTTATTGCATTTGATTCAGATTTAGGAATGTGGCTTTTCTGTGAATGTTCAATTTTATACCTTTTCATACATGTCGTTTTACACTGTTTTGCTCGTCTCACTGTCACATGGCTTTTTGTGGACTGTGTCTGCATGCAAAAAAGAAAACCTCAGCTAGAAGGCTGCTAGTTTGATGTCACCAGCCCTGTCAAGATCCAATAAAGTCAAACACTGGAGATTCAAAGAGGAGTTTGACTTTATTTATTGCAAGAGAAAATTGTAAAAAAAAAATATATATATATATTGTAAAAGATATTTACATATCTTTATAGATATTTTAGCATGCTTAGCATTTTGTTGCTGTCAAATCGATTTATCAAAAAAAAAAGTCTGTTTATTTCATGTGTGCATTATTTATTTATATATATATATATATATATATATATATATATATATATATATATATATATATATATATATATATATATATATATATATATATATATATATATATATATATACTCACCTAAAGGATTATTAGAAACCTTACCAATACTGTGTTTGACCCCCTTTCACCTTCAGAACTGCCTTAATTCTACGTGGCATTGATTCAACAAGGTGCTGAAAGCATTCTTTAGAAATGTTGGCCCATATTGATAGGATAGCATCTTGCAGTTGATAGAGATTTGTGGGTTGCACATCCAGGGCACAAAACTCCTCTTCCACCACATTAGAAAGATGCTCTATTGGATTGAGATCTGGTGACTGTGGGGGCCATTTTAGTACAGTGAACTCATTGTCATGTTCAAGAAACCAATTTGAAATTAGTTGAGTTTTGTAACATGGTGGATTATCCTGCTGGAAGTAGCCATCAGAGGATGGGTACATGATGGTCATAAAGGGATGGACACGGTCAGAAACAATGCTCAGGTAGGCCATGGCATTTAAACAATGCCCAATTGGCACTAAAGGGCCTAAAATGTGCCAAGAAAACATCCCCCACACCATTACACCACCACCACCAGCCTTCACAGTGGTAACAAGGCATGATGGATCCATGTTTCTTATTCTGTTTTCGCCAAATTCTGACTCTACCATCTGAATATCTCAACAGAAATCGAAACTCATCAGACCAGGCAACATTTTTCCAGTCTTCAACTGTCCAATTTTGGTGAGCTTGTGCAAATTGTAGCCTTTTTTTTCCTATTTGTAGTGGAGATGAGTGGTACCCGGTGGGGTCTTCTGCTGTTGTAGCCCATCTGCCTCAAGGTTGTGCGTGTTGTAGCTTCACAAATGCTTTCCTGCATACCTCGGTTGTAACGAGTGGTTATTTCAGTCAAAGTTGCTCTTCTATCAGCTTGAATCAGTCGGCCCATTCTCCTCTGACCTCTAGCATCAACAAGGCATTTGCGCCCACAGGACTGCCGCATTCTGGATGTTTTTCCCTTTTCACACCATTCTTTGTAAACCCTGGAAATGGTTGTGTGTGAAAATCCCAGTAACTGAGCAGATTGTGAAATACTCAGACCGGCCCGTCTGGCACCAATAACCATGCCACGCTCAAAATTGCTTAAATCACCTTTCTTTCCTATTCTGACATTCAGTTTGGAGTTCAGGAGATTGTCTTGACCAGGACCACACCCCTAAATGCATTGAAGCAACTGGCATGTGATTGGTCAATTAGATAATTGCATTAATAAGAAATTGAACAGGTGTTCCTAATAATCCTTTGAGTGTGTATGTATATATATATGTTTATACACACACACACACACACACACACACACACACACACACACACACACACACACACACACACACACACACACACACAGTGGGTACGGAAAGTATTAAGATGTCCTTAAATGTTTCACTGTGTTATATTGCAGCCATTTGCTTAAATCATTTAGTTCGTTTTTTCTCTCATTAATATACACACAGCACCCCATATTGACAGAAAAACACAGAATTGTTGACATTTTTGCAGATGTTATTAAAAAAGACAAACTGAACTATCACATGGTCCTAACTAAGTATTCAGACCATTTGCTCAGTTTTAGTAGAAGCATCCTTTTGACAAATACAGCCACAGAGTCTTTTTGGGAAAGATGCAAAAAGTTTTTCACACCTGGATTTGGGGATCCTCTGCCATTACTCCTTACAGATCCTCTCCAGTTCTGTCAGGTTGGATGGTAAACGTTGGTGGGCAGCCATCAGATTTCCGTCCAGGATTTCCGGCAGCATTTACTTTCCAATCGTCCTGTCCCTGCAGCTGAAAAAAAAAACACAGCATGATGCTGCCACCACCAGGCTTCACTGTTGGTACTGTATTGGAGTCCTTCAGGTGTTTTTTTTAGAAAACTTTAATGTGTCTTGCACTGAGGAGAGGCTTCTGTCGGGCCACTCTGCCATAAAGCCCAGACTGGTGGAGGGCTGCAGTGATGGTTGACTTTCTACAACTTTCTCCCATCTCCCGACTGCATCTCTGGAGCTCAGCCACAGTGATCTTTGGGTTCTTCTTTACCTCTCTCACAAAGGCTCTTCTCCCCCGATAGCTTGGTTTGGCTGGACGGCCAGCTCTAGGAAGGGTTCTGGTCATCCCAAACGACTTTCATTTAAGGATTATGGAGGCCATTGTGCTCTTAGGAACTTTAAGTGCAGCAGAATGTTTTTGTAACCTTGGCCAGATCTGTGCCTTGCCACAGTTCTGTCTCTGAGCTCTTCAGGCAGTTCCTTTGACCTCATGATTCTCCTTTGCTCTGACATGCACTGTGAGCTGTAAGGTCTTATATAGACAGGTGTGTGGCTTTCCTAATCAAGTACAATCCGTATAATCAAACACAGCTGGACTCAAGTCAAGGTGTAGAATCATCTCAAGGATGATCAGAAGAAATGGACAGTATCTGAGTTAAATATATGAGTGTCACAGCACAGGGTCTGAATACTTCCCAGCAAGCAATTTAGCATCTAAAAGATGTCTAATAGCCGTCTAACAGCCCAGACGTCTAGGCTAAAACAAGGCTAAACTTGGGCTTTCAGTGAAAATCGTATAGACGTCTAATCATAGCCCAAGATTAGACGACTATTGAATGACTACATATATATGTCTAATAAACAGCAAATATGGGTCTAAGCCAAAACAAGGCTAAATTTGGGCTGTCAGTGAAAAACGAATAGACGTCTAACCATAGCCCAAGGACTAGTCATCACTAGTCAAGAATACCCAAATAAAAATGTAACCCTTTTGTTGGTTTATAAAACATTGTTGGCTTTTGCATTCCTTAACTCAAACTCTGTTGCCGCTGGGAAGTCGGTCATCACGACATCTGCTAAATAAGAAACAAAACATTGCACATAAGTATTGTTGACATCATAATTGTTTACTTTATTTAAAGTAATTGTGAGGAAGTCATTCTCTTTTGCTTGAATGCGCACTAGAGCAAGGCAATAAAAGGTTAAGATACATGTATGTGACATGTTTAAAGAGATAGTCATCATTTACTCACCCTCAAGTTGTTCCAAACCTGTATGTTTTTTTCTTCTTCTGTTAAACACACACAAATATATATTTTGAAGAACGTTGGTAACCAGACATTTGATGGTAGCCATTGACTTTTATAGTAGGAAAATAAATATGGTGGAAGTCAATGGAGCCCATAAAGCTTTTGATTACCCAGATTCTTCAAAATATCTTCTTTTGTGTTCAACAGATGAAAAGAAACAACTTGAGGGCAAGTAAATTATATAACAGAATTTTCATTTTTGGGTTTAAAAGATGTTTTAGCCATTATGTTGCATTATAACAATGAGGTAGACAACTGCGAAAGCATAGAATGGTGGCCAAAGTACATTTCTGATCGTCTGCTACATTATGAACCATCCTCTTAGGTCGTCTGGGACAGGTCTGCTTTCTGTCCCCAGACTCAAAACTAAAGTGTTTATGGACAATATATCTGGAACAAACTCAAAGAAAACCTGCAGTCCTGCGGTAATTCTTAATTATTTTAAATCAAGGTAAATGATAAGGTCAAATGTTGAATACTGAATATAGCAAGTTTACTTCGCTTCAGTGCATAACAAGCGATTCAGTAGTAGGCTACAACAGAAATCATCATGATGCTGCTTTTCCATAGATCCTGGCAGAGCAGTAAACCGCCAGCAGGGGCAGCAGTGTCTCTAAAAAAAAAACCCAGAAAGTTGGTTGACGGGACGGCCGGGTTGCCCTCTACATATTCTACACCTTCTGTTTTGGGAAGAGTCTCAGCTCAGCCATGACGGTCAGCTCATCACAACAGATGAGTACTGTAGCAGACCGTGAAATCTGTTCGCCAGGATGCACTGCCAGAGTGATTTATTGGACCAGAGTGTGTGGGAAAACCATCTACACGAGCAGATGAGCAAAAATTCCTTGTTGTAATGAACTTCTGAACAGCAGTTTGGTATAACTTATGTTTACACATATACTGTGACAGTTGCCATTTTTTACAAATGATTCATGATTAATAATTTTAGAATTTTTAAAATAGTTTAAATAGTTCCGGACGAGCCGAATCCGCCGAATCACATTGAGTTGCATATTAATACGCCAAAGGTAAACTGCAACTATAAACAGACGACGGTTAATTAAGTAATTACTTTTGGCAGAATAATTGGTAACACTTTACAATAAGGGTGCACTAATATGCATTAATTCATGCTTAACTAATAGTACTTTACCTCAGTTAGTCATGTGCCTCAACAAGTAAAGTCATAACATAATGACACCTTTATAAATCATAATGATTAGCCTAATTAAAGCAGACAACTGGAAGTTAAAATACATGGCTTTGACCCCTTGTGGTAATTAACACGTTAATTTACATTATTCGTTAATATAATATGTTATTAAGGAATTAATACATTATGGCACATTTAACTAATAACGTTTTAATAATTACTTAATCTATTAATCATGATGAATTTTTATTAGTTGCTGATGCAGTAATCATTAATAAATGGGTTCGTTCACCATTAGTACATTAACTCTTTATTATCTATGCATTAGTTAAGCGTAATGCCTTTCTTAAACCTAACTTAAACAACGTAAAACTAAATGAATTTAACCTTTCGATTTTAATTCCAAATTTCTGAAACAATATGTTAAGCTCTAAAGTTTTAATCTTCTCAAAAACAGAGTTTGTTGAATAAAATGTAATAATAATAATAAATTAATAGAATAAATTAATAAATGTTATTGAAACACATAACATTTTAGTCAAAAGGTTTTTTTGCAATATTGAACATGTTAGGTCATTAGGAACTGCAGGTGGAAAGAGCATCTTCTGGTTCTTATCAGAGAAGGATTTGGTGTACTTGCACATTGTTCCTATCAAAATAACATATTTAAATAACAAGTTAATATATATATATATATATATATATATATATATATATATATATATATATATATATATATATATATATATATATATATATATATATATATTAAAGACAATAATAAACTAAACCAGTTGTGAAGCATTACATTAAAATTATAGCAGTTTATAACTCAACTACGGTGCCTTATGATGAGGTAAGTTAAAACGCTGGCTCAAATTACCCCACACTTGGCCTCATAGCTGCCATTTTGGATAAAATTGGTTAGCAAATATTTAGGCCAATATTTAGCTAAATTATTTGCATGGTTTTATACATTACTAAATCACCAATATGGATCATAAATATCATAAATATTTTAGACCTGGACAAATTTGATTTGATGCAACAGCCTGTTCTGCTAAACATTTTACTTTGACAAGCCAAAAACAAATCAAGTTTTTTAAGTAAATGGGTGCCTTCCACTCCTCCCACGTGTTTTCCATTTTCACAGTCTGGCAGAAATGATGGCTGGTTTCAAAATATATGGTCACATCATGACAATAAAAGTGTACTGGCTCATCTTACCTTACTCTCCCCTACTGCCAGTTACTCACCCTCATGTCGATCCACACTTATAACTTCCTCCTTTCTTTTGATCTTGTCGTTATAGTGAATGGAGACTGGATCCGTTCATCTCCAAAATCACTTAAACGCACAATAAAGCTAGTCCAAATTACGTGTGTTATTCTCCAGGCTTATCTGCAGAATAAGCCTACTATTTTGTCCATGTTTGTTGGTTAGGTCTATTGGATAATATACACCATAGTAATTCCATGGTATTCTTTCAAGCACCCTGTCAATAGAGTGGTGCATTTTTGTAGGCCAAAACTTGGAAACAAATTAGCATTTTAGCTATTTCGGTTCCATCATCTCACAGTAAGTGGAGTTTTGTTTAAATGCCTGAAATAAGGCTTGTGGTTAACACAAGCTTGAGATTTTTCACATTTTATACTGTGGCATAAAATACATCAGTAATACCTCCTTGTTTTTTTGTTTTTTTAAACCTTTTACTTGTCTTGAAAAAGCTGGTGGCTAACAAGTGGCTAAATGGGACTACAGAGGTTGTCTAGGACCTCAAACATCTTTACATTCACACCGAACAGGTAAACTCATCTACTCACTAGTGTGTTAGTTAATAATCGAGCTCTTCCATTTTAACTTAAACTTCCAGGAAAAATATTTTTAAAGGTGCAATGTGTAGTATTTATGAGGATCTATTGAAAGAAATGCAGTATAATATACATAACTATGTTTTCAGTGGTGTATAAAGACTTAACACAAGACCTGTTTTTATTACCTTAGAATGAGACATTTCTATTAGGGCTGCACAATAAATCACATTATAAATGAAAACATGCTTATCGCGATTTGGCCTATCGTGATTGTCAAATCGCAAAGGCTGCCTGCGATTATCTTTTATGCTGAGTTTGTCTGTGTAGGACGGCTCTGTGATCTGTAGTAAATGCTGTTCTATCTGAAAGCACTGCATGTTTGAGTTGCTTATAAGATGCATTTGAAAAAGCAACATGCGTCAAACATCTTTCCAGACATGAGAAGCATTTAGTCATGTTTAATCAAAGCATTTTAATCTGTTTATTCAGCTCACCGATAGTATGATGTTCATAGCGATTTCCACATGGATTTCCGTGAATGACGTGTGCTATCGTACTTCTGCGGCATATACTTGGAGTTCCCTGTGCGAGAACGCCCTCTGGCTTGTGGAGCTGTACTTACTACTGATAAACGCCGTGCTGCACTGAGAAGCTGCGCATGCAATAATTGCAGCCTCTGCCAAATCGTGTGAGGTTTTATTGCGATTTATCGTGCAGCGCTAATTTCTGTCTACACACATCACGGGTCCCCTTACAGTAAAATCGCCATTTTGTGGCATAATGTTTCTACAGTAGCCCTAAACGGACAAACTCTCTGACGGTGACATTTTTGTCCTGTGCTGGCCCCCAATAGACTTGGTTAACTCAGCCTGATCTGCCGGCGATTTGATTTTGCCATTCAAATTCTGGAAACCTGTACATTCATTTCTTCTGCTTTTGTTACACTTTTGCGGGAACCAATCATAGACTGGCTTATCCACCTGGTGCACTATTGGAGGGTTAAAGAGAAGCGATGGATCATTCCCCGTTTATCACGCCTCTCGTTGTTTGATTGGTTGAAGGACTCTCCAATTGCATACAGGGCCACTTGACTTTTGCTCGTTTATCACTCCTCTTGTGTTCTGATTGGGTAAAGGACTCTCCAATTGCATACAGAGTCATTTGAATAATGCTCTTTTATCACACCTCTTGTGCAGTAGAAAATGCAGAGCAGACTCCCCAGACCAACGTTCAATCTTAAATTGAGCTTGGTCTGATGATAGCCAGACAAGGCTCCCTTGGCTTCTCTATGTGCTGGGTTGAGCGTTGGGTGATGAAATTCACAACCTCACCACTAGATGACGCTAAAATTCACACACTGCACCTTTAAATAAAGTATTTTAAGTGAAACGTAAAGGTGGTGACGTTAAAGTCATGCGACCGAGGTGTTAATTTATAGCCATGTTTTGTTTTTTTACCTCTGGCCATTGAATGATGATAAGCCAGACCCACATCAAGATGTTTGGTCTGGAAACTCACCATTGACAGCTCAATCCGAGGGGCGGGATAAACGGTTGTCTTTAAGCTCCCTCTGCACGCAATTGGATAGCACTACAACTTACCAGAGACATGTGAAGTGGAGCTAGTTGACAGATTAAACATTCACTGAATCCGGCAAAACTCTGAACACATCTTCCCTTCTTAAGAATGACGTCAGTGCCGTTCTTTGTTCTTTTCTCCGAGAAAAGCTTAACTCCATGTCTTCCAGAGTCGCGGTCAAAGCTGATTCGAAAGACCACCGTTCGCCAGTTTCTGTGTTTACTAGAAGCACGCATTCGCAACTCGGTCGTCATCATGTGAAGCTCCGCCCACCGACTCTATACACAATGTGATTGGCCTGACCAGAGTTTGGATTTACAGCTCAGAAGTGTATTGAGAGTTGCGAGACAACACTCCCGGCAGATTAGATTTGCTGCCGCTAGAGTGCGTCTACAGTTCTAGGCTAATTGAATTATGCTTTTTTATAAACGTCATAGAAGTTGTGTTCATTTGTGAATATTGTCATGATGATGAAAACGTGTAAGAATCCTACACTTTTGTTGGCCACAGAAATTATTTTCTGCATCAATCCAAAAGCCAATGGAAATACCCTATTGGGTTTTTGTTGAGGTATGATGCTAACTTCTGGTTTGGCCTGCAAAAATACTGCAGCACACCATGGTATATGAATATGGTAATAATTTAGTCAGCACTGCTATTATTTCAGCAGGTGCTGGACTTTTGGGAAACTTACAAGTGAAACTTTGGACAAGATTAGACGTTGATGTGGTGGTTTGAGGTTTGGGTTCGTTCGTTTGCAAGAAAGTGAGAGGAATATCCTGCGTTTTGCAGTTAAATCATTTTTACAGTTCACTTACTCAAGGCATGTTCAATAAGCTAATTAAACTTGCATCCTGTGATTCTCGACAACTTATTTGCTGTTTAAATATTTTCTTTGGCTTTTTTACTAAAGTTGCGACCTCAGAAATCGTGCATGGCCAACCGTTCCTGTTTTTAAAAGCGCCCACATGTTCACCTCCTCTCTTCCATTCCCTCAGTGTCGTGTGTGACGGTATGAGTGTGTGTTTGTCCTCCTCACATGGACGGTCCTCACGACTGGCTGCAGTAGCGGCCCACACTCGCCCACACACACATGTGGCCTTTCCTCCCGCCCTCTTCCTCTACCCACAGGCCCGTCAGCGTCCGGCCCAGGGACGTTCTGACCCGAGAGCTCCCCACTCCTTTCCTGTGAGCCCCAGCAGGGACGACCGCAGAGTTATTAGGCCTAATGGCCATCTGGGTTCCATTAAAGACGGCCTGTGTTGTATGCTGGCTGCAGAAAAGATCTACCACTGTTTCTGTTTTTAAGTCACCACGGAGCATTTTCGCAAACCCCAGAATGATGCAACAACACTTCATTTATCATCCGTGTACAGTCGGGCTTTCTGTTGTATCAAAGCTACAGAAAATGTGTGAAATGCCAGCGGGAATTAAACGCAGGCCATTTCATACTTGTGGTTGTGATGTTTGGTTATGGTAATACAGAAGTAAAGGTGCCTATTTACGTATAGTAGCACAAGAAAACCTTATTTACTCTCTGCATCCACTGGCCTTCTGTGTAAAACTAACATGCACACAAGGGACCATCTCACCAAACCATGTCCAGGTCACAATTTACCCAGTTTACACCATACTGTTCAAAAGTTTGGGGTTGGTAAGATTTTTTTTATGTTTTTGAAGTAAGTCATGCTCACCAAGGCTGCATTTATTTAGTCAAAATTACAGCAAAAAACTAGCCTGACGTGGTCATACTCAATTCTAGTCAGAATATGAGTCTGAAACTGCTCCATTGGGCTGTGATTATGGGGCGTGTTTCAACCGAACCAGGAAAGACATCAATTGGATAGACTTACAACCAATCAGAGCAGCGAAGCGACATTGTCAAATGTCAACATGTTGCCAAGTCCGCGTTTTTTTTCCCGCGGGTTGTTTTCTATGTCTGCGTTTTACAAGCGACTATTATGTGATATATAGACCCATGAGTGCAAATTTTAGCAGGCAACCATGCCAAAATAACACACATTTTACCCCCCAAATGCCATTTTTTTCCCCAGAGAACCCCCCGAGAAGCTATTGTTTAGGGCTAGCAGTTGGCGGGTTTGTTGTAAAAACTTGGCAACCCTGTCTGCACATACGCTTGTATCAGGCTGGAATACGCGATCTTTGCCGGTGTTGTAAAACAATAAAAGAATTTAATGATACACAGAGTACTTACCCAACATGATCATCATTTCTGAGAGAAATTGTGAAGGTGAATGCAGATATAAACAAGCTCTCCATTTAGGATTCGAAAAAATATAATCCAAGCCCCTTTGATGACGTGCATGATTACGTTACTGTTGATCATCTGTCCGTCTTCGTCTAAAGCCCGCCCTGATGATTTCATTGGTTTCAACAGTTTCTGTTCGGGGATAATTACTCCTCTATGGAGCAAGGCCAGACCGAACCGCCCAACCTAAAAATTTTGTGGGCGGGGCTGAATTTCGGCTGGCATCCAGGGTAGTAAAAAACAGTAATATTGTGGAAAATATTACAATTTAATCTGACTTTTCTATTGTAATATATTTAATCCAATGCAATTTATTCCTGTGATTAAAGATTAATTTTCAGCATCATTTTTCCAGTTTTCAGTGTCACATGATCCTTCGGAAATCATTTTAATACGCTGATTTGTTGCTCAAGACACATTTCTACGGAGCACCGCACATGACATGCAGTAAAAAACTAGTAGGCTAAATCATGCGTACGATTTACTATTTCGTTCTCTCGATTTATAAATCATGCGCACGTTTTACTATTTCGTTCCCTCGATTTATAAATAGTGCGCACATTTTACTAATTTGTTCCCTCGATTTGCTAAATCGTGCGCACGTTTAAATAATTCGTTCCCTCGATTTACTAAATCGTGCGCAAAATTTATAAATCGAGGGAACAAATTAGTATAAAATGGGCACGATTTATAAATCAAGGGAACAAAATAGTAAATTATGTGCACTATTTACCTTTTTTTTCTTGCATGTCATGTACAGGGCTCCGTACAGTTCTTATTATCAATGTAAAAAAAGAAATCTTACTTTTTACTGACAGCAAATTTCATGTCTATTATATAGCATTTAAAATATTTATTTATTTAATAAATCCAAAAATATATATAAATGTTTTATAACATTTATAAGAAATAAAATTGCAAGCATAAATTAATGTTACAATTATTAATTATTAATGTTACAATTTATTATTACAATAATAACGTTTCATTTGTGGAAAAATGGAAACAATTTGTTACCTTTTTAGATAAATGAAGTTGCGGTGCAAATTGTTTAATGTTCTTATAAATAGGGGCTTCATTCTGGTTGTGCAAATTCATTTTGATTTATTTTCTTCTTTTGGTTGACATGTTTTTGGGTTTCATGATAGTCACTCACACGCTCACCAGCACACAAGGCCCGGGCAAAATTACACAATCCCTGGTTTAATAAAAGAACATCATAAACCCACCCATTGTTTCTCTTACTGTGGCCACCGTTGCATAATTTTCTAAATATACAGCTTCTTTTTGTTGTTTGGCTGTTTAAAAAGATTCTGCACATGGAAACCAGGGCTGCATTTCCCGATAACGTTGTCTCTTAGCGCTCTACGAAGACTCTAAAGGTATAACTTAACTGAAGGTATACCATTTCTAGGTGTGTTCCCCGAACTATACCTTAGTAGGTCGCTTAAGGTATACCTTCTTAAGTGCGACGTTAGAGGGTGCTGTTCGTGGCGGTGGTGCTGAATTGGCTTCTATCGATGGCTCAAGAATCGATTATTTACTCTATGCAGGGGCTGTTTCACTGCGTTATGCGAAACAAATTATGTTCTTTATAAAAGAAACACTTCAGAAATAGTTGAACTTTCATTTATCATACAAAATTGCACCTAAATTTTACATAATTCTGAAATGAGTGCACGAACCAGCAATCTCATGCTCAACCGCACCATGAGCATCACGCATCATTTAAATTATTACAATATATTTTCCATAGTGTCTTGATTTAATCCACAACCAGGGATGATTGACCATGCAGCAGCTGCATAACAATAACTAATTTATATTATTAGATGGCCTACTCAATAAAAACGCAACACGCAAAACATATAATCAGCTGCTACTATATGGCGGAGAAAAAAGAAAGAAAGAGAAGAGCAGCAGCTGATTTTAGTAGCTGAGCTCCGTCCAGTTTGTCTCGGCAAAGCTGGTCCAACAAGATCTAAAAGCTGCTTAATTTGCTGTCGTGGTAGGCGAATTTTTTTTTTTTTATAGCAGCCTTCTGACATGGTAGCCAGGGACTTAGACTTAGAAAACTTTAATGTCCTCAGAGAGGCAATTTGTTATGCAGTACAGACATATTAACACAATCCACAATACAAACTAACTAAAGTTCCCTTTCGAAAGGGAACTCGAGCTGCGTCAGCTGACGCTATGGGGGAACGCCTCCAGCGTGACCGGTGTCTGAAACGTTTATCCAATCACATCAGTCCTACTGACCGGCGACAGCCTCTGACGTCATAGACGTGCGACCAGGAAGTATAAAAGGGCGCCTTGCAAACACAACCGCATCCAATTCGTCTTCAGGGACTGTTTGTCTGATTCAAAAAAAGCATCATGTCGAAGCGTACGCACAAGTCGAAGCACAGCTTCAGAAAGTGTGCAGACCTGTGTCCCAGGTTCCTCACACCTGAGGACACACACACACTCTGCGTGTTCTGCCTGGGTGAGGAGCACGCACGGGAGGTTCTTGAGGAAAGTGCCTCCTGTGCGAACTGTGAGCGTCTGTCACTGAAGACGCTCCGCTCTCGTCTGGCCCTCTTCTCGAGGGAAGGGGGTCCAGCGGCTGGGAGTGGTCCCGCTTCGGCCGAGGCCGAGCGGCGACTTATGTCTTGGGGCTCCCAGCTGGATCTGGCCCGCCGTCTAGAGACGGAGGTTGTGCTCGGCGAAGGGCCAGATCACGAGGGGCGGCCGCCGGAGGAGGAGTTGGGTGATAACTCCTCCTTATCGTCGGCCGAGGAGCTCCCACATCAGCAAGGGATGGAAGTGGAGGGTGGTGAAGCGGCCGAGGCCGAACCCTCCCAGCCATCCTGCCCCGTGTACGGGGAGCTGTTGGAGGTTATGGAGCGGGCCGCCGGGCGGCTACAGTTGCCGTGGCGGCGCGCTAGGGGAGAAGCCGCTCGTCCAAATCGCCTGGACGATCGGTTTCTCTCCGGCCATAACCCCCCGGCTCTTGGGAGCCTTCCATTCCTCCCCGATCTCCACGAGCAGATCGCGGGGGCATGGAGAACCCCGTTCTCAGCTCGCTTATTCCGCCATCAGCGGGCGAATTTCGCTGATGTGGAGGGAGTGGCCGAGGCGGGGTACGTGTCGATGCCGCCGGTTGATGAGACGTTTGCGAACTATCTCGCATCCGGCCGGGCATCGACATTGAGAACTCCCACCCTGCCGTCTAAGCCGTTGAGAACGACCTCACGGTTAAACGGCAGGGCGTACACGTCAGCAGGTCAGGCGGCGGCGGCGCTGCACACCATGGCGGTGTTGCAGGCTTACCAAGCCGACCTGCTGAGGGGCCTCGATCAGGGGGAACGCCAGGGTGGCCTACCCCCTGAGGCGATGGCTGAGCTCCGCCGCACCACGGATTTAGCTCTCCGGGCCACCAAGCAAACAGCAGTCGCCATCGGACGGTCGATGGCGGCTATGGTGGCCACGGAGAGACATCTGTGGCTGAACCTTGCGGACATCGGGGGGAAAGAGAGGTCCTTTCTCCTCGATGCCCCGGTTTCGCCCTCTGAGCTCTTCGGCACCTCCGTCGAGGCGGTGGTGGGAAGGTTTAGAGAGGCGAAGGCGCGCTCAGCGGCTTTTAAGACCTGCATCCCACTGAGGTCCGGGGCCGCGCCCAGGCAGGCGGGTGTCCCTGGTACGTCACGGTCTGAGGACCGGAGACAAGACCAACGAGCGGGCGTGGCCTCTCGGGCGCCCCCTCCATGGCGGAGTAGGGCGCAAAAGAGGCGGGACACCCGGAACTGGAGGAAGGGTGCCGGTGCCGAAGACCGGAACCAGCGTAGGCGGGGGGAAACTCCGCCTACGAGGGCGAAGCGGAGGTAGTAGGTGAGCCCTTCCTTCCACCCTTTTCCTTGGCGCTTGACATCAGGCCGGGCGGGGCCAATGATGAGCGGACGTGAGACTCTGACGGCCCGTCTGGTCTGGTGAGCAGGCGCCCCCGTCAGGTTTGGGGTGCTTTTGTTTATGAGCTTATAGAGAAGTTATCATAAGCACTAGAAGCGGAAAAGTGGCGTTTTCCTTGTGGGAAAGGAGTCGTCTGAGTAAACTCGACCGCTTCCCTGAGGGGGCATGAGGAAGAAGATTCAGCGTTGGACGCCTCATCGGAAAACAACCCTCGGGCGGTGTGTCCGCGCAATGGATGCTGTGAGTATATGCCTGTGCACGGATGTCATCACGCGCCGGTGGACAGCGGGTAAGCCCTCAGTATGAGGGACGTTTTATGTTCTTAAAATGCTGTGTGCTCCCCGCCGAGGGTGTGTTGTACGGTGTCCCCGTTTGGTGGCCGGAACGATTTATTTAAGGAAGCCGTGAGACGGCTGGTGAGAGCTAGCCTCGCTAGTGGAGAGTAGCCGTCACGTTAAGCCAGTGAAGTAAACATGTTACTTGGTGTGTTCTCTCAGTGCGTTGAGAGTGGTTACCGCTCATTTTCGCGAAAATATGTTTCAAGAGGGAAACTAAGCGAGTGTGGGTGTCCCTAGCGGTTCGGCTAAAAGCTCCGGGCCACCGGAGGGCAAGTGTTGTAGCATTAACCCCTGCGGACGTAAGTAAGCGCGAGGGTGAGTAGGCTAACACACGAACGAAGCATATGTGTACCCAACCCTCGAGATATGGGCTTGGGACGTTAAGTTGCTAGGGTGGCAGCCTTAGCAGAGACTGGTATACTTAGGCTGTGTTTTTACAGGATGATAAAAACCCCTATTCAGCCTCCTCTCATGTGAGAGTCGCCTGGCCAGGGCCCGCCCCCGGGTCTGCGCTCGGGGTGCGGTAATACAGATGGGAAAAGGTGAGAGCATTATAGATTTGCAACCTAGCCTGTAAGGCGGTAAGTAAGGTTTGTGGGTCACCTGGGCCAAATACTTTTACCCCATCCAAGGGATGTGGGACTGTGGTAACCATTATTCGCATATTGCAATAATTTTGCCCTGTGTTTTTTGCTCCACCTTTCGTAGGGCTCGGGGTGAGCGACACGCACAACCTGTGTGCCTCTTGAGGGCCCAGCGTTGGATGCTCCCCTGGGAAGCCAAGCATCACCATGGCGACGCCTTGGAGGAAACTGCGGGTTGCTGGAAATAGCAGCGGTCTCCCCGGGGCTGGTGTGGTAAGGAATGAACTCCCCTTACTTAAAGGGGTTGTAAGAGCAATGTGTTGAGTACACCGCTCTGGCGATGCAATTAGGTCTGTGTTGTAGGTTCTGCCGGAGGACTGGGCTTCGCAGGGAGGACCCCGTGAGCCTCCGAATGAAGCCAGCTGTGAGCTGTGAGCAGCCAGCCCGGACAGTCCAGGCAGTAGACTCTGAACAGGAGGCCTCGACGGGCCTTCTAGTTGGAGTGACGACATCGGGCCCGTGTGCGGGATGGGAAAAAAAAAAAAAAAAAATCTCCCTTTTGTTGTCACAAACAGTATTGTCTCGTCAACAGGCTTCGTCAGCCAAGCAGACAGCCATGGTTAGCCCGACATGGAGCGGCCAGCATTCATCCGACCTGCCAGCGAGTATTCGTCGCTGGCATGGCTACAAGCCCAGTTAGTAGGCCTCCCTAGGCCTCCCTGAGGGCCTGCTGGGGTGCAGCAGGCCTTGCCGGGCCTCCCTTGAGAGGGTATTCCCGTGCTTCAGGTGTGAGACGGCAGGTAGTAGGCCTCACCAGGCCTCCCTGAGGGCCTGCTGTGGTAACAGTAAGCCTCGTCTGGCTTCCCCCAAGGGGTCGTTCCTGGGCTTCAGTCACTGGATGATAGGTAGTAGGCCTCGCGGGGCCTCCCTGAGGGCCTGCTGGGATGCAGCTGGCCTCATCTGGCTTCCCCTGAGGGGGTACTCCAGGGAACCAGCGCTGGATAACAGTTCCCGGGCTCCAGTCACCAGATGGCAGGTAGCAGGCCTCACCAGGCCTCCCGGAGGGCCTGCTGGGTTGCAGCAGGCCTCATCGGGCTTCCCCTGAGGGGGCGGCCCAGGGCCTCGGCCTCTGGGTGACAGGGGTTAGGCCTCGCTAGGCCTCCCGGAAGGTGAGCAGGGAGCATGGTTGCTAGCCGGGGCGGTTAGCATGATCTGCTATCAGGTAGCAGGCCTCACCAGGCCGCCCTGAGGTCGTTCCCCGGCCGAAGTGCCGGCTACGAGTAGCCTGGCAGGTAGTAGGCCCTGCGGGGCCTCCCTGGGGGAACGGGTTCCTTGGAAGGAGACACAGAACTGGAACTCAAGCTGACAGCTAGTGGTTCCTGCCGTCAGGCTTCGGTCCTAGCCGGCAGCACCTGATGGCAGGTGCATACTCTAGCACGACGAGTTTACACTGCTGCTATGCGGTCCTTACAGGACAGGGACCTGCATAGGTTGCCTACAGCATGGTACCTACCAGGCAGGCTTAAGAGCTCCCCTCTTAGGAGGGTTGTCTGTGAGCTTACGGCCGCCTGGGCCTGGTCAGTTGGTCGTAGGCCCCTCGGGGCCTCCCTGTGAGATCAGCCTGTAGGCCTTCTCAGGCCTCCTGAGCACCCCTGTAATGTATGTGCTCGGTAGATCCTAGGATCGAGCAGCTGACTCCCCTCGCTAGCAAGGGTGGGAAAGCACTACGCTGAGCGCTGTTCTCCGGGATAGCCCGTCTCTGAGTTCCGGCCTGAGGCGGACACTGCCAGTTCGCAGTCCCTCAGCTTGATGCCTCCCCAGAGGCGAGTTTCCAGAGGCTCTGTTGTTAACAGACTGGGTTGGCAGACGGAAGCGTCCCGCATAGTGACGCCAGGTCAAGCCTCCCTGGTGGCATTCGGTGAAGTTCTTCCCGAATAGTGACTGGCTGGGGCGGCCTCGGGTCCCCTAGCCACATTCCCTTAAAAGAACCCCTTCTGTTGAACAGGTTGGTTCCAGGCCTTTGAGCGGCCGGGGTAGGGTACATGGAGGTGCCCCAAGGCCACAGCTCGGGCTATGACCGTAGGGAATGCTGTCACTGACAGCCTAATGTGACCAGAGGGGGAGTGGTTCAGGCATTTCAGTTGAATTTGCTCGTCCTGACAGTTGTCACTGCTAGTAGGCATGCACTCCCCTCGGCATGGCGGCGTGGGTATATCGTTCCCCATAGCGTCAGCTGACGCAGCTCGAGTTCCCTTTCGAAAGGGAACGTCCCTGGTTACGACTGTAACCTTAGTTCCCTGAGAACAGGGAACGAGACGCTGCGTCACTTTTGCCATGCCTCGGGGCCTGCCTGCGAACAGTCCCTTCAGACGAATTGAATGCGGTTGTGTTTGCAAGGCGCCCTTTTATACTTCCTGGTCGCACGTCTATGACGTCAGAGGCTGTCGCCGGTCAGTAGGACTGATGTGATTGGATAAACGTTTCAGACACCGGTCACGCTGGAGACGTTCCCCCATAGCGTCAGCTGACGCAGCGTCTCGTTCCCTGTTCTCAGGGAACTAAGGTTACAGTCGTAACCAGGGACGTTTTCATGTATGAAATGCACATACACTAAATGGCTCCGCGGATGGCGCCGTCTTTGATTTAGCACAATTCTATTCGATGCCTCGCTGCCAAAGTTTGACTAAACTCCCCTCCACAATCATTCCCTTTAAATAGGCTCCTAAGCTTTTCCTGTCTAATGGTTTGCCAGCTGATGTACCTTTGGATAATATCATTAAAAAGCTAACAACCATTGGTGTTTGTAATGAAATTTTATGACAATGAAATTTCTTATGACAATTTTAATCCTTGCATAAAAAATAAAATAAAATAAAAATATTCAACTAGCCTAATTGAACACTGGGTGTATATTACAACTTCGGAATTATATTCGGATAGACTGACATATAAAGAAGCTTTTTTCACAGTGGTGGCCACTAGTGGAATGAACTTTTAATAGTGATAAGGTATAGCTAAGAGGGGTCCAGACCAACCTTACGAAAGTATGACTTAAAGAAGGTATTCTTAACTAAGTTCGTTTCGGGAAACACATATTAACATTAAGGGATAAAAAGTTAAGAAGGTTTCGGGAAATGCAGCCCAGGACAGTTAGGTGTCTGCTGGTGTATGTTGTAACTGCAATATATTGACCAAAAAGCATCTCTCTCTATTGACATCCATTCAAAAGTTTGCTGTGTACGGCACGCTGATAAAATAAAGTTATGACAAGATCTAACGATCATTTTTCTTCATGTAGTATGAACAGTGTTGGGGAGAGTTGCTTTTAAATGTAATGTGTTACAATATTGCATTGCTGTCTAAATAAGCAATTACATTACTTTTTATGGAAAGTGATGCTTTATGATAGGTGAAACCCATTTTCTGAGGGTCGCTCTCTTCAGGCCTTGCAGTGGTTTTTTGTAAGTGTATGATTTTGACATTGGTGGGGACAAAACCAACAACAACAAAAACTTTATTTAGGGATTGACAGTAAGTTCTATATTGACTTCAACTAATCAATTCTATAATGTTAAACAAGTTTAAGGTAGGCTAATGATGACAAGGAGGTAGTTTAACGGAGATGTATCTGTAGGTCATATCGTATATCCAGAGCATGGATACTGATCTTACCGGAAACGAAGCACGCGTTCCAGGCTGTTGGATATAGCGTTGTATTTGAGGTAAGTAAATTATAGAAATACCACTCGATTTCTCACACAAACTGATCGTTTTGTGTCTTAAGATATCAATGTGTCGTCGAGCCACAAGGCTCTTTGTGCATGTTGTCTAAGCATGTTTTATTTCTGCTCTCAGAACGTTACCCATTCACATGATTATATGACCTACACACAGCAACGTTTGGAGTTAAAAATCTTCATTTGTGTTCTACTGAAGAACTAAAGACACCTACATGTTGGATGCACTGGGGGTAAGCAGATAAACATCTAATTTTCATTTTTGAGTAAACTATCCCTTTAAAAATTCTCTGCGCTTTTGATGACTTTGCGCATTGCTTTATTTTTATGTATACTACGGGGCCGTTGAATGTTTAAATCTGACGGCTGATGAACGTTCTGAGGTGTGCATTTATTTTCTGGGAAACGCACAGCGAACGTAGTTCCAGGCAGATCTCTTGACCGCATTACAGTTCCATATCACTTCGCATAGTTAACTGTAAATAACTGAACTTAAAGGACTTAAAAAAAATAAAAAAAAACATAAAGCAACTTAAAGGCTACAAATTACATTTTTTCACTATAGCGAGGTAATAACTGTTGTTTAGAGACGCACAGAGGTAGCCTAAATCACACATCTCTCTCTCTCTCTCTCTCTCTCTCTCTCTCTCGTTCTAGCTCTCTTTCTAATAACTTAATTAATAACTGCGGCAGATTGCTATCGTACGGCTCAAGCCTGTTACCAGGTTTAAAATTACGTTTCGGAACTAGCAAAAAAGCCGTTGAATGAGACGTGGAAGAAATAGTCCTACTAACAATCGCGATTAAAGTAGAAAACCCTGATGAATTTCCAGAAAGGGAATAAAAACATCATCAAAGTTGTCCATATGTGACATCAGTTAGTTCATTAGAATCATCGAAAATACATTTTGGTCCAAAAATAACAAAATCTACGACTTTATTCAGCATTGTCTTCTCTTTCGGGTTTGTTTTCAAATGCCAAATAAAGATTCATACGGTGGTTATGAATCAGCATATTGATTCATGATTCAGATCGCCAATGTCACGTGATTTCAGCAGTTTGATACAAGATCCGAATCATGAATCAATACGCTGATTCATAACCGTTTGAATCTTTATTTAAGGATTGAAAACAAACGCGGAAGAGAAGACAATGGTGAATAAACTCCTAGTTTTTGTTATTTTTGGAACAAAATGTATTTTCGATGCTTCAAGAGATTCTAATGAACTAACTGATGTCACATATGGACTACTTTGATGATGTTTTTATTCCCTTTCTGGACATGGACGTGTTAGATACGCTTTCGGACTAATTATAAAATATCTTAAACTGTGTTCTGAAGATGAACGGAGGTCTTACACGTGTGGAACGACCTTAGGGTGAGTCATTAATGACATCAATTTTAACTTTTTTTAAGTAATGCATATTACTCAGTTTAATTAAAGGGGTACATCACCGCTGGGAAGATAAATGTGTATTGAAATAATTTATGTAGTAAATATGTAGAAGTTGGTGCCTTCTAGACTGAGAAAAGTCAGAAAATGTATTTTTGGCTCTTGTGGATGAAAAACAACAACTCCCAGAATGCACTTGATTCGCTGCCCTACTCCCAAGCCACGCCTTCTGGTTATCACTTGCCCACCGCGGCACCGCCCCCCACCTTTGTTTTCATTTTTATAGCAATAAAATCATTCAGTTCAGTTAGATAACAGACACTACAATTAAAAACTGAACATGTATGTTCAAATTACATTCATCACGAGACCGAAGAGCTGAGGCAAGCGCGGCAATCATTCACAGCGTGTGTCCAGTCTGCCGCGTTTGAGATCATGCCTATGGAAGCTTAACTTTCATGAAAAGTTGAAATACTCACTTTGCTCCGCACTGCTCCGTTATGAATCCCAGAGTGGCTGTGTGCATTTACAATCTGTGAGTGAGATCCCACCCCTTATGGGCGGGTTGAAAACATGCAGAACTAGCTCCTACTACTGGCTGTATACTCTAGCCTCTGACCAAAAAAGCCTCCGATGACTGAAATATCAAAATTTTGCGTCATCGGAGGCTTTTTTTCCAGACAGTAAATACATACATCTCTCGTCTCTCGACGTGAAGGGGGAACCATGATCCTTCGAATATACTCCCGGGTTTCTACGGATACAAAGCTTTAAGGAAGTGTGTGTAAGATTGTGGCCAAAACTGGTACTGCAATCACTATCCCCTCTCCCCCTCCCCCTGACTCGAGGTTGCCAAGGCTGCAGGATCCAGCAGGACGTTTGTAGCTGCAGCTGTGCTAACTAGAGCAGAGCTGGCAATCCGGATGCCGAAACACTACTGACTTCGTGATTGGTCGATTAGGTGGAGGGCGGAGCTTCAGGCCAAAACACTACATGTCAACATAAACATCAGTTAAAGGTGGGGTAAGTGTTATTTCAAAACCGTTTTAGAAAAAGGACTCGGGCCAAGTGGAATAACAAACTTGTAGCCAATCACAGGTAAGGGGCGTGTCTATGGTGAGACGAGAGGCTCAGTGCGCGTCATTATTCAAAACATGAGTCACACAGGACGGACATTAGCCAAGAAAGAACTAATATATGCTGGATTTATGCTTTTGCTTGAAAATGCTCGTGTGTCATGTTCACTTGTTTGTCCATTTGCGATCGTATTGTTGCTCACTTCAACAATGATAAAGACCCATTCATTTACACACCGTATGGAGCATCTAAATCCCCTCAGTGTTTCAAGGTTTCAAGCATCAGCTCACAAAATGTGTCCAACAGGTAAGATACTATACTCCTAATATATGTTTGTTTCCTCTTTTCATCTATATAACCCATCCGGTCATAATTGTAATATGTTGTTAGCTGGACTATCGAGCTTGTATACTAACGTTATCGACTTGTTAATGAGAACTGTTCGTGTTTTTGTGATCGCTATAACTCTAATCTTGTCATAAGTGTAATATGTTTGTTAGTTGGACTGTCGTGCTCGTGAACTATCAAGTTGTTCATGAGAACGGTTTGTTTTGTGATCGCTATAACTCTAATCTTGTCATAACTGTAATATGTCGTTAGTTGGACTGTCATGCTCGTGTTCAATCGAGTTTGTTCATGAGAACGGTTTGTGTTTTTGTGATGGAAGAGGTCACTTTTTCATTGAATTTTCAACCTGGATTAGTTACACACAGATTCTGCCATAGTCGTTGTCTGGGTTACGTATGTGTGGGGCGGAGCTATCAATATAGGGCCGAGACCCTTTTTGGGGGTAGGGGCGTGTTTGTTTTGGTGATTTGAAATATCAACAATGGTTACCCGATATCACTTGGGGTAAGTGATATCTGGTAACCGTTGTTCACCTATAAGGGCTGCAACAACAGCTTTTAAATGACAATATCTTGGCCGGACTACTGCTGTCAGTGATATAAGTATTTGAAATGAACATGATTTCTTAATGTCTAGTCAGTGACATATCAGGGCCATTTTATGATTAATTGAAATACATTTCTTATGTACAGTTTAAGTTTTTTTTTTCTAACAGTCTGCTAGCTTCATACATTCAGTTTAACATCATTAAGATAAAAAGGGTAAACTATATCATTCAGCTGAACTATGCACATACAGGCTATGTTTAACACACTTTCACTTTCATACACTCTGGCCAAGCACTAAATGCTAGTCCTTAAATGACTGCAGTTTTCTTACGTATTTGCTTAGACTTCTTGGGGAATGTCAATGATATGACACATTTCAGATGGATCCAGCAGTGGTTATGTATAAACAATACAAAAAAATGTAATCAAAATTATTGTTAGGGACAAGTCAGTATTTTTACATGCATGAGTGTTCATGTCTAAGCGGCTGTTATGGAGAAGAGATCATTTTAATTCTGTAGTTTAAAAAATGTCTAAGCAAAATGAATTAAACTGAAGAGTAATGTGCATTACTAAAAAAAAATGAGTTAAATAAAGTAATGAGTTACTTTAATCATTACATCAAAAAAGTAATCTGATTACATAATGCACATTTCTTGTAATGTGCTATACCCCCAACAATTTTAAATCTTACACATCAAAACTGGAAGAAAAAAAAAACCATGTAAAGTGTATGTGTGTGTTCACTTTTATGGGTGACACTGATCAATTTTGCTGAGGAAACCGCACACGTATCTCTTCAGATGTAGAGGCGTGGTGGTAAAGCCGACAGTCCTTTTGTTGGCACCTGGAGCCCATCCAGACGTGTGGTCGTGGGGGTACAGTGCGGAGAAAAGAAAGAAACACATCTGGAGCTCGTGGCAGTCGGCGCCACATTGGGCCTCAGAGAGGAGATGAGAGGGCAGGGCTGCTGAAACGTGCTTTTATTAAAGAAACATTCATAAATCATTTGTGATTAATTCAGACAATCTTATGAGTTTAACATGAAATTCTTTTACAGGGTAATAGTCTCAATCGATGCCAGACTTTCACAGAAAAACCCATCACAGTCTCAAAGGTCTTTTTAAATATCTCTAATCAGGAATTAAGCTCATGGAAGAATATGTCAGACTGGCAAATGTTATACAATTCATAGCCAAACATTCAGAACTAAACACACACACACACACACACACACACACAGATCCTTTACATGAAATCTGCAAGCAATAATCATTACCGCATGAATTGCTCAAGTCAAAATGTAAAAAAGCCTGGTTCATTTTTAGCTGTAAGCTAGTCCTGCAGCATGTTGTCAGTTCCTCTGAACCCCTCCACCTCCCCCAGCTCCACCTGCCTAGATCTGTTATGGGATTTATGTGTCTATGCAGCAGCAGCATATCTTACATGCTCACAGCAGTGTGTCTATTAGCAGGGGCATGTTCATACTTGCTCTGCACCAGCAGCAATAATCAATAGCAGACGCATTCAACTACAAAAGTCCCCCTGTAGTCAGTAATTTTATCCCTGGTCTATGGACCAGCCAGGAACCATGTAGCTACCATCAATCTGTCTCGTGAGTGCACTCAAAAAAATCTGGACCCAAATTTATTATTAATTTATTATCGGTATGTGCGGCTGTCAGTCACCACACCAGTGTGGATGCTGTACTTCGGAATCACAAATTCTGTCTTGGAAAATGACAAAAATAAGAATTTTCTCCCGGAAAATGTCATCACAAGTTAATAACATGTCAGAACATCTCTCTCTCTCTCTCTCTCTCTCTCTCTCTCTCTCTCTCTCTCTCTCTCTCTCTCTCTCTCTCTCTCTCTCTCTCTCTCTCTCTCTCTCTCTCTCTCTCTCTCTATCTCTCTATCTCTCTATCTCTCTCTGCGCTTCTGGACCCTGGATGGTTGTGGCATACTAATCCCTGTCATGTGTGGTTCTGATTAGTCGTGGGTGGGGGTGAGGTGGGGCCGGGGGCCTTGGTCTTTCGCCCTCCAGCTAGTAGTTGTCTCGCTGTTTTAATGCTTTACATATTAGGTGAGGTGCACACACATTCATTTGGAGCATAAAACTAGTTTAAATCAGGAGAAAAAAAAAAAAAGGCACATATATAGGGTAAATGTGGCGTGGACATGGCGGCCTGCGTGGGCTTTGCACTGGGCAGGTTCCATGCTACACGCCATGTTTGTTTTAATGCATTATACACTAGTTGACAAACACATCAGACAACAACAACAACAAAAAACACAAAGATAGGGTCAGCGTGGCATCTATGGAACAGCTGGGGGATGGGCATGGATCTCGGGACCCTGGCAGCACCTCACCTTGATAGCCCATTGCATTACGACTCTGGCAGAGGTCTATCCTATGCCATGGCCATGAGGGGTATCAAAGCTTTATAATACCTTGTTATTAATAGCTGATCAATATTACCATTATTATAATTATTTTTATTGTTATTATTATTAAAATCATTGTTACCACTACTATTATTATCACTATTAATGACTTTATCAAAATCTACCATTATTAATATTATTATTACTATTACTACTATTGTTTTTATTTGTCCTCTTCCTGACCCTTTAACCTTCCCCTCATTCCGGATGAAATGAGTATATTTGTATATATGTTTGTCATTACTACTACTGATAATACTATTAATACTATTTGTCATTTCTAATTAATTGGATTTATCATTATTATTGTTATTATTATTAATATTGCTATTACTATTGCTGTTGTCACCTTCTTCATACCCCATTTTATTTCCTTATTTATACACATATATTTTTTGGTTATGTCTGTTGTACTTCCCTACATGATTCTTTATTCATACATTAACACTCCCACACCAGTTACACGCACAAACACACACACACAAACACACACACACACACACACACAAACACACACACACACACACACACACACACACACACACACACACATACATACACACGCACACATCATACTGGCATGTTATGTTTTGTTGGCCCTTGTATTTGTATTTTGCATCTTACTTCTCTTTTGTAAATATTGTACTCGTCTGTTTGCATAATAAAAAAATAAATAAAATAAAAATAAAAAAAACATGTCAGAACATGATGCACCAATACATGATGAATGTTTTAGTTTAAATACAAAGCTTAAAGGCTCAAATGCTTCAGCGATTAGCATATGGCTTTGTATCAGTAGAAACCCTGGAGTATATTCAAATGATTGTGCTTTCCCCCCTCATGTCCCCCTGAGACAAGAGATTTATGCATTTTATTTCTGAAAAAATTCCTCCTATGATGCAAATTGACGATATTTGCATCATATGGGGAATGTTAGGCCAAAGGCTAAAGACTACAGCCAGCAGAGGGAGACATTTCTGCATGTTTTGAACCGGCGCATGGGGGATGGAGATCACACTCAGAGCTCAGCTCACAGCTACAGGCACTCATTTAAGCAGAGCTATGGTGAGCAATGTAAGTCTTTTAACTTCTCAAATTAATTTCTATGAAAGTTACGCTTGCAAAGGCATGAACTGAAACGCGCCAGACTGAAGTCGCGTTGTGAATGTATGCCGCGAGTGTAGTCACGATTACCTCAGCTCTCATCACGAGAGCTCATTCAGCTCATTTATCTGACTCCTGCAGTTAGTGCTCAGTGCTGTGATACTCGTGCGGTGACTCACTCATTATATTGAACAGACACGTTCAGTTTTTAATTGTAGTGTCCTCTCCAACTCCGTCACAGTAATCCAGTAGGTGGCTTTGGGAATGGCCTCACAGGGCAGTGAAGCATTCTGGGAATTGTAGTCTTTCACCCCCACGAGACAAAAATACGTTTTCTGTCTTTTCTCAGTCTAGAAGGCACCAAATTCAAAAATAATTTCACATTTCTACTACACTGATGACCCAGTTTAAATACAGATTCATCTTCCCAGCGCTGAAGTACCCCTTTAATGCTAAATCACTGAAGTAACCTTTAAAAACATCACCATAGCCATGTGTATTTAGTGTTTATTAGCGCTACCTGTAGTTTTCAATTTCTGCACAGTGTAATCTTTTGCTTTTGACTTGGTGAATCTTCAGTTGTCACAGATGATTATCGTTTGGTCCTTTCTGCATAACAATCTGCCATCAAAATGATATGTTTAATTACTCCAGCTGGTGTGAGAAAAGGCTATAAATGATCCGCCACCTGCAGCATCCTCACATGCGATAGCCTACCCGGACTCCTTCTTTATGTTTATAGTCACGTGACGTAATGACGCAATGACAGCAAGCGGCGATATGCTCAAATTTCACGCGGAAAGCTACCAAATCATAACAATATATATACACATTATTACAAGCTTACCATTGTGAATCAGGCTAAAATAAGGAGTTTTGAACACTGGCTGGTTATGTACTTTTTTAAAAATTGGTTTTGGATTTTTTAAAATCACTTTTAATAATTTTAATAAATCCAACATGTTTACATTTCATACATTATCACAAATGAATGTTGCTTGTTCCATGTTTCAACCACGGTTTATACTTTTTAACTGAATAAATTAAATAGTTTTCACAATGGACAGATTCACCCTGATTAATAATTTGAATAAATGCATTCTGGATTTTTTTAATAAAACCAAATTGATGCAAATAGTTAAAAATAAACTATGCCATGATTTTGAGTGCAGAGAGTATTTATGTATGACTGACAAATATGCCTGTTGAGGAAATTTAGTCCACAATTTCGGATATCCTGAGTTTGACACGTCTGTATATATATGGCTGTGAGTGTTGACGTTGTGTGGCATGTGTGTTTTCAGCTGTCCCATCAGCAGAGGGAGAGCTGCTTCCTGTGTGGAGGGCGAAGGGGGCTGCCAGTGTTTATACCCTGCGGCGTATTTGTTTGCTCCAGGATCCCGCAGAGCATTCGCTCACCCCTTGAACAATAAACATTGCTGATTGCTGACGAAGGCACTGGTCCCGGTTTCTCCGAACTCCGGTGATTTAGAGGTGCCCGTGGTTTACCGAAGTATCCCCGGGGCCCTTCCTGCGGCACAGAGACTGTAAGTGTAAATACTCTCAGTTAGGACTTCATATGCACGCACTCTGTAACATCAAACTGTACGTGAGCACTGGAGGAGCTTGATTTGTGTCGGGTGATCACAGGCGCCGTTATGACCCGTTTGCACACGGATTAATCATATGGTGCATCCCAGAGTGGAGAAAACACCCAAATAAGGGATTTATTTGATCATTGAGTCTTACTATTTGCTCTGTCATGTATATTTTTCTGCATTAATAGCATTAAAAACTGCATTAATAGAAATAACATTTACGTGTGTTAAGAATTTTGTTGTTGTAGACTAGAAATCTAGACGCACCCTAGCGGCAGCAAATCTAATCTGCCCGCAAGTTTCGTCTAGCAACTCTCAATACACTTCTGAGCTGTAAACGGCAATCTCTGGTTGGGCCAATCACATTGTGTATAGAGTCGGTGGGCGGGGCTTAACATAATGACGCCTGAGTTGCGCTTGTGTGCTTCTAGTAAACTCAGAAGCTGGCGAACGGCGGTCTTTCGAATCAAATCTTTCGAATTTGACCACAACTCTGGAAGACTTGGAGTTAAGCTTTTCTCTGAGAAAAGAACAAAGAACGGCTCTGAAGTCATTCTTAAGAAGGGAAGATGTGTTCGGAGTTTTGCCAACCGGATGCAGCGAAAGTTTAATCTATCAACTAGCTATGCTTCACCTTCGTTGCTCTGGTTGGTTGTAGCGCTATCCAATTGCGTGCACGCCGTGCAGAGGGAGTTTAAAGACAACCGTTTATCCCGCCCCTCGGATTGAACCCCTTTTAAGTGAGTTTCCAGACCAAACATCTTGATGTGGGTCTGGCTTGTCAGGCTAGGATTTTTGACCTTAGTGTGTCAAAATTACCAACTTACAAACCATTTCTTATAAATCTTTAGTTATACTATGTTATTGCCGAATATTGGATTCAATCTTCAACTTGCTTTCTTTCAGTTTGGACAGGTTTTGTATTTCTTTTTGCAACAGATTGTTAGTAGGCCTCATTGATCTAAGCTTATGTGTAACCGGTCCTACTCGACCTGCTCCGAGTAGAATTCGAACCAGGGTCTCTGGCATTGGAGGCAGGTGCTCTAACAAGGACGCCAAAGAGTGTAGCCTTTAGCATCAGTCATTCTTCTTGAGATCAGGGGAGTGAGGTTTACATGCACAGTGCTTATTGGCCTACATTACATATCCACCTCATTTTTTTTTAGGTGAATAAGCTTAAGTAAACTTTTTCACTGTGCTAATCGAAAGAAAAACAAGTTGACAAAGTTATTGAATCAAATAATTGATGATTATATAGATTAATAATGAAAGATTTAGAAGCAATTTAAAGGCAATTTTGACCAGGGGGCACCAAATTAGGTAAAGGGAACCAGTTTTCTCTTTTTAATCAAATGAATGAATGCTGTTTTCAGTCATGTAAAATGTGTATATATCTGTTAACATATAAATACATAAAAAATTGTTTCATGACCCTAACAAAACTGAGCCTCTTGAGCATTGAAAGCAACGTCTAAGCAATAATAAATCCTTCCAGGAATGTCAATGCTTTCTTTTCCTTAACTAATCAACACTTTCACTTCTTTAGCTCAAATCACACTAACAAAGATCTTCTTTGAAAGATCTACTCCACCAGCAGTGGTTGAACTCTTGTGCAGTGCACAGCAGCCTCAGGATTTGACCGATGGTACTCGCCACAGAATTGGGCAAGGTTAAAAATACGGAAATGTGGACGTCTCCTCGGCAAGCAGCCCGTCCGCCAGCTGCTGTCCCAGCACAACAGCGTCTCCAAACCTCAGCCCCAGACCCCACCACGAACTCCAGCGCCAGCCCAGAAACGCTCCCTGACAGCCTTTGTTATTCACAACAACTCCACTCTGCCTGTTACCATCCATGAAAAATTCAGAGGCAGATTACAACAAACTTCCTTCACAAACACAAGGAGCTCCTGGACAGCTATAGGAAGAAGAACAGGTGCTCAAGAAATGTTTTATCTTCATGTAACCAAAATTATATGCTTAATCAAAGTATGAACACTGCAAATATGTTTGTTACTACTGAGTATATTAACTAATGAGTCAAAATTTAAAAATTCCAAAGATTTTCATGGACATTTTAGCTGTAAAATTAGGTAAAAATACAGTGTTGATAGTGATCATGTTCATGAAATAGCAAGGGGCTAATTAGAAAGTCTTATTTTGTTAGCATTATAGAACTATTATAGCCTAGAAATCTAGACGCAGCAAATCTAATCTGCCGCGAGTATCGTCTGGCAACTCTCAATACATGTTTGAGCTGTAAACACCAAACTCTGGTCAGGCCAATCACATTGTGTATAGAGTCGGTGGGCGGGGCTTAACATAATGAGTTGCATTTGCATGCTACTAGTAAACACAGAATCTTTCGAATCAGCTTTGACCGTGAATATGGAAGACTTGGAGCTTTTCTCTGAGAAAAGAACAAAGAAAGGCACTGAAGTCATTCTTAAAAAGGGAAGATGGGTTCAGAGTTTTGCTTCCAATTTGGCATGCTCTTCATCGAATTTGTTTGCGTGTTATTCGAGAACAGTTGGGTTTATCAAAAAGCTTTTGATAACTTTTTGCCAAAAAAAGTTTATTTTCTATCTATCTATCTATCTATCTATCTATCTATCTATCTATCTATCTATCTATCTATCTATCTATCTATCTATCTATCTATCTATCTATCTATCTATCTATCTATCTATCTATCTATCTATCTATCTATCTATCTAATTAAGCCCCCCCCCCAAAAAAAAGGATGTAAAGGGTGGAGCTTGAAGGTCCAGCCACACCCTATTACCCAATTAGGTCTGGACTAAGTCAAAAACAATGGCATCCATAGAGGGGGAGCTGGACGTGAGTGAGCTCTGCAGTGAGCACCACTTATATTTTTAGACTCCTGTGAATCTCTCAGCATGACTAAATGCAAGGTCATGGAACGAATTGGACAACCTAACCCCTAGACAGCACAACGGCGCACTTTGGCCATGGTCAGAAAGTACCAAAACAGGCTGGTTTTGGCCGAACCGTGTCTCGTCTTTGCTGAATTCACAGCGCAACCGCAGACCTAGGTATTCGCTCGCCCTTTGTTCTTTAAGGTCCTCGTTTCATTTGTTGGTTGCACCACAGAATGATGCTAAACCACGCAAGCATGTAATTTTCAGAAAATCTGCAACCCTTGTGAACTTTGCAAGTAATGACAGGCTCTCGGATACTGAAAATACTGGATGCATTTCCCATTTAATGGACGATTCTGACAGAAGTGGCAAACGTTTACCACATTACCTCACCATTACTGCATTTCTTGCTGTGTGGCCGTCCACAGCGCACATTGCGATCTCGAATGTTTGCAGTGATCATGCATCTGCATTAATCTACATCTACTTTAACTATAAATAATAGCATCTTGCACAATTCTGTGCTTTCCGTCGGAGTTGTTGGTGTCTTGCAGTTCTTTGCCGGATTGCTCCTTGTGGCGTGGGTGTGGCGATGCTCGGCCCGGCGAAACCACATTTTGCTTTCCTCTGCATCCGTCACTGCCACTGTGGCATAAAGTTGCACTAACACTTCCTAAATGCTAAGAGGACTAAACTAGACATGTTTAAATGGCTCGCTTCTCTTCAGAACATCAAGATTCGTAATAAAACAACAGACACCACAAACCTTGGAATTTGGATGTTACTATGTCGAAATGAATGTCGCAGTAGCTTCCAAAACCATGTTTCCTCCATAAAGAAAGAAAAGTTTGGAAGAACCTGACAGTCCAGCGGTGAGCGTTTTTTCGTTTCCAAAGAACAACATAAAGCTCTAAGTCTCCAAACGCTAATCATTTGCAGGTGATAAAGCCTTTGATCAGTTTCATTAAATACCACCAACACTTCTTTCCCTCGCCAGCACTGCTAACATGTGTTATGCACATTGTGCCTGATTTAACAAAATTATTTTGGGCTTTTTATTAAACTCTACTGTAATTCTGAATTTGATTTACTATGAATGTGAATCTGTGTTTTGGCCTTGTGTAAATCACTTGCACTGCTCTATGTCAACATGACTTCCACGGTTCTGCTGTGATCAAAGCAGCAGCTGGTGCCAGTGCATCTGTTCAGTTTCATTAGAAATTAAAGATAACTCAGACAATCTATAAGTGCAGCTATATCAATAAGCAGAACACCTCCTCATCCATAAAGAATATCATCCCTTTTAGAAATGAGGACAGGTCATTTTAGGTAAAATGAGAAGCCTCTTGTGTAGGTCCTTGTACAAAAATGCTACAGTATGTGTTCAGTTTGTGTCCCTTGTATAGCCTATATGTAAAATAAATAGCTTTTAGAATGTGTTTGACTAAATGCATCAACAAAAATCTATTACATTTGAACTATTTTTTACATTTTTAATATTAGTTTTAATTTTAATCATATTTTAATTTGACAATAATATTGTAAAACAATTAGGGCTGTCAATCGATTAAAATATATTTTATCACGATTAATCGCATATTGTCATGAGTTAACTCGCGATTAATCACAATTTAATCTAAATGTACATTAAATTAATACGTTTTTAATACTCTAATCAGCATGCAAATATGCATGCTTTATGCAAATGTACGTTTATTATTAGTGAAACCATATTCAGAATATGAAGGCTAGACAAAGGTTACAGATGTTTTTCAAAGCACTAGTTCATGTCTCTTAAGCCTAAGCCTAAAAATTCAGAATAAGCAGTGATTTCTCTCATTTTAAAAATATAGTTAAAGGGAGTTTTTACACTGGCAGTTTAATCCAGAACAGGGCACAGTTCGTATGAAAAATTGGTAATGTGAAAGCTGTCATGTGGACCTGGGAGCGCACCAGTACCACTCCATACCTGGAGGAGGTCCATATTCCACCAGTAGGAATATAGTGTGGCCCCTTTAAGAGATGCGCGTTCCCTTTTGAACTGCAGGTATTTTGTGTGTGTGTGCCATAGACTAAAAAAATATGGACGTAGTGTCTGTGACGTCACCCATAGGATTCCGATAAGCCGTTCTGAAGCTTAAAGTAGGGGTGAGCTGGGCGTTGCCATCTTGCGAGTGAGTCAATGGGTGTCACTCCCGAATAACAGAAAATGGGCAAAAAGGCGGGATATGGGCGGAGCTTAGGTGACGCAATGACTATAGATGGCAGATAAATGGTTATGCACCTGTAACCACGCCCTTAATTATGCAGAACTTTAAGGCTTTATATAACGTAAACGAATAAGTGAATAAAAAATCACCCCCCTCACAGTTGTCATGAAGGTCAAAACCACAATTTGTACCAGGCTGTAAACATGTTTTTTGCTGCTACAAAGTTGAGAATTTTAACATGGGGCTCAATGAGATTCTGCTCCCTTCTGGAGCCTGTCCCTAGTGGCCAGTTGAGGAATTGCAGTTTACATTACTTCCGTATTGGCTTCAAGAGAGATCGCGGGATGTTACTGCTTGGTGTGTGCCGAACTGTGCCGCGATTCACGTGAACTGTGTGAAGAACACGGACTCGGGAGTGCTCAGCGCTCTTGTTCAGAAAAGTGACATGCGTATTCGTTTTAGCCGATTGTAATGCTTTTAGTTCAATAAAACATGTACTGTAAGTGGGGATGGTGTTACGATTTACCTCAGATATGAGCGAGAGTGAGCTTCAGTGCATCGCGCTCATGCAGAGAATATGCTCAGTGAAAAAAACTAACTTTTCTTTCGACCTGGAGTCTAATAAAAGTTAAGCAGAAAATATGGTAGCTTATGTAGGTTATAACTGCACTAGTTTCAGAGTAATGTTATTGTTAACCTTTTTCTTTCCCCATTAATGTTTGCTGCTGCATCCTTTACGTCTATGGCTGATCTCAATTTCTCCAACTACGGGCCATGGATCAAACAGAAAATGCGTGCTGCATTAATCGCGCGTTAAAAAAATGAGTGCTGTTAAAACCCCACCTAATTACTTCTTGTGGCCTGCGTATTCACAACGAGTACAAATAACGATGCAGATTAAGACTAGGCGATTTCCTAGGCAGATATTGACTTGGGACTATATTATGGGGAAGAACAGGCGAAGCACTGCTACTTGGGCGCAGAAATATCACGCAACACATTGCAATCGTGAGAATGAGAGCCGTGATATCTCTGCGCCCAAGTAGCATGTGTTTGTTCAGCCCATCCCACATTGATTGGATTGAGTTCTGGGAAATTTGGAGGCCCTCCAACACCTCCAAATCATTGTTGTGCTCCTCAAACCATTCCTGAACTATTTTTGCTTTGTGGCAGGGCACATTATCCTGCTTAAAAAAGGCCACAGCCACCAGAGAATACTGTTTGCCATGGGCGTAAATATCATAACTGTTGGACAGTAAACAAAAAATATCTCAAAGGCAATTTTTGAAGGGGACACAAATAATACAGCCAAAATTGTACTTGTGTGTACTTGTGTACTGTTGTATATGTGTGGTGTGTTGGTGCACTGAAAAATGATTTTAAGTCCGTTTTTTTATTGTCTCATTTTATGTCATTTTATCTGGTCAACAATACAAAGCAATAGTTGTTTAAATGGGAGTTATCGCAAGTTTACTATACCTTAGTTATTAAATGATTTTGCTTCTTCCACCTATTACTGAGCAAAACCCAACACAGCGGTAAATCTACAATATTGTTAGCCTAATGTCAGTTCACACTTAGGCTTTTCGCTGTGTTAGTTCTAGTGGGTGATTTACAACAAGCTACCAAACAATAATCTGTAAAAATACCTGACTTTTTTGTCATTGTTAATGTCTCAGCATTGTCTGTATTAAAGAGAAAAGAATCATGTCATCCAATGACTAAAGTAAATCAAATGGCCTTACTACAATTACTAAACTTTGTACTCTCCCACTGGACTTGTAGGTGAAGTGTGCTGGGCCATTGACCAAACCACCAAGGCAAGAGAGCAGGGACTCAAAATGTTTCTAAACTTTAATTTTTTTGTGTGTTTTTATTGTTTTACTACCGAGACAATTATTTTACGTATATATCAATGTATTATTTACAATACACAATAGTCCTGATCCCCCCGCAATTTACGCCTATGCCGTTTCCATGAAAGAGTGTACATGGTCTGGAGCACGAGCACGAGATGGTAACATGAGTCAGGACCCAATGTTTCCCAGCAGAACATTGCCCAAAGGATCACACTGCTAGCCTGACTACTGACTAACCTTCTACGTACTTCCTCTCAATATTCATTTTCCTTCAGTACTCTGTCTGGGATTGAGGTATGTTCTCTGGTTTTCTCTGGACCAATTTTAACCGGTCCAATCAGCGAACAGGGAGTGTCTGAGAACGATGCCGATGATGTCGTGCGCTAGTTTGAGATGACTTAAGTCACAATCAAACGTTAGCAATTGGTTATGGCAGATCCAGAATGGCTCTAGGCAGATCCAGTAGTTTTAAACTTCAACAGAGTAACCACCTTCAAAGAAGTTAACGCTTGTCAATGGAGAGTGGCAGACTCTCTGTACACATGAAATGTCAGAGAGTCTGGTAGGACCAGGCTATCACACTGTCTCCATCGGCTTGCCTTCTTCCCATTGTGCATCCTGGTACCATGTGTTCTCCAGGTATGCGATGCACACACACCTGGCCATTCACATGATGTAAAAAAAACTTCCAGTTTGATCAGACAACCAGCCTTCGCTCCCCACGTGCATCACTAAGCCTTGGCTGCCCATGACCCTGTCGCCGGTTCGCCACTGTTCCTTCCTTGGAGCACTTTTGATAGATTCTGACCACTGCAGACCGGGAACAGCCCATAAGAGCTGCAGTTTTGGAGATGCTCTGACCCAGTCATCTAGACATCACAATTTGGTCCTTGTCAAACTCGCTCAAATCCTTACGCTTGTCCATTTTTCCTGCTTCTTACACCTGAACTTTGAGGACAAAATGTTCACTTGCTGCCGAATATATCCCACCCAGTAACAGGTGCTGAACAGGTGATGAAGCGATAATCAGTGCTATTCACCTCATAATGTTATGCCAGATTGGTGTATATACACACACAAACACACACAATAATTAATATTTTTCTGATCAAAAGGTTTTAAATAATAACTTATTTTAATTGATTATATATGTATGTTCATATGAATATATTTTGCTTAACGTTTGCCAGTAGGGGGCGATTTGACAATGTCAATACTGTTACCATGATTTTGCATAGTAAACAAATAATTGAGAAGTTTATATATGTGGAAACATAAGCATTCAGTTCTCTGATAAGCACCTTGTAGTTTCATAACACTGAGCGTAAGGTCAGTGTCGTTGGCAAAAACAAAGACAGAAGCAATAGCAAAAACAAGTCCAAGAGCAGAAACCATGAAGACTGTGTGTCATTATGAAAAATCTTAGGGTGGCAACCCACTCCCAGCCTGTCATTTTCACCATAATGAATGCCTGTTATTATGGACGAGCAGAGCGAAATGACCATAGTTTCCAAAAGAAATTATGCCAATAAACAAACTGCCTAACTTTTTGTTTTCTAATTCTAATGTACTTGGCAAGCTGTATTATTAAAATACAATAGTGTACAGTGTATCATCTTCTACAAAGTACCAACCGTTTAGTTTTTTTAACCTGTGATGCACAATTTGAACAAAAAAAAGGGGGGGGGGGGTATACAAGTTGCAAAAATCAGGATGGACTCAAAATATGAGTTTCAAAATGTCCAAATTTGAACAACCTTAGCCAATCATTGTACTGTCCACTTTAACTACTTAAAGAATACAATTTTTAAGTACCAAAAAGCATAACATTATGACCGTATGACAGGTGAAGTGAATAACACTGATTCTCTCTTCATCACGGCACCTGTTGGTGGAATATATTAGGCAGCAAATGAAGCGTTAGAAGCAGGAAAAATGGGCAAGCGTAAGGATTTGAGTGAGTTTAAAAAAAAGGGCCAAATTGTGATGGCTAGACGACTGTGTCAGAGCCTCTCCAAAACTTGTGGGGTGTTCCCGGTCTGCAGTGGTCAGTATTTATCAAAAGTTGTCTAAGGAAGGAACAGTAGTGAATCTGCGACACCGTCATGGGTGGCCAAGGCTCAATGATGCACGTGGGGAGTGAAGGCTGGCCTGTGTGTTCTAATCAAACAGATGAGCTACTCAAATTGCTCAAGAAGTTAATTCTGGTTCTGATAGAAAGGTGTCGGGGAATACACAGTGTATCACTTTTTGTTACGTATGGGGCTGCACAGTCAGGGTGCCCATGCTGACCCCTGTCCACCGCCAAAAGTGCCAACAGTGGTCACGTGAGCATCAGAACTGGACCACAGAGCAGTGGAAGAAGGTGGCCTAGGCTGATGAATCATATTTTCTTTTACATCACATGAATGGCCGTGTGCATCCCTTACCTAAGGAACACATGGCACCAGGATGCACTTTGGGAAATAGGCAAGCTGGCTGAGACAGTGTGATGCTTCGGGCAAAATACTTAAAGATTCTGCTGCTAACATCTTGGTTCCAGATACCATAGCACATGTCCATGACTCGATGGGTCAGGGCTGTTTTGGCAGCAAAAGGGGGAGCAACACAATATTAGATCATAATGTTATTCCTGACTGTGTATATCTGAGTGAAATAGCTTCTCAAACAACACAAAAAAAGTTGATTTTGTCCATCAGGAATTGATTGGATGCTTGTGGGTTGCTATTGGTGGATCTCGTGTGAGTGACAAGTTGCCACGTCAGTATACATATCATCAGAGAAGAGAGGTTGCTGAAGAGGGAGTTATTTTGATTAAAAAAGGATGTGCACACCTGCACGTGCACGGATAAATCATTTATAATATTTCATGATGACACTATCGGACAGGGTTAATAACTGTAAATGCTGCAACACACTGAAACAATAAACAAACCTCTTGGGCTTGGATGTTAGTTTGGAACAAATGTTATTAATAAAATGTGTATAGAATGATACTGTCACTGTTAGGGCAACATAAAGATATTTTCCCTGATTGAGCATGCCTTAAGCCGAACTCTAGAGTTCATTCCAGGGGATGCCCAGTAAAACTGCCACATTTAAAACTCTGGAGTGTTTACGGAGAGCAGCGTGTTCCTGTCTGGCTGCGGTGCGAGTACAGACACAGATGGCCTGTTTTAGAGGGTAACAGTGGTTGAATATAAATCCTGGAATCTAGTGAGAGGAATGCGTCTAAAGTGCCAATAGCTAAATAAATGTTTTAAAAAAATCTAAATAATTACTTGACCCTTTATTTTTTAATTCCACATTCCTGTGCACCATACTATGAAAGGTCATTTCCACCCCTAAATAAAAAAAAAAAAAATGGTAATTGCGCGTTTATATCTCGCAGCGCTGACTTTATAACTTGCAATTGCAAATTTATATATTACAAATCTGACTTGTTTAAATTCTGCTATTCTGACTTTTTTTTTTTTCAGAATTGTGCGATATGCATTTGTCATTGCTAGAAAATGGTCAGAACTGGGAGATTAAGAGTTATAAATTACAAACTGCAATATATAAATTATAAAATTAATTATAATTGGGAGATTGTTGTTGGAAAAATTACCTTTTCCTTTTTATTCCGTTTCAGAAACAAGCTTCCATACAGTTCATCTGAGCATATTAAAAAAGTGTGTTTTAATAATATTTAATCAAAGACATCATAAACAGCCAATGACTTACTGGGGTTTTATATTGAACCCAAAGGTCCTAGAATACATTTTAAAGGGGTCCTTGATTTTAAAAAATTGTCATAAAAGCAACATAAATGTCAATATAAGTTATAACTGGAATTAAACAAACTATACCTGTTCTCTCTTTATGCAGCAAATATTCCCTGGCTCTGAAGACATCTTACAACTATTCCCACACAAATGATTTATAGATTATTATGACAGAATATGCTAATCAATAATCAAAGATAACTCCACGTCAGCTACATTAATGAATCAACTAACCATTCAGAAACGTCCTGTTGCATTCTACATGTTGTCTCTTCTTCTTTAGTCTCTCATCACTGTCCGACTCCAGTTTGAACACTGCTAACTCAAGCTCTTAAAGGGGTACTTCAGCGCTGGGAAGATGAATCTGTATTTAAACTGGGTCATCAATGTAGTAGAAATGTGAAATTATTTTTTGAATTTGGTGCCTTCTAGACTGAGAAAAGACAGAAAATGTATTTTTGTCTCATGGGGATGAAAGACTACAATTCCCAGAATGCTTTGCTGCCCTGTGAGGCCATTCCCAAAGCCACCAACTTGATTACTGTGACTGAGTTGGATAAGACACTACAATGAAAAACTGAACGTGTCTGTTCAATATAATGAGTGAGTCACCACGCTAGTATCACAGCACTGAGCACTAACTGCAGGAGTCAGATAAATGAGCTGAATGAGGTCTCGTGATGAGAGCTGAGGTAATCGTCTTTAGTCTGGCGTGTTTCAGTTCATGCCTTTGCAAGCTTAACTTTCATAGAAATTAATTTGAGAAGTTAAAAGACTTACATTGCTCACCATAGCTCGGTTTAAATGAGTGCTTGTAGCTGCGCTAAGCTCTGAGTGTGATCTCCATCCCCCATGCGCGGTTTCAAAACATGCAGAAATGTCTCCCTCTGCTGGCTGTAGTCTTTAGCCTTTGGCCAAACATTCCTCCTATGATGGAAATATCGTCAATTTGCATCATAGGAGGAATTTTTTCAGAAAACAAATGCAAAAATCTCTTGTCTCAGGGGGATATGAGGAGGGAAAGCACAATCATTTGAATATACTTCAGGGTTTCTACTGATACAAAGCCGTATGCTAATCGCTGAAGTAACCCTTTAAAGCTCCGTCCTCTTCTTGAAAGTGTGCCCGGGAAGAGCAGCTCATTTGCATTTAAAGGGACACATAAAAACGGCGCGTTTTTGCTCACCTGCAAAAAGTGACAATTTTAACATGCTATAACAATGATATATGAGGTATTTAAAGCTAAAACCGCAGGCACTTATGTTGGGCGAGATGGCCTGGCCTGCCGTCTCTGCTCTAATTAATCCCAAAAGTGTTCTATCAGGTCGAGGTCAGGACTATGGGGCTCTAGTCAGGGTGAGGCTGTCTCGTTGCTCGCTAAATGCAACTTTGAGATAAAATCATGGATTGCTAAACATGTTCTGTTTAAATGGTGACAAGACTGAAGTCATGCTTATCGGTTCTCCTCATCAGCTCAGTAGGGCTGATCAAAGTCCTTTTGTCATTAATGGTTCTGCAAAGGAGTGATCTTTGATTCCACACTAACATTTGACCATCGCGTACAGAACATTGTTAAAACGTTTTTTTTTTTTTTTTTTTTTTTTTTTTTTTTTATCTCAGAGATATTGTTAAATTGCGCTCCATGCTATCCCTTTCTGCTGCAGAAAAGTTCATTTACACATTTGTTTTCTCTTGGATTGACTTTTGCAATGTGCTTCTTACTGGGTTTTCTAAACATATTTTAAGTAAGTTACAGTATGTTTAAAATTCTGCAGCTAGATTTAGGACCAAAACTCAAGATCATATTACTACCGTCCTGAAGTCACTACACTGGCTACCAGTTAAGTATAGAGTTGATTTTAAAGTTCTCATGCTCACATACAAAGCTCTCCACAATCTGGCCCCAGAGTATTTATCTCAAGTTTTAACTCCTTATATTCCAAATCGTAGTTTGCGTTCATCTCAGCAGGGTTTGTTGGTTGTCCAACAAACTCGGTTATTCTCCATGGGTGACAGGTTGTGGAACAAACTTCCAGTGAAAAATCAAGAAGCTCAGTATCTTGGAACTTTTAAATCACAGTTAAAAACTAATTAAATTGGTTTCCTAATTATTTTACCCTCCTTGATTTTTTCTGTCCGATTTATTTATTAATTTTGTTGTATTTTCTTTTTTTGTAAAGAACTTTGAGAAGCTCCTTTAAAGGCGCTATAGAAAAATTAAGTTATTATTATTGTTATTATTATTATTATTTTCACTGGGACTAAGGGGCCAAGCCCAAACCCTGAAAAACAACCCACACTATAATCCCCCCACCACCAAACTTTACACTTGGCACAATGCAGTCAGGGAAGTACCATTCTCCTGGCAACCGCCAAAAAAAAACGTTCCTTGAAACTTTCTACACACTGCTCTTGGGATAATCTGAAGGCCCCACAAAGTTTGGAGATCTGTAGCTATTGACTCTGCACAGAGTTGGGGACTTCTGTGCACTGTGCGCCTCAGCATGCGCTGACCCCACTCTGTGATTTTGCATGGCCTAGTTGCAGTTGTTCCCAATTGCTTTCACTTTGTTATAATGCCACTTACAGTTGACCATGGAATATTTAGTATTGAGGAAGATTCACAAATTGGACTTATCGCACAGTTGGCAACCTGCAATCACAGTACAATGCTTGAAGCTCCTGAGTGCGACCCATTCTTTCACAAATGTTTGTAGAAGTGTCTGCATGCCTAGGTGCTTGATTTTATACACCTGTGACCATATAAGTGATTGGAAAACATGAATTTAATGATTTGGAGGGGTGTCCCAATACTTTTGACAATATATTTTATTAAAAACTATACAAAAATAAAATATATATATATATGTTATACTGTAAAATATGATCAAAAATAAAATAATTATCGTACAAGTTAAGTATTTTTTTAAAGTAGACGTCAAATTATGTATGAAGTAAAAAAGAAAAGAAAAGAAAAGAAAAGAAAAGAAAAGAAAAAGCTAGTATTATAGTAAAACTTAATCAATTTTTCTGAGTTAAATCGACCTATGCTGGGTTAAATAACCCAATTTGCTGGGTAAAATTAACACACCACGTGTTCAGCCCTATATTTTTCCCAGCCCTTGTGGTTGAAAACAACTCAAATTGGGTTGTTTTTAACCCTGTGTTGTTTTTAGAGTGATCTGGAGAGGGCGAGCTTGACGTCATTTGGCTCTGCATTGAGCACCACTTGATGAACGGAGCGCTGAAAAGGGGCAGTGCTACACACGGCCTATACAATTCAAACCTAGAATGCCTATTGTCTTTGGCACAGATTTACTGCTATTGTTCACCACTTTTCTGAAAAGTTTTAGCTACAAGATACAAATCCAGCCACTCCCTGATAAATGAGATGAACATAAGCAGATGAGACCACTGTTGTGAGGAAATCAATACTTTTGACTAAATAGTATCATCTGCCTCCAGCATCATTTTGAGATGGATGACCTTCTCATTTAGTACTCTGTACTATTCATATTTCGGGGGGGTGGGGGGTGAAAAAAAAATGTTTGTGACAATCATTTGTACGGTTTGTGGCAGACTTTGAGAGACTGATGTTTATTGATATCTGTTGATGAATAGGCCAACTGTATATATCGATTCATATAATATATCAATGATTCCAAAACACTCTCAATGATGACATCCATCAATGTGTTAGTGGGAGCAGATTATCTGAAATGCAAGTTCTAGAATTACAGATTGTCCTGCATTGATTCTGCTGCCAGTTACAGTGATACTGTAGTGTCACCTCATTGTTTGTGATTTAACCATAGTTTGACCCTTCCAGTTACAGCAGTAAACGTCCTTCCTCTTGAGTGCTTATAATGTAATGTGGGACTGTGTCCAAAACAAATGGAAGTGCTATTTAGGTTATTGATTGGAGCAAATCAAACAAACCAAATTATGTGTATTTCAAAATTCATATTTTAGCCATTGGAATGCTGATGAAAAGCATTTTGTCCTACGGGCAAAGGGATAGTTTACCCAAAAGGGAAGTCATTATTTACTGACCCTCAAGAGGGTTGTGGACAACCATTGACTTGCATACATTTTTTTTATGGAAATCAATGGTGCCCCAAATGTTTGCCAAAATTACAAACAGTCCTCAAAATATCTCTCTTTGTATTCATCAGAACAAGGCAATGTATGCTGGTTTGGAGCAACTTTAATTATGATTATAACAATTATGACTATTTTCTTTTTTGGGTGAACTGTCTCTTTAAGTACTAGCAAACTGATGTGGGTGGGGCAATTCTATTAGATTGAATGTATGTATTTGTTTATTTATAATGCTCTGTTGAAGTAAAAAAAAACATACCCAAACTTTCTGTAATATTTTAATATCTGAATATAGACAGATGTATGGATATTAATGTTTCCCTATATAAATCAATGGGAACCAACATTATATATCACATATCAATGGCACTTCATTGAGATGAGTCAAATTAATACATACTTTTTTCATACACGTCGAACAGAAAACATGAACCAGAAAGCTGTTTCTTGAGTTCAGCCATCTACCACAGCACACGTGCACACTGCTTTGGAATATCCTGTAAATGGATCTCCAGATGTTAATGCTGTGGGAGTGGGGCAGACCCGAACTAGGTGGTTTTTCTATGATCCACGTCGTCCTCTTACCACATCAGACGTTCATAAATAAAGCAGGTGGCTCTTGCGATGTGGTGTGTGTATTGAGAGAGTTGGATTGTTTCTGCAGATGGAGATGCATTCACTCTGAAAGGAAGTGAGCAAATGGACTTGACTGTTGATGTAAAGCACTTCATGGGGAGCTGTTTGGAAAATACAATGGTGTCACAGTAAAAAATAATCAAACTCACTTAAAGTCAGACTTGTCATTTTTGTGTGAACTTTTTTATTTTATTTTATTTTTTTTACATGTTCTTCAGGCAACAAAAAAAAAATGTAAGAGGTTCTTTACCGTGGAAACTTTACCACCATGATTTTGAGAGGCTGTCATAAAACACAAACAAACACAAATAGGATAAAACATTGCTCCACAAGATCTCTTGGATACTAGATGGATATCTTTTTCATGTAAGTCTAGAAATTAAGTGATTCTTTTGATTTGGCCGAAACAGTACTTGGATGCAAGAAACAATGAATAAATGTCCATTATCAAATCATGGACTTCACAGGACACTGATGAAAAAGGTTGACCGGGTAATTATTGACGTTAACAGTAAATGGAGTCTTTATTTGTTTTCGCAGTTCATATTTTCAACTCACTTTGACGTTAAGTGCTGCTGTCGACCACATCTGTGATTAAGTGCTCTAAAGAATCCAATTAGGAGCTAAGACTGATATAACGAACAACTATCTATCTATCTATCTATCTATCTATCTATCTATCTATCTATCTATCTATCTATCTATCTATCTATCTATCTATCTATCTATCTATCTATCTATCTATCTATCTATCTATCTACATACATACATCTGTCTATCTATCTATCTATCTATCTATCTATCTATCTATCTATCTATCTATCTATCTATCTATCTATCTATCTATCTACATACATACATACGTCTGTCTGTCTGTCTGTCTGTCTGTCTATCTATCTATCTATCTATCTATCTATCTATCTATCTATCTATCTATCTATCTATCTATCTATCTATCTACATACATACATCTGTCTGTCTGTCTATCTATCTATCTATCTATCTATCTATCTATCTATCTATCTATCTATCTATCTATCTATCTATCTATCTATCTATCTATCTATCTATCTATCTGTCTGTCTGTCTGTCTGTCTGTCTGTCAGTATATCTGTCTATCTGCCTGTCTGTCTGTCTATCTATCTGTCTATCTGTCTGTCTATCTATCTGTCTATCTGTCTGTCTATCTGTCTGTCTGTCTGTCTATCTATCTATCAATCTGTCTTTCTATCTATCTATCTATCTATCTATCTATCTATCTATCTATCTATCTATCTATCTATCTATCTATCTATCTATCTATCTATCTATCTATCTATCTATCTATCTATCTATCTATCTATCTATCTGTCTGTCTGTCAGTCTATCTATCTATCAATCTGTCTTTCTATCTATCTATCTATCTATCTATCTATCTATCTATCTATCTATCTATCTATCTATCTATCTATCTATCTGTGTCTGTCAGTCCATCAATCCATTCTTTATCTATCTATCTATCTATCTATCTATCTATCTATCTATCTATCTATCTATCTATCTATCTATCTATCTATCTATCTATCTATCTATCTATCTATCTATCTATCTGTCTGTCTGTCTGTCTGTCAGTCTGTCTATCTATCTATCTATCTATCTATCTATCTATCTATCTATCTATCTATCTATCTATCTATCTATCTATCTATCTATCTATCTATCTGTCTGTCTGTCTGTCTGTCTGTCTGTCTATCTATCTATCTATCTATCTATCTGTGTCTGTCAGTCCATCAATCCATCCTTTATCTATCTATCTATCTATCTATCTATCTATCTATCTATCTATCTATCTATCTATCTATCTATCTATCTATCTATCTATCTATCTATCTATCTATCTATCTATCTATCTATCTATCTATCTATCTATCTATCTATCTATCTATCTATCTATCTATCTATCTATCTATCTATCTATCTATCTACATACATCTGTCTGTCTTATTTAGTAAATATAGTCGAAGTGAGTTTGTGTAACAGGCAGTAGCCTATCTGCATTGAGTTTCAGAGGTGAATGGCAGATCAGGGGGGTTTGGTAAAGGGGGCAGTGGAATTCTTGAATCCTCAAATCCTGGAAGTGGGAGGTACGAAGAAAAAACACCCTCCTTCATATTCCTTTCGAGAGGAAGAAGCGCTGCTGTGAGCAACAGAGAAAGCGCACGACAAACACGCACACTTGCAGCAGCATTACTTGGTTGTGACTCGTACACCTCCGTATGCCGCGAGACACCCGCGCGAGGTTATGAATGAAAATCTTCCCAAACAGCAAAGACTTGGAAGTTTTCTCACGGTTCCTCTGCGCACCTGGACCAAAACCTTTTGTGTGTTTAAACTTGTTTAGACGTGACTCTTTTTCCCCTCGTGACTTCTGCAAAAACAGGCGCGTTGCACGAGAGAAATCTGGCTGAGTGGCTTTGTTTTGATTCACTTCAGCGTGGGACATTTTCTTCGGAGATCGCTTGCTGTGGAGTAATGCTTTACCAACCAAAATAACTCCCACAAGCCCAAGACGTGCACTTCAACACAACCCAGTGCTCAGAATAACACCCAGAGGTGAGTGATTTTAACTTTGGGAAGAATCATTTTACGTGATACCTGCTTGTGATGTTCATTTTTATTGATGTATATGAAAGATAATGTTTTGCCAGCCCCAGTAGCCTAATAGAAAAATGACTACAGAAAAACGTTATCTTTATCTCGAGACGCTTTTATACCTGCATATTTCAAAAGAAACTTGCTTTGTTGCAAAGGTATGTTTAGCAAATTTTATATAACTTAGGTCTAGAGAGGTGAATTAGCTAGGTATTTTTATTGCCCATAGGAAGAACCCTCATATACATACATATGTATTATTGTATTGTTGCAATGTACATTTTTTTTAAGTAAATCATTCTCATTTCCATTGTATTTGCACATTCATGAAGAGACAAACCTTGAATAGGTGCTCACAGCAGGAGTAGAATAAGAATGCTACATTGTGTTCCCTTGATTTGCATATCAATGAATATGAAAAGTGACCTATTTTGAGCTGTAAAACCCTAGGTGGCATTGTCTGTCCAGTGTTTATTATGGATGTATTGTGTTCCTTGGAAACAAACCTTTCCAGGATGGTCTGTTTCTGTGTTAATGATAAATCAGGGCTTTTTGTGACACAACTGAGCTGATATTCCCCGGCTAACTTCTGTTGATACATTCATTGAGTCAGTCTAAATATTTTAGTCAAGAACTCATTAAAATTGAGTCAGCCCCATTATGCAAATTTACCTTTAGGGCCACTTTCTGATCAAGAGTGAATCATCGAACATGTGTCAGCATCTTTGAGGACGACTACTTCATTCCACAAGCATTCATGTCAAAGATGATTCATAAATTAAACAGATTTTTTTTTTAAACCATAACCCCTCTCCCCTAGGGGCCCATCTTGACTTTTTGTGGCACTCGTGCTGAGTTACAGCCGAATCACACAGTCGACAGTGTCAACTGGAGTCCATCCAAATTGAATGTGTAATATTGGATGCGCGGAAAGACAAGCTGCGTCCATGCACCTGGTCAGAAGGCTTCTGAATCACTCGCTGTGACTGGTTTCGTCCTGGTAATCTTCTCAAAATCACTTTCAGCATGACTCAATAGTAAAACAGTTATTGTATTCACTGCGACTGAAGCTTATGATCAGAGACTAATGTTATTTTCATTTGTCTTGGGCATTTTTGGTTCGGATCATGGGATCTGCTAAACGAAGGCAACAGAGCTATGAATAGGAAGCGAAAATAATTCACGTGGATTTCCTTCCCTAATCAATACAATTACAGGTGTAAAGCCTGATAACTACCCAGGCAGTCGAGCGCAGGGGGTTGGTGGGGTCCCGGGGTGGATTGCATGACTATCTCCCAAAACAAACAGAGAGTTGAGGAATGTCATGCATGGATGCAGCAGCATAGTAATTAAGGGTCCGGACTGGACTCTCAGGGGGGTAGGGAACAGAGCAAACCCCAACCTTTAATTATCACAATGGGCTTTTCTTGCATTACTGTTTGTGGAGAGCTCTGAAAGGACTGCTGGCTTCAATGATGTTTTCCACTTCTGGTAGTGATAGTTGAGAAGAAGCATTTATCCATTTAGAAGATGCTTTTATCCAAAGCTTGCAAAAGAGAATAGTACAAGTATCAAAGCAATTACTCCAAGGTTATTTATGGCCAAATATATCATCGCAACATTTATTTTAGTGTATTTATTTATATATTTTTTAAATAGCTTTATTATCTGTTTTTACAGTATATACATTTTCCATTTTTTCCATTTATTTGCTAAGCTGTAATTTGCACGCATAATTTTTTTAATATATAATATTTTCTCGTTTTGGTTTTAATTTTGCTTTCATAAGCATGGAAGCTTCTTTTTTCTCGGAATTGCATATGTTTTTATCTAAATTCTGGCTTTATAACTTACAATTGCGAGTATAAATCTTGCAATTCTGATAATAACTCGCAATTTTTTTTCTCGCAGTACAGTTTATTTCCCACATTTCTGTTTCTCTTTCTAGCGACCCAAGTTTACATATAAACTGTGGTACAATCTCAATAAAAGTCAATAAAAGCCAGAATTGGAAGATAAAGCCGCAATTACCTTTTTTATTTCATTAAAGGGTTAGTTCACCCAAAAAATGAAATTAATGTCATTAATGACTCACCCTAATGTCGTTCCACACCTGTAAGACCTCTGTTCATAATCGGAACACAGTTTAAAATATTAGGGTGAGTCATTAATGACATAAATTTCATTTTTGGGTGAACTAACCCTTAAAGGGGCAAAAACCCGTTTCTATACATTAGAGAGTAGTAGGGTTAATTCTTTCTTTCTTTTTTTGTGGTGGTAAAAATTGGAAAGGTTTTCTGTACATTTAAGTATGAAAAAGCGCAATCAATGAAAAAATCCTTCAGACTGCTGGTAAAAATGTGTAACGTGTTAGCTATTATCCCTAGAACTTCACACATTTTTTATACGGTTTCGTGACTGTTGTTGCAAAACACTTTTATAGCTTATCCAATAACATTTCTTTGAATCTCGCCAGCGTGCCACAGTTTAATGTGTGAAAAGTTCCACATTCTCATCAGTTTAAGAGATTCTTAAATTTTACTACTTTGACATGGTTATGGACAGCGCCTGTGAGGTAAATGAACTGCGTTTATGGCCTTATCATAAACCCGCTACACACTAGCATTTAAGAATTTTCATTCAGGTTCGCCACCCACCGCAGAGCGACCATCTCTTCATGTAGTCAAGAGGTCGCACTTTAGCTGAATTACTTTGGCATGAAGACCACACGACAGCTCTCAGTAATGGACTGACATCCCTCGCTTATCATTCTAATGAGGTGATCATAATTAACACAGTATGATGTTGCTGTACTTTAACTCTAGATGAAAATGTATCACAGTTGGGTAATTTAAACGCACAGAAGTAAAAAGCATCAGCTTTATGCAAAATAAACCACATTTTGTTTTTGTCCACTAAAAATGTGTACAATTGACCAGTGTCATGGAGCCGCATTTAGATGTTCATATGGGATTTAACCATAACGGGTGTTTAAAATGAAGATGCCAAAATAAAAGTTTGTTAAGAACCTAAAAGGATAACACAATATCTTTAAAACTTCTTAAGTTACAGGCATGCAAACTTGGGGCAAAGCACAAAAAAGGTCACTGTTGGCATATAATGCAACAAAAATACACTGTAAAAAAAAAAGTCTCCAATTGAAAATGTTCTAGTGAATGATCACATCAAAAATTGTGAGTTGGCCAAACTGAAATTCTGTGAATTGATGCAATTTGATTCACAGAAATTCAATTCGGCCAACTGCAAAAATTTAGATGTGATCAGTCACCTGATTTTTTTTTTTTTTTTTTTTTTTTTTTCACAGTGTAACTAAAGTAATCAGATTTAACTAATAGACCTACCGATCTCCATGTCAAAATAGAATAATGATGCTGTCGTCATTTTTACCCCCTGTAATTTAGCACCAATCTCATGTAAATTGTCATTTTGCCCCCCCTTACAAAACCGTGAATTACTCAGTAAATATACATTTAATCTTCTTCATTTATGTATTTCTTTCACCAGTTTTTAGCTGGTTGAGTTGACACGCTGACCCATGCAACGAAGGTGCTAATGCCGCCACGCTGCAAATCTTGAAACAACTTTGTCTTTGTTTGACTCTAATTCCCCTCACTTTTATAGTAATGAGAGCAGAACATATGGCACCAAGTTGTTTTGTATCAGATTGGAAATTGTGGCTAGAGTTGAAAGTGCTGGAGCAAATGGTTTGTAGCGCGATTATTGGAGGAGGGGATACAAAAACAACCGCCAGATTACGGGGCTTTTGTTGAGAAACGTTTGACAGGAATGGAGGCGTGACTGGGGTCCCGGGGAAAGCCAAGTGTCAAGTGGCGAGTCTTAGGGGGGCATAGCATTAACAGATGTGTTTCACACCACCGGGATGGCCTCTCTACACCTACTCAGGGGGGCAGCTGCTGTCGGGTGAGGGGTCGAGGGGTTTTGGGGCCTCTGTTTTCTTCATACTTGTGGGAAAACCATGTTTAAATTAGTTTGGGATTTGTGATGTTCTTGTCTTAAAGTTACGGACTTACACGGATGCTGGCAGCTTTTCCTTAGAGCCAAATTCAGATTTTAAGTCAAAGGATGCGTGTTGTATTGAAACTAGCAGAATTGTTTTTAATTAATTATCTTCTGGTGTGGTCTATTCATGCATAAACAGTTGTCACTGCTAATCAAACTTAATATTTAAGAGCAATGAAGGAGCCTCAGAAGTCAAATTAATGACTGCCAGATGGGCTTTAAAGCCAGGTGACGTATTACTTCAGTAAACGAGAGGGGTCTGGTCTTTGTAGGAAAGCATGAGTGTAGTTGGCTTACGTTTTGTGGTCCTTTGATATAGTAAGTGGAAAAGTGGAAGAAAAAAAATCAAAAGTTTGGGGTCTTACAAAGACTGCATTTATTTGGTCCTACTGAGCTTCAAACTTTTGAATGCTCCTTCTTGAATGTTGATTGAAGTCCCTCTGGATGGTCCCCTACATAAGAGTTTGCAAATCATAATTGTTATGTGTGTTTAAGTGATTTTGGTCGGAATAAATAGGATCTATCCACAAAATGTAGAGTAAAGCCTGGATATTAGATGTTTATTTGATGATTTATGTATTTTATCATTCTCGTTCTGCTAATTATGGGACATGGAGTTTTATTGTGCAAGCCTGTTGCCACAGTCTGCTAGATGAGTAGTATTTTCTAGCATTCTTTGTAGCTATTTTAATGATGTACAAACTGCATACAAACTAAAATAAGCAGACATTTAGTGAACATGTTTCCCAGTCGTATTTACATTGTGTTGGTGTACATATGTAGCCTAACAAGCCAGACCCACATTAAAATGTTTGGTCTGGAAACTCACCATTGACACGGCTCAATCCGAGGGGCGGGATAAACGGTTGTCTTTCAAACTCCCTCTGCACGCGATAGGATAGCATTACAACAAACCAGAGCGACCAAGGTGAAACAGAGCTAGTTGAAAGATTAAACTTTCGCCGCATCCGGTCGGCAAAACTCCGAACACATCTTCCCTTTTTAAGAATGACTTCAGTGCCGTTCTTTGTTCTTTTCTCAGAGAAAAGCTTAACTCCAAGTCTTCCAGAGTCACGGTCAAAGCTGATTCGAAAGACCGCCGTTTGGCAGTTTCTGTGTTTACTAGAAGCACGCAAACGCAACTCGGCCGTCGTCATTATGGCCCCGCCCACCGACTCTATACACGATGTGATTGGCCTGGCAAGAGTTTGGCGTTTACAGCTCAGAAGGGTATTGAGAGTTGCTAGACGACACTCGCGGGCAGATTAGATTAGCTGCCGCTAGGGTGCGTCTAGATTTCTAGGCTAGTACATATGCAGTCAACTCCTAAATATCATTCCAACTTTCCAAATCTTATCCAATAGGAACCGAATAAGAGACTTTAGGGTGGGCCAGTATGCTCTTTAAAAAAAGAAGAACCATTTTAGGTTCCTTTAAGAACCTTTCACTGAACAGTTCTTAAAAGAACCCCTTTTCCACTATAAAGAACCTTTTGTGCAATAGAAAGGTTCCTTGGATTTTAAAGGGCATTCATGGAAACAATCAACCAGAACTCTCTAGTGTTTAGATATTAAATGGAAAAAAGGGTTTAAAAACCAGATCATTCCTATGAAAAGTTTATTTTTTCCTCCTTTCCATCCATGCATACAATGTTAGACTATTTCCTCTTCACATTCTCTTTCCCTTTTTGGCAGGTAGCTCTATGCTGCTGGTGTTGATGGCCCAGCGCTGCCCACAGCTGTGTGAATGAGCTGTTTCGGCCCACCCTCTTCGCCCAGCTGCCGTGGCATGGCTTCTCTCAGGATGATGAAGTCATGGCATTTGCTTCTTCTGTGGGTTATTCTAGCTCACCTCCCTTTGGCCCACTCACGTCCCGCAGTAACCGAACAAGGTAAGACTTTCCTCTTAATAATAAAGCAAATCGAACAAATGTATAAGAGCAGCATATTTAACTTGTGTGATTTATAGATGGACTAGATTCATTTGATGTTCAGTTTACACTAGGCTCCACCTCATGTAGCAGCAGAGCTCTGGTCACGGCTCCATTTTTGATGTGGAGTTAACTAGTGGAGCTGGAACTCATTAGGGTCTGGTGTTCTGTAGGACTACAGATGCTTTTCCTTTATGCATTCATGAAGCTTTAGGCTCTTTATTGAAACCTTTGAGGTTCGTATGGATTGTGGTAGAATGCACAGCATTGCAAAGAATCTTTAACGTGCTAAAAGCTTTTTACATTTATCATATAAAGCCCTGTTTACACCTGGTATTAACCTCTTTTTTTGGTCGATTGGATCACAAGTAGACGAAGACCTGTTTACACCTGGTCTCTTTTGTCCACTTTCAACCCCTTCTGTCCTGATTTCTTGGAGGGGAGGGTCTACAGGCGGCTACATGTATGGACTTTTTCAGATCTTTCAATAAAACGGACGAAATAAGCTCACACCAACACAACTGAAGAAAACAGAAAAACATGTGGAGAGCTGTAGCTTTTGTTTCTGCCCTGACAGCTGCAAGATCACGGCGAACGCTGTGAGTGAGTGTTAGAAATCAGGAATGGTGAGAGAACATTATGCTTGGTACGTTTTTCTGTCTTCAAACTAAATTTGGGTCTCCAGCCAAAGTTTAAATCCCGTCTGGCTAGCGCACTTCCCTTAATGTTTCCGCGTTTGGTCAGAAAGTAGAGAGTAAGCAGTCTTTTGTGGTAATTCGAACGCATACAACCATATGAGCGTTCACACTATGAAAGCAATCTGGTCGAATGCGCTTTTGACTATCTCTGGAAGTGGTTGAAATTAGACAAGCTCAAAACGTTTCAAACCCCGTTTACACCTGTATTTAGCGATGGCCACTTGTGATCCGGTCGACTAAAACGCATCTTAATACAAAGTGTAACTAGGTTGTATTATAAGCTTTTCTGCCCCAATTTTTATTTCATTGCATCATTATAGTTGGGAAATGAAGTGGTTTGCTTCTACCTTCTAGTGGAAGTAAAGGAATGGCCCGAATTTTTTATGTGACAACCTGACACCAACATTTACACTCATTAGAATCTCTATTGTTGCCATACTTATTAATGCACGTCTGCATACAAATCAACAGTGTCCATTCACAGTCGCTTAACACCCTAATATGTTGTACTACGTTGTGGGCCACAGAGCTCATCTGCATGTGAGAACAGCCATCGCACATATCCTGTTGCTGCATTAACTCTTGGCCCATTGTTTGTGAGCCTTGATCGAACTGTCTGTTTGCCTTCGTGCCTGAATTGACTTCTTGTAGTGACTTGGTGCCCAGCAGTATTACTAGCCAGGCAGGAAATCCCAGCAGCAATCCATCCAGACTAGGACTTCCTCTATTGATTCCCAGCCAAGTCCAGAGCTTAGCAGCAATCCTGGCTGATGCAGAGAGACGGGACAGCAATACGGATTCAAGGATTGTTTTATTGAAGCTTTACTTCATTAAAAGGCTTGTAATGATCTGAAATAAAATGGCTTTTAAGCTTTTAAAGATGTCGTTGGGTGAATAATGAGGTGATGACAGATGTTGTCCACTTCAGCCTGAACCGACTGACCAAGACAAATGGGTCAGGCCGCCGCCTCTGAACAAAACACATTCTCTTCAGTTCTCAAAGAAGCCAGTTTGGAGCGGACTGAATCTGAGCACACAGATGTGCGTTGGTACAACTCGGCATGAAATCATGCTTGGGTTTTTGGGTCGGTCAGACTGGGACAAATGACGTAGGATCATGTAATGATTCTTTCTGTTTTGTGGAATTTTCACAGAATTTCTTCCATAAACAAAATGTGCTTCTCATTTTCCCATTTCGGCCATTTTTGTGGTGCACTCCTCTTGTTGTCGAATGGTTCTAATTCCCGCATGATGAGGACCAAAGCGTCTGCATTTTTATTCACGGTGCTTTTTTATGTGCAAAAGGCCTCTTTTGGCTAAACCTTGTGCAATAGCTTTGTAAGACTGCCTATTTCTTTTGAACCCCCAAACTGGGTTGCTGGTCTGTTTTGATTGAAGTATCAGGTTGTGGAGTACATATGAAGAAAAAAAAACAATACTAGTAAATACAAATTATAAATAGAAGCTACAAAAGTACTACTCAGACTACATTAAATACCAGTTCACTTGCTGAAAGCATTGAAATTCAAGTGTAATTTAAAAACAACACACTCAGTGTTGCATATAGTAATTTGGCCGGTAAATGTTAATGGTTACATTGATGTTTTTTATGGATATTTTTATTGAAGCAGAACCAGTTGTCTATGAAGAATATAACTATGAAGAATTAACAAATGTTTGACACTTTGCTGGATTAATTGCATAAATAGTAACAGCCAGACGGTTAGGCATCAAAAGGCATGCTGGGAGTTGTCAACCCTTTCGAATTCGAAGTGTTTTTTTTCCCTTAAAAATGTGAGGTTTAAGGAGCGTGTCACTTTTCAGCTCTAGTAAGTGATTGGAAATTGAATTGAAATGTGTACGATGAGACATCAGTCCATATTTTATCTTTAAGTCCAGCATCTCCCCAGGCTTCTACTTCTCCTGCTCGGCATGCTTTTTTTTGTGTTAAATTGGGCTGAAGCGAAAGTTGATCCCACCCCCCTCTCGCCCCGTTTCCTTGCTGGGATTAAGGGGCCTGTGATCCAGGAAATACCTCCACTTGGCTCAAGTGAGATCTCCATGACAACTATTCGAGGAACCTGCTGTTACAGGCTCTTCTCCGTCTTTCCAAACTGACTCTTTTCCCCCTTCCGTCTCTAACGGATCCGCTCGTATTGTCAGGAAACATTGTGGAGGACAAAAGGCACGGATTAGTTTGTTTGACAATTAAGGTGTCTTTAGGTTGGTGGGGGGTCTCTTTAAACGGGAACTGCCGTATGCTCTGGCGTCAGGGTTTTTTTGGGGGGCTTTTGTTTGTATTGAAACGCAGTCCTAATAAGTGTAGTGGGTCACAGGAGGTTAATCTTTAAACTGTTTCATTTCAGAAATTCCCTCTTTTGTAAAGGAAGCATTGGATTTCTTCCTAACTGGCTTGTGTTTGGATATTTAGCATTTTTATCTTTATCTAAAATTAAGCGCGTTTTCCCATTAAAATATCACTCTAAATGGTCAGATATTTTACCTTTTTAGGGTTTTTTTGTTGCAAAATTTGTCATACAATGTTTAAATTTGATCTATTTTACTTATTATTTTTTATAATGAAATAGCATGATTAAGTGTAGATTTTTACACTTAATTATTTTATTTTATAATTTTTTTAGACATTATTATTTATATATAAATTTTTAAAAAATCACATTCCAGTCAAAAGAAGGATAATGTTATTTTGGCATTACTGCTTTACTGCTTAATTGAAATGTGCTGAATTGTCATGAAAATGTCATCATGCAACAAAAAAATATATATATTTCTTTATCCAAAACGCAATAATTATTTTCTTTTAATTTTAGTTTAAAATATCCCCCAGATGTTGTTTTCAAATATCTGACTTGCATAGCTTTTTAAATCTTTTTTTGACTTTGTGGCATCAGTTTTCTTATACCAAGTTTATTTTGTTTGGTGGTGGTCCTGTCACATTTTTATAGTTTCAATAGTTCGTTTTTTAGGCATCCCTAATGTAATTTTCTTTCTCCTTTACAAACTCATGCCTCTTGTTTGTCATGCCCCTTTTTAAGTTTAGTTGGTTCTTCAGTTTCCTTTGGACAAGCGTTGTCTCTTGTCTCACACATGCCGATTTTGATCCAGTACCCCCTTTGCCAAACATTCTATGCTGGTCTTCTGTTCCACCATTAGTCCGAACAGAGGTGAAAATGGAGCTGTACACATTGTTCCCCGGGGAGCGTTTGGTGCTGCAGTGCTTGGCTCAAGACGAGACCCCGATTGTAGTCCTAGGGTTCATCTGGACTAAAGACCATGCTGCACTACTGAATGGAGACCACATGCGGGTGAACGGGGGCCAGCTGGAGATCGGGTCAGTGGAGCCGGCAGACTCCGGGCTTTACTCCTGCACTGTTCAGAGCTTTCTGGGCAACCACTCTGCCTATTTCATCGTTAATGTGACAGGTACGTCTTGTAGGAGCTTTGAAAGGATGAGCTTTGTGGTTTCAAACCATTTTTTTCTTTGGTGTATTTTTAATTTTTCTTTCAATCTCCTGACTCATCCCCACTGTTTGTGCTATGGACATGATATCTGAAATTATTTGTCTTGTTGAAGAGAGTTGTTCTGTTACTTTTCTAAGCTAATAAACAAGAAGTCAAGATCTATTTCTCATATTAACTAAGACAGAAGTATTCCGAACCATACTTGGGGACCAGAATATTATAGAAACTTTTTCGGCAACCACCTATCAACCAACCAACACACTCCAACAACATGCTAATAACAACTCAGACACCTCAGCAACTACATGGCACTTTTAAAAAATGTTTTACAAATTGTAAAAATCTAGTTTAATTTGCTTTGAGGTCACATTGTTGTCGTAGATGAGCAACTGATGCTTTGTGAGGTCTGTTCTCTCTGTTCAGCTGTGGAATGTGTCAGGCATTGAGCGGTGAATTTGTTAGACAGCTCCCTAGAGTGTGTGTGTGTGTGTTTGCGTCTGTGTGATTTGAGCGTGGGCATGGCTCTGGAGCGGAGCCTGCAGTGACTCATGCGCTCTCACTGTCCGGCGCTCTGTGAAGGGCGGATGCGTATACTCCGTTCACAGTACTGATCAAGCAAGAATACATAATGTAGCACTATATTGTGAATAAATCATTTAAAGCATTGCAAACCGCTCCTTTCTTAACCTGCTGCTATTCTTTGATTCTTGGCCAGGATCCTTGTGCACAGATGGACAAATAAATAACCACATTTGTATTTTTTTTTTGTGCTGTATTTGTGACGTCTCAAATTGCGCATGGTGAGAGAGCTACATTCTGACCTTTATGGGCGGCTGTATGAATCTATTCTCTGACACAAGTCCTGTCGACTTTGTCACAGGTCACGCAGTAGCGTCTTCCGAGGATGAGGACGACGATGAGTCATCCTCTGAAGAGAACAAGCCGTCAAGTAGCCAGGAGCTCTTGCGTAAGCACGCTTTCTCTTTTTCAGAAAGAAAATAAAATGATGAATTGTTTGTTTTAAATTGCCATATTTTTTTCTTTAGCAATGGCACCTCACTGGGCTCAGCCTGAAAAGATGGAAAAAAAGCTTCATGCTGTACCGGCCAGCAAAACGGTGAAATTCCGATGCCAGGCGGAGGGAAACCCAACTCCGAAACTACGCTGGCTCAAGAATGGAAAAGAGTTCAAAAGAGACCAACGCATCGGGGGCTACAAGGTACGTTTGCACATGAGAAGACTTCAGTGTTGTGATATCACTGTTGTGTAGGCCATACAACCCTCATTTACTCTGCGCCTGAGCCGAGAGAAGGAAAGCTGAAACCTCAGCTCACAATAGGCCAAAATCACAGCCTGAATCTAGACACCCTGAACCTGACACCTGAATACACACACCCTGATTTAAACATACTGGAAACATTAGAGATCTGGTTACAAGTAGATGGTCGTAGTGATTAGGGCTTGGTGATATACTGAATATGCACTACATATTTGTGATTTATTTTGCTGCCAATTTCAAGATTAAAGATTGGCTAAAATTGTGAAAGAATGGATGGGAATCAGGAAGAATCATTTCCACACATGAACTGTCACCTCTGAGTCAAGATCTTAGTCATTGAAAGTCTTTGGGATGTGCTGGAGGAGACTTTACAGAGTGCTGGACTCTTGCATTGTCATACAGGTTCTTGACCAAAAATGTATGCTCCTGTTGATGAACATAAATGTTGTGATGTTATTAGGCCTGTCGCGATAGTCAATAAACCAATTAATCCGCGATAATTTTGCATGCTTGTTTGTTTTCCTCATCTCTCTCGCTGTCTACCCGACGCACAGACCGGGTGGTGGTGTGATGAGACGATGAGATTCTCCTGGAGCTCGTGCTTCTTTGGTTGCGGAGCTGAACACAAGCTTACAAAATTTGACGTCCACAGCGCCAAGCGAAATGGGGTCCTGTGCACTCTGCGTTGATGTCATTTTTGTCGCACGCACCCTTGCGCTCTTGCGGACGCATCGACAAATGAGGCTTAAAGCTACACTGAAGTTGGCAGTTTGATAAATGCAAGTTAATTCTTCAGTTCGATCTTTGTGTGCTAAAAAAGGCCACATAAGTTCCTGTAGAGATAGCAATACACAATCTCCTTTTTTTGCCAAATAGATGAACAGCATGTCATCAATGCCTTCTGTCTCGCTGTATCAAAATCTCACCTAGCTTTACTCAGAGATGGATGGTCAAGTCAAGCTGTTTGTGCATGATTACAAGATATAACTTTTTTTTATTTTATTTCTGTATCCTAAATAGTTGATAATTAAGTTATATATCATATGCTGAAGTAAATTTCTGGAGTGTTAACGATAAAAAAAACGAACCGTACAGAACCAAACCGTGGGTTTTGTGAACCGTGCCACCCCTAATTTGCACCGCATCTGTTGCAGTTTTCATCCATTTTATTTATTGTTTGTGGTCATTTTGTTCATTTATTGTAGATATTTAAAATGTTTTCTGTTTTCAGTAAATAGTCTTTAGAAATAAAAGTTTATTGATCTTTGAAAAAATGTACCTGCATTATCATGCCATTATCATTATTTTAGATGAAAATGGTCTCAGAACGACAATATTTTCGTTTATCTCAATAAATACTTGGCCAATTTATCGTCCAGCAAAATTTATCGTGACAGGCCTAGATGTTATTTCCATCAAGAGGTGCATCTATTTTGCTCAATATCTTGTAGTCATTTGTGAAAATGATTGCTTATATGCTCCCTCACAACCATTCTTTCACAATTTGAGCCTGATGAATCTTGCCATTGTCATCCTGGAATATGGCCATGATGTGTGTTGTTTAAGAAATGGAAAGCTAGAAGAACTGTTGCCAAACATAACATGCTAGAAACATGATCCAATTATTGACTCTCAAGGATTTGCTAATTTAATCCAAACAGAAATTCTACTGACTAAGTAACTTTTAACTACAGGCCAACTTATTCTAACCCTTAACCTACCTGTCACAAATATTCCATAAATAAAGTGAGACTGAATATTTATTTTCTTCCATTCTCAGCTGCGGGAACACATGTGGACCATAATTATGGAGTCTGTGGTGCCCTCAGACAAGGGCAACTACACATGCCTGGTGGAGAATGAATATGGAAGCATCAATCACACCTATCAGCTGGATGTAGTGGGTCAGTCACGTTTCAGTCTCAACCAGTGGCAATTCAGGAATAAATATTGCAAGTCTAACAAACCCTCTTGTGTATATTGCAGAGCGATCGCCTCACAGGCCCATCCTATATGCTGGTCTCCCTGCAAACCGAACGGCTGTGGTTGGCAGTGACGTAGAGTTTGTATGCAAGGTTTTCAGCGATCCCCAGCCTCACATCCAGTGGCTCAAACACATATTGGTCAATGGAAGCCAACTGGGACCTGATGGACTCCCTTACGTACGCGTCTTAAAGGTAAAGGTTTTACAATGAAATGCAGCCAATTTGCTCTAGTCCGACTTGTATGCAGCGGTTTCGTATAAGCGATCCACATATTAGCATGTGGTGGATTGGGATTGGATGTCATGAATTTGGTCTCTTGTTGTCTCCAGCACTCGGGGGTCAATAGCTCGGACACCCAGGTGCTGAATCTCTACAATATCACAGAAGAAGAGGGCGGCGAGTATATATGCAAAGTGTCCAATTATATAGGAGAAGCCAATCAGTCAGCCTGGTTAACTGTCCTTAGACAAGGTAACTTGATGACAGGCTAGTCTGAAATTATCTCCATAGATGTTTTTTTTCTTGGGTTTCTCTCATGCTTTGGGTTTTCCTATTCAATAATGCCATGGAAACTTCCAGTTGACCCAAACAATGGCAATAATTCCCTAGCTATGGATTGGGTCTTACTGGAGAGAGTCTCCATGTGGCTTGCCTGATGTAGGTGGAGGTAGACTGAGGGTGATGGTGTTGGGCAGCGATATTTGGTCTCTCTACAGGTGATGGAAAGGTTTCAGGTGGCTTTCTGAGCTTTGGGAGCATCTAACTGGTTTTTAAAGCAACCAAAATCCACAACTCCCCAAGCTCAATGTGGTCCCGCTTCCTCCTCCTTTCCCCTCACGTCTGGGGCCTCGGGTCTGCTTTTCTCGTTCTCTTCCAGACGGCTGGCCTCAACACCACCGACAAGGAGATGGAGGTGCTCCAGTTGAGGAATGTGTCCTTTGAGGATGCTGGGGTGTATACTTGCTTGGCGGGCAATTCTATCGGGATCTCCCATCATTCAGCATGGTTGACCGTTGTCAAAGGTATCCGGCGACTCTTTCCTGTCCTCTCTAGACCTTTCCTTCTCGTCCATCACTCCCAACAGTGCCCATTTGTTTGTGTCAATTGCCAGTTTCAGGTGAACCACATTTAAGTCAAAGAGCATTTACTCAACTGTCACTTTAGCCGGTGTATCTTTTGCATCGTTGACAAAGGGTGAGGTGTTTCATGGGAACGTGTGTGTGGCCGTCCACAGGTGCAAAACCACCCATGCATGGCACCAGCATGATGAGTAGACCAAACATTTGGATTTTAGTGACATCTTCCCCTATAGAAGTATTGTCTTACTAAGGTTACCTCAGTAGTTTTTACTTCCCCTTGACCTGGCAAATGGCACCAGTTATGGCACTCTTTTACCTGCTTTTCTTCCTCTAAATTTCCTCGATTTCTGCTACCTGCTATCTTTTGTTGTTTTAATGAGCAGTTAGTGCAAACCAAGTCACCTTTACTCTGATTAAATCAGTTATGCTCATTCTGAGAGTAAGCAGACTATGATATGGAAACATTTTGCGTATATTAAAGCTCTGTTCCAAAACCTAGTGAGCTATTTAGTTGTTCTAAGGCCGCATCCTAATTATGACAAACATCATGACTTCTTGCGCCCCACAAGTTCGCAGTCACTTTTCAAACACTACAGTAGAAATCATGATTTTTTTTATAGCTTGGGATAACAAAAAAAGTATATTCAATCATTTTATATATATATAATGATTGAATATACTTTTTTGTTCATCTCACTGTATAATATTTGTTTGTTTTGTTTGTTTTTTGCTGTTTTAATAATCAAAGCCCAAGACTTTTCTAAGTCTAGAAATCACACTTGTAAAAATAGGCTACCTCATGTATCAAGACCGTGGAGAACCCTGGTTCTTCAAAGTAAGAAAGGTTATTGTGGAGGTGAATTAAAATTCAAATACATAGCACAAAAAAAAAAATTGGCTAAAGCAGCCAATTCTAAAAATATTTTTAAAAATTGTTATTGATACTTTTTTAGTATTGATTGAAATATCAACATATTTATAAAAGTTTATCCAACTTGTGCACCATCTTGGATAATTTTTTTCACCAATCTAGTCGCAATTTATAATGGTATTGCCTTCTTTGGAAAGAATGCATGGGATGCAGCCTTAGAATTTGTCCAAAATGAAGAATCTTATAAAGCAGCCTAATTCTTGAACCACCTTTGTGTGTGGAGCACGATTATGATGCCTTAAAGGGTTAGTTCACCCAAAAAAGAAAATTCAGTTATTAATTACTTAGCCTAATGTCGTTCGACACCTGTAAGACCTCCGTTCATCTTTGGAACACAAATGAAGATATTTTTGTTGAAATCCGATGGCTCAGAAAGGCCTTCATTGACACCAATGTCATTTCCTCTCTCAAGAACCATAAAAGGCACTAAAGACGGCGTTACAAAGCCCAACTCACTACAGCGGCTCTACAATCATTTTATGAATCGATGAGAATAGTTTTTCTGTGCAAAAGAAACTAAATAATGACTTGTATAGTAATGGGCCAATTTCAAAACAAAGATTCGAACGGTTATGAATCAGCGTATTGATTCATGATTCGGATCGCCAAAGTCACGTGATTTCAGCAGTTTGGCGGTTTGACACGCGATCCGAATCATGAATCAATACGCTATGTCTATATCACTATTTATGTCGTTATTTTGTTTTTTTGCGCACAAAAACTATTCTCGTCGCTTCATAAAATGATTGTAGAGCCGCTGTAGTGAGTTGGGCTTTGTAACGCCGTCTTTAGTGCCTTTATGGGTCTTGAGAGAGGAAATGACATTGGTGTCAATGAAGGCCTTTCTGAGCCATCGGATTTCAACAAAAATATCTTCATTTGTGTTCCGAAGATGAACGGAGGACTTACGGGTGTCGAACGACATGCATTTTTGGGTGAACTAACCCTTTAAAATGCCTTATGGGTAACAGTATAATTGTGGAACATCGTTATTGTTTTTTAATGGTGATCAGAGTTTATTGTGACTAGGTGTGCAGTATCACTGAATCATTAAAATATATGAAGTTGTTAATGATCAAGCACCACACAAATTAGGTTCCTTATCTTCTGGAGACTTTGTTTTATTTCAACCATTGCATATTATTGCAGAACAGCTCAACTCTATATGATAACAACCAATCAGGTGTAGTTATGTGTGTCTTTGGCCTCCCAGGACAATTTGGCCAGGATGGTTCCATTTCATACTTGTGCATGGGACGACTGCAGCCTCACGCTGGTGGAGAATGTGGGGCGAAATACTACTCCACAAAGGAGCCATTATGCAGCAACAAAGGGAGCTTGTGCTCTCTTCTCAGTGCCAATAGTGTCAAATGCACTGGTTGAAATAAAACAGAGCTCGGTGTGTGTGTGTGTGTGTGTGTGTGTGTGTGGTATACGTGTGCGTGTGTGCCTGTCACCAGCATCTACCAGTGTGTGTCAGTCTAAAGCACTGTTTAATGCTTTAGAGACAGTAACAGAGGTGTTTTTGATGTCAGTTGAAACTGTATAAGTGGATTCAACCTTATTACTGCGGTTTGCTATGCCAAGCATCACTATCATATAATTTTTTTGCCTTTTTAAAGGGGTGGTTCTGTGGGTTTTTTCTAGGCTTGGTTGTGTTTATGGGGCGCAGTATAACGTCGTTTTTTATGTCATATTTTTCTTATATTTGACCTTTATTCCACACCGCTGTCTCCACTGTCCTTTGAACGGCTCGTTTGCTTCCTGCTTCTATGAAGCACATCCCTCTGAAAAACGCAATGGCCAAATTTAGTTTCCTGTTTTTTTATTGGCTGAAGTGCCAAGCACAGGTTGTCCGGAAACGCCACAGCCCTTACCATTACGAGAAGAAGTCACATCTGCGGTCACTAGCAAGGGTTTATGCTGTCACCAACCGGGAAGAAAATTGTTGTAGTCCAAACCGGACGTTTTTGTAGGCAATAAACTGCCGTAATTTTAAAAGACAATATGTCGATTTGCATTGAACTTTCAGTGCTGTAACTTTCGCAGATACTGTGTATGCTCAAGCAGCGACATCACACACTAACTCAATTTTAAAAAGTGAAACCACCCCTTTAAGAAAAAACTATTTCTTAATAGCAACAGCCCAATAAATATTGAATAAAACCCTATAGCAATCCCATAGCCTATTACCCAGAACAATTGAGTAACCACATTCTTCAGAAGATGCATAAATCTAGATTTGTTTCCTGACCATAGCGTTGTGTTTGCCCCATAAGCACCCATCGCTCCCTCTGCAGTTCCCAGTCAGTCCTACCTGGAGGTGTTGATCTACTGCGTGGGGTTCTTCCTCATCTTCCTCATGGTAGGAATCGCCACCATCATCAAAGTCCGCAGCTCCTCCAAGAAGAGCGACTTCAACAGCCAGCTGGCCGTCCATAAGCTGGCCAAAAGCATTCCTCTCCGCAGACAGGTAACAGATAAGGGCTTTGACGTACTGGTATCCTAAAAAGACCCTTGTGTCCATCTTGAGGCTTTAAAAACACTCGTGCTGCTTCCTCGGCCTACAGGTGTCGGTCGAATCCAGTTCCTCTCTGAACTCCGGTGTGATGTTGGTCCGACCTTCTCGACTCTCCTCCAGCGGGACCCCCATGCTGTCAGGTGTCTCTGAGTACGAGCTACCCCAGGACCCGTGCTGGGAGGTGCTCCGAGAGAGGTACAACCACTGCTCATTTAAAATTTTAGCTCTTCTCACTTCTCCTTCTGTGTACATGGGTAAATTTAGAAATCATGTTCCAATTTTGTTCATCTCTTTGTTTGTAACAGGCTAGTACTTGGGAAACCTCTGGGAGAGGGCTGCTTTGGCCAGGTGGTGATGGGCGAAGCCATTGGACTGGACAAAGACAAGCCCAACCGCATTACTAAAGTCGCTGTGAAGATGCTGAAATGTATGTGGTTTTTAAAATTAAAAGACTAAAAGACCCCATTAAAGGAACACGCCACCGTTTTAAAAAAAATAGGGCTTATTCAACTTCTTTCCTACATTTTAAGCCCCGTTTCCACCAAATTACCCGGAACAACTTTTTTACAGGAACTTTTCTCCCCCCCAGACCTGCAGCTGTCTGCGTTTCGACCGCGATAAAGTTCCGAGAAGATTAGGCAAATTAGTCTGGTAATGTAGGACTGCGCGCTTGTTCCTCCAAGCCAGTGACGGACAAGGCTGTCACTTTTTATTCGATATTCGAATATGCATTCGAAGATGACGTGAAATATCCATAATCGAACTATAAATAAACTATCCGGTTTTTAAAGTGCCATGTAGCGCAATTTTTTTACTGTCGGTGCGTTTACATGGAGCACTCAGTTTAAAAGTCCAATCTGAAGGAAAATGCTCCATATAAACACCTCAATCGTAATAAAAATGCCCAAACTGAATGAAATTGTAATCGTTTTGAGATGGGTGGATAAACCTTTTCATGAATCGATCAAACTAAACATTTCACCATGTAAATGACCTGACCGGATTACTTTTGAGTGTGCGTCCTTATGTGAGAGGTACACAGCGTGCGCCTTCTCCACTGAAGAGCACACGTCGCGCTTATGCACCAAGCATGACAAGAGAGGAAAATACATTTTTCTGAGGGATAAACTTTTTATTTCATAAGAAGTTATGAAGATAATGTTGGCATAATGACACTGTCCCTACGCCTATGTAAGCAAACAATCATTAACTACTTCAACGCCTGACATTAGAATAAATTTTTTCTGAGATGATTATTACACTTTACAACAAATGAATAGCTTTTTTAAAACCGTATAAGTCCTGGTGGCCGTTGAGAGTTGCTATGGCATCCGTAAACGTACATTCCAGCTGCTGGAGATGACGACGTTGTAGATAATTGAATATATTCGAATGCATTGCTTGATATTTTAATTCCGTTCAATTAGATTTTTTTCAAAAATGACAGCCCTAACGGACAGTAATCATTTTTGTGTGTACCGATTGAAAGATTTAGTGGACTGTTTACATGAGACGTTATCTAAACCGATCTGGTGTTTACATGTGATGACTTTCAATCGCAATCATTTTGTCACATAAGCAGTTTGTCTGCCACATCAGAAATGTCAACACTGTTTTCTCCAACAGCTATGTGTTAACTGAAGCCATAGCAACTCTTAACGGCCACCAGGACTAATACAGTATTATATTATAAGCTATTTATTTGTTTAAATTATCATCTGAGAAAAAAAAAAAATCTTCTGTCAGGCGCAGTTAAAGTAAAAACTGCCTGGGGCAATATACGCTGTGTCATTACTCCAACATTATCTTCATAACTTACGAAATAAAAAGTTTACCCCTCAGAAAAATTAACTTTCCTCTCTTGTCAACATGAGCGCGGCGTGTAAGACTGATTATTACTGAACGTAGACCGAACCTCGCAAAAGACTTTTAAAAATGCCGAGTTGAAATAAAATGCTGCCTGAGCTCAACCAATCAGCATGTTCAGCGCCCAAGTCCCGCCCTCGAAAGTTCCTGAACTTTGAAAAAGTACTACCTCGCGAGCAGGGCCGTTTGGAGGGGGAAATATTTACCCGGAACTTCATTTAGACCCTGGTTCCTGCGGTCTAAACACACCGAGTACCACCCAAAGTTCCTGGTTCCTGGGTAAAGTTCCTGTGGTGGAAACGGGGCTTTAGATAAGTGGGCAAATGTATTTTTGTCTGTTTTAGTTTGGCAGGGTCGCCGCTAGCTTAGCTTAGCATAATGAATGGAAGCATATGTTGCCAGTTAGCATGGATTTCAATTAAGAAAATCTGAATAAGAAAATAACTTTTTGCAGTGTAGAGCCAACAGACATGGACTGAAATCCACAAAACTCCTATTCTGAGTTCATGGGGCTTTAGGACCAAATCATTTTATTTATCAGCCGTTTACTTGTGTAGAGCCAGACCCCGTTAACATGTTGCATGTTTTTATTAGCTGACGCCACTGAAAAGGACCTGTCTGACCTCATCTCAGAGATGGAGATGATGAAGATGATTGGAAAACACAAGAACATCATCAACCTGCTCGGAGCTTGTACCCAGGATGGTAAGAGCCCATCTGCAGAAGCTTACAGTCAATGTGGCATTTGATGAAGCTGGAACATCTGGAAATGTTTGTTTCATATCTTCTTCCTCCAGGACCTCTTTATGTCATTGTGGAATACGCCTCTAAAGGAAACCTGCGAGAATACCTGCGTGCCCGCCGGCCGCATGGCATGGAGTACTGTTACAATCCTGACCAGGTGCATGTTGAGAGCATGTCCATTAAAGACTTGGTCTCCTGTGCCTACCAAGTGGCTCGTGGCATGGAGTACCTGGCATCCAAAAAGGTAGTGTTGACATTTAGTTGACCTATTGTTTCAAATTCTTCAAAACCTGAGCTAAAATAAATACTTTTTTTTATCTGTGTGCACTCCTCAACAGTGTATCCATAGAGACTTGGCAGCACGCAATGTACTTGTAACAGAGGATAACGTAATGAAGATAGCAGACTTCGGTCTGGCCCGGGACGTTCATCACATAGATTACTACAAAAAGACTACAAATGTAAGCAGTCAGTTCTTCAAACAGTCATATTTATAGTCCAGATATTCAATTTATGTCAAGTGCACATCTTTATATCTTCTTCAGGGCCGGCTGCCTGTCAAATGGATGGCACCAGAGGCTTTGTTTGACAGGATTTACACACATCAAAGTGACGTGTAAGACTGCTCATGTGTTTTCCATTCCAGTATATCCTCACATCAATGCTTTCACTGTATAAAAGTTCAGTTTCTCAGTTATGTCTTAGTACTGATGAAGTGTTCTCGGATTGTAGGTGGTCTTTTGGGGTCCTTCTGTGGGAGATCTTCACTCTGGGGGGCTCGCCGTATCCCGGAGTCCCTGTGGAAGAGCTCTTCAAGCTACTGCGAGAAGGTCATCGCATGGACAGACCCTCAGCCTGCACTCAAGAGCTGTACGGCCCTTTTACATATTTAATTAGTGACTAAGGTCATCTGTCAATCAAAGCGAAACCTCTTTCTAGAGGCTAGCATATTTTTCCACTTGTTTTCAATGGAAGCGGCACATTTTTTTCTTTAAAAAGTAAAACGGTTAAAACGTAGCTCTCATCACTGTCACTTTTAACCCAGCCGACCAACCACAGTGGAAAAGTGGCGGGACAGGTGGCAAAAAGCGGCAAACAACGGAACAAAATTATTGAAAAAAAGAACCAGAACAAATACTGAAAGGTGCACTACGTTGTATTTTTGCTGAAAAATATCCAAAAGCCACTAGGCCAGTGTTATATATTTTGTTCAGTTGAGTACCTACAATATCCCAAATGGTTCCAACTATTTGTAAATTGTGAGAAAATGGCTATTTTAACTAAGAACTGGGACGTGTCAGCATAGCGTTTGAAGGAGTCACCTGTCAATCGCGTCATATCTGCATTACCCTTTGGTTTTATTGGGCAGAAGCGCTTTTCTCTTAGCAGTGTGAACATGTCACAGCAGCGCCGAGCGAACGCACAGAGGAACGTCATAACATCATTTTAAACACACTTAAATGTATCTAATATGATAAACAGAGCTGCTTTACCTTATAATCATGACTGGAAAAAGCGGAAGTGCGGGCGCCCGGCGACTGTGTCCCGTCCCGTCATAATAAAAGTCCTCGGTGCTCGTGAGCCGCGTGTTTGTGTAACAATCGCTCCAGCGGCCGTGCTCAGCTCCACAACACTCGGTCCTGCTCTGCTTTACACTACAGTAACGTTAATAACCGCATCCGTGAACATGATTTCTGCCCGAGTCCTATTTTACACCGGCTGTGAGGTGAAGACCACATGTCCCAAGATACTGCGCTCACACTTGGCGTCATCAAACTATGCCTTTGTTTCGAATGGTCGACCTCTAGTGGACGGAAAGTTGCATAGTGCACCTTTAACATTGTATCGATGTATTTATATTCAGAAACAAACTATTTGCGAAATCATATACTAATAATAATTCTGTGGATATTCTGTATTATAGCACTAGCGTCCGCTTTGGTGGACACATGGCCTAAAAGATTATACTTTTAATTGGATTAAATAGAATCTTTAAAAACTGCATTAACAAAACATTTCCCTTTTGTTTTGTATTTTATCTTTTGACACATTTGAGTGAAAAATAACATAATTATTTGTTTGTTTTTATAATAATATTTTTCCAGTCTTTGTAGAAATTAACTTTTTAATTAGATTTTTTTTACTTGTATTAAAATGTCATTCATAAGACATTTAACTTCCATTATGACACATTATTGAGTGAAATAGACAATATTATTTATTATTAGCAATATTATTATTAAAATAAATATTTAAATAATTTAGTTTATAATTAATTATATAATGATATTTATTAATTTATTATTTTCATTACTATTTTTTGAATGAATACATTTTTCAAAAATGTGGCACATGTCAAGTTTTAAAAAGATTATTTGATTAAAAGATTATCCGATCTTTCATGTATTCATACTCTTGTGTAATCGACGCACCATCCCATCATTTATTTCCAAATAAATCTGTCTCTTCCGTTATACCCTGAAATTTTGAATATTCCAATCTAATATGATTTCTGACCTGTAAGGTTGCCAGAATAATAATCCTACACGGTGTGTTAATAGGCCAGAGGAGAACTGGCACCCCGACTGAATCTGGTTTCTCCCAAGGTTTATTTTTCTCCATCATGCCCTGATGGAGTTTTGGTTCCTTGCCACTGTCGCCTTTGGCTTGGCTTGCTCAGTTGGGGACACTAAAAATATGATTAAAGTTATTCAACTTATTATACAAATAAAATGTATGAATTAGGTCTTATTTAATTCTATAAACTTAAATACTGATCTGCCAACATTGTTGCTATATGATAAATTAAACTAAGCTGATAACATTACTGTTTTCTCCAGTACGACTGTACAGCCAAATCTAATTTTGTCGCAATATTATCCTGTTTGACACTGTGAAGCTGCTTTGACACAATCGTGATTGTAAAAGCGCTATATAAATAAAGTTGATTGATTGATTGATTATATTTTTTCACTCTTGGTTACTTTAGCAGTATTTAAAAAAAAATATTTAGAACTAAATGTACTAATGCATTTTGCACGTTAAGATTTAATAGGAAAATAAATTTTCATGTTGACATTACATGATGACTGAGTTATGTAATTTTCCCCCCCAGATACCTGATGATGAAAGACTGCTGGCATGCGGTTCCCACACAGAGGCCAACTTTTAAACAGCTGGTAGAAGACCTTGATCGCACCCTGTCCATGATATCCAATCAGGTAAGGCCAGCAGACTGTGTAGGTTGCTACTTTTAAGTCAGCATCCTACTAAAAAATGAATCCTCATATAAGTGACTGATTTGAAATGTGCGTGGGAAACTCTGTTTAGGTCTTTGGCTTAAAATGAATGCATGCTACTCCACCGCAAATTTGGATGAAAATGTTCACCGTCCTCATTCCAGTGCATTATGGGAATTGCTTATTAATGTATGCGTTTCCCTTTCAGGAGTATCTGGACCTCTCTGTGCCCATGGAGCCCATGTACTCTCAGGTCATCCTGAATGAACGAAGTTCCACCTGCTCCTCCGAGCCGGACTCTGTCTTCTTAAGAGAGTCTGAACCTGAAGAACCCTGCATCCCCCCAATAGTTCCCCCACAACAAACTGTTAGGTCCTTCAAAAAACGCTGACAGTAGAGAACACCTGGACCTCTATGTTCACAGAGGATATCTATATTTTTCTGCTTCCTTTGACTCATAAACTCTGCAGGCTCAGAGACTGAGGAGTTCAGCCTGGGCCGTTCTAGCACAGAAACGCAAGCAGGAGGACATTTTACATACCAGCAGACTCTCAAAATCAAGACTGATCAAAACGGAGAGGCTTGTGTGGGGGACTACTAAACTTTTTGTTTGTCCAGTGATTGTCCTTCATAGGGATCGATCTACAGAAATATGATGTTCAAAAAGCATCGCAGATGGAAAGAATGCTTTGCATCGCCAACAAAGTCCATGGGTTGGACAAGAAATTGCAAGCGTTACCCATTAGAGTGTGCTGGCTTTGTATATGCGGTTAAATTGTACAAATTGTGAAATTATATAAACACTATTGTTTTATATTACTATTATAATAATTATTATTTTTTTATGAGCTTGTTTATTCCTTTTTTGTTCAAGAAACGTGATCCGCAACACAGTGTCCTAACAGGATGGTCCTGTCCACAATGAAATCTCATTGGTCCAAAATCATACTACACATAATATAATTTTTTAATACTGAAGTGTGTCATTTAAGATGATTTTTTGTTTTGTTGCTCAGCTTAATATAAGAACTGACCACCTCGACATATTGAGCAAACGCTTGAATTGGGGGCGGGACTATCTGTTTGTTCGAACCAATGGGAGATGAAGTGAGTGTTTAGGAAACATGTTTGAAAATAGTTATTTAATAGTAATTTTTGCTATTTGGTAATGCTAGTCATGCAGAAATTCATCTTTAAACGTCAAATATGTTCTGACCGACTGTGATTGTGTTATGTCACAGCATTCTCTCTTTCGATGTGGAAAAGTTAACTTATGGCTATAATTTTGAAGTAGCGCCTGGTTAGAAGAGATTTCATACAGATTTATGGGAGTTTCTAATGTTGAAATAAGCTACAAATGAAATCTGTTACTCATTGCTTGCTGTAACGGTGCGATTACCGTTTGTTTGGTGTCCTGCAACGCTAAATTCCAGTAGTGTGAATGAATGTTTAGCAACTATTAATATGAAACTGCTGGAATATGTATGTGTTTAGCGTCAGCATGGTGGGTGACAATCTGTTTGCACCAGTTTCAAAGCATAGCATGTCTACATTATTTTAAGCTAGACTCTCAAACGACAGGGTTTATATGACAGGACTGGCAACTTGGGAATGGTGAAAATTACTTCTTGGATAGATCTCGAGTTTTGATGCTTGTGTGATTATGTATGTCCTGATGTGAATTGAGGCAGTGGCCATGCACTTATATTTAGGCTGTCAATAAGCTGACTGATATTGCCTTTCCTGTGGGAATATAAATAAAAAAATGTGTTCTATATAAAATACAATGATCTGAAGCTTGCATTTGTGTAGCCCCATGCATGTAGGGAATAAATGACAGGCCAACATCTTTTCTCGCATGTCGGTCCAGAGGTTGTCTGAAGGGCAGATGTGCGTAAGAAGTTGCTGACTTCAATGCGAACCATCCACTCGTGCTGAAAGCATGAGAGAGAGAGAGAGCTAAGCAAATGATTAACGGTGAGAAGAAAGCCCTACACCGGCACCTCATTGATTAACCATGCCAACACCAAGAGCAAACACAGCAGCGTCAGGCTGTATATCAGGAGGGAAATCTCTCACAGCACTGAGACAAGACAGCTGAAGCACTTTAGTGAGTCTTTAGATCTTTTATGAATGCTAAGCAGTTTTTCAGACTAAATTCAATATGACAATCTGTCTACACTCCAAGCTTAATATTCAGTCATTCATGTGTTTCTATAATAAATATATATATAATACACAGCGGATGGATGGATGGACGGATGGATGGATGGACATACCAGATGATCAGATGGATGGACACATATAACCCTTCCTCTATCAATGGAGGAATTGATAGACTGATAGATAGACAGACATGGATTGATAGACAGACATACAGATAAACAGCCACATAGATGGATGAATGGATAGATAGATGCATACAGATGAAAAGATTGATGGATGGATGGATGGATGAATGGTTGGATGGATAGACAGACAGAAAAACGGACGGACGGACGGACGGACGGACGGACGGACGGACGGACGGACGGATGGATGGATGGATAGATAGATAGATAGATAGATAGATAGATAGATAGATAGATAGATAGATAGATAGATAGCATGAAACGCTTTGCTACAGTGACTTGCATATCAGCATTTGTTTAATTTGCTTTATCCATCAGAACCCTTTTAGTATCAATCTCAGTAATCTTGTTGCTTTTGGCAGGAAAGGGTCATAATTTTATTAATGCCTGGAAATAGGAGCCGTTAAGAGTCACATCTGCCAGTCTGTTTGTGCCATTGCACCCTAGTAAAAGCTATCTATGGATACACACCTGCCTTTACGGGCAGCTAATGGGCCATGAGGTGCAATTAACCCTCAGACATTATCACCTTTGACAGATGGTTGAGAACAGTCTTGGATAAACGACTCGAGTGCTCTTACAGTGGCTGTGCTGTCATTACAACCAACGGCCGTTAGACAAACATTTGAGCAAACAAATGTAATTATTTGGGCTCAATAAAAGGGTTATGTTACCATGCTGTAGGCTAAACGCTTAGCATGGCATATCTAATGCCACTTCCATGATGTGCTTGTGTGATCTGTTCAGTTTGTAGTCCTAAATCAGAAAAGAATCATATTTTTTTTTAAAGCCATATGGGTACCATCAGGAATAGGTTTTTAGATTTTCAAGTACAATTCATTCTCTAGTTCTACAACAACATTTGAATTATGTTAAAAAGGAAGTCTTAATAGTCATTTGGTGCATTGACACCATGTCAGAATTACCATTATTTATATATATATATATATATATATATATATATATATATATATATATATATATATATATATATATATATATATATATATATATATATATATATATATATATATATATATAATGAGGAAAAGAAGTATTTGTACACCCTGCTATTTTGCAAGTTCTCCCACTTGGAAATCATGGAGGGGTGTTAAATTGTAATCATAGGAGCATGTCCACTGTGAGACATAATCTAAAAAAAAAATCCAAAAATCACAATATATGATTTTTTTAAACTATTTATTTGTATGATACAGCTGCCAATAAGTATTTGAACATCTGTCTATCAGCTAGAATTCTGACCTTCAAAGAGCTGTTAGTCTGCCTTTAAAATGTCCACCTCCACTCCGTTTGTTATCCTAAATTAGATGCACCTGTTTGAGGTCGTTAGCTGCATAAAGACGCCTGTCCACCCTATACAATCAGTAAGAATCCAACTACTAACATGGCCAAGACCAAAGAGCTGTCCAAAGACACTAGAGACTAAATTGAACACCTCCAGAAGGCTGGAAAGGGCTACGGGGAAATTGCCAAGCAGTTTGGTGAAAAAAGGTCCACTGTTGGAGCAATCATTAGAAAATGGAAGAAGCTAACTATGACTGTCAATCTCCCTCGGACGAGGGCTCCATGCAAGATCTCACCTCGTGGGATCTCAGTGATCCTAAGAAAGGTGAGAAATCATCCCCGAACTACACGGGAGGAGCTGGTCAATGACCTGAAAAGAGCTGGGACCACCGTTTCCAAGGTTATTGTTGGTAATACACTAAGACCATCCCAAGAACACCATCCCTACTGTGAAGCATGGGGGTGGCAGCATCATGCTTTGGGGTGTTTTTCTGCACATGAGACAGGGCGACTGCACTGTATTAAAGAGGATGACCGGGGCCATGTATTGCGAGATTTTGGGGAACAACCTCCTTCCCTAGAGCATTGAAGATGAGTCGAGGCTGGGTCTTCCAACATAACAATGGCCCGAAGCACAGCCAGGATAACCAAGGAGTGGTTCTGTAAGAAGCATATCAAGGTTCTGGCGTGGCCTAGCTAGTCTCCAGACCTTAACCCAATTGAGAATCTTTGGAGGGAGCTCAAACTGCGTGTTTCTCAGTGACAGGCCAGAAACCTGACTGATCTAGAGAAGATCTGTGTGGAGGAGTGGGCCAAAATCCCTCCTGCAGTGTGTGCAAACCTGGTGAAAAACTACAGGAAACGTTTGACCTCTGTAATTGCAAACAAAGGCTACTGTACCAAATATTAACATTGATTTTCTCAGATGGTCAAATACTTATTTGCAGCTGTATCATGCAAATAGTTAAAAATCATTCATTGTGATTTCTGGATTTTTTTTAATTATTTCTCTCACAGTGGACATGCCCCTACGAAGACAATTTCAGACCCCTCCATGATTTCTAATTGGAAGAACTTGAAAAATAGCTAGGTGTTCAAATACTTATTATGAAAATAAATAAATAAATAAATAAATAAATAAATAAATAAATAATATATATATATATATATATATATATATATATATATATATATATATATATATATATATATAATATATATATATATGAATGAATGGTGTATATGAATTATATATATATATGAATGGTGAAGGTACCATTCACTCCCATTATAAAGCTTAGAAGAGCCAGGGTATTATTTAATATAACTTGGCTGTGTTTGGCTGAAAGAAGAAGTTCATATACAGCAACAATGGTTTGAGGGCAAGTAAATGATGGGATCATTTTCATTTTTTGGGTGAACTAACCCTTTAATCAGAGAAGAGGGCTGTGACCAAAATCTCATACTCTTGATACTTATTTTGAATAAGTAATTATTTCATGGTTGCTAAAAAAAAAGTATGTTCTATACATGAATGTGTGTACTATGAATGTAATCTGGACGTACTCTTTGCAGATGCAAAGCAATTCTTTAGGGAAGGCTTTCCACAAGGTTAGGAGTGTGTTTATGGGATTCTTTTGACCATTTTTCTAGAAGCGCATTTGTGAGGTGTTGGACGAGAAGGCCTGGATTGTTATCCTAGAAATCTAGACGCGCCCAAATCTAATCTGAAAACAACCACATACCATAATTCCCCCTCCACCAAACTTTATACTTGGCACAATGCAGTCAGGCAAGTACCGTTCTCCAGGCAAACACCAAATCCAGACTCATCCATCAGATTACTAGACAGAGAAGCGTGATTCATCACTCCAGAGAACACGTCTCCACTGCTCCAGTGGTGGCATGCTTTATACCTGGATACACCTGGATCCAGCTGCTCGGCCATGAAAATCCATTCCATGAAGCTCTACACACTGTTCTCTGTACACACAAATCTAAAAGGCCAAACAAAGTTTGGAGATCTATAGCTATTGATTCTGCAAAAAGTTGGTGACTTCTACACACTTCTACATTTTTGATTAAAGATTAAAGAGCTAGGGCACATGAATAGCCACTGTAATAATCCATTAAAAAGATTTACATAAAAACAAGGAGGTATAAAATAAGCCCTTTGCTTAGCATTACTTGAATAGTCTTCACGTTTTATACACAAAACACATGCATTCACACCTCAAACGTGAATTCTGAATCCTACAAATGTATGTCAAGACTTAACATATCTGTCTTATAGATAATAATGCTTGAACTCTTATTTTATGTGCTTACTTTAGTGATTTATATGGCACTTTTCTACATTCCTTGCACACACTGTGTTTTGAGAGCTGTCTGGTACGTCGCTGCCTTAAGGTGCCGGTGATGACACCGTCATTCATTGTGTTTATTTCTCGCAGCTCGCTTGGTTTCAGTGCCAAGGTGTCATGACATCTGCTTAGCTGTGTGTCTCTGTGTCTGTGTGTGTGTGTGTGTGAGTGTGTGTGTGTGTGCGTGCGTGCGTGTGCGTCCGCGCGTGCGTGCGTGCGTGTGTTTACGATAGGACTGATGTGCTGACACATTTTGAGGCAGGAAATGCAGTTATCCTATAAAGAGAGGAGAACAATTGTTAGACGTTAGGCTAGAGAAAGAAAAAATATATGAAGGCAGTTTATAAATGCTCAATGCAGATTATTTGCAGTTTACAGAGTACAGATGGAAATATTTGAGCAGACAGCAAGTAAAAACTGAACTATTTAGACTATGATACAATGTGCATGGATGGAATAATAAATCACATTTTATTGAGTGTTTATGTATAAGGCCCAATGAGATGACCTCAGAATGAGAGGGTGTTCATATTTTATAGGTTTAAAACAGACTTTATTCTTTTTCAATATCTCATAAACACTCACACATGTAACTTTATCCGTCTGTTTGCTCTTTCCCCCATCATCATTTATGCAGAAAGGACTAAATTGAAAAGGCTTTGTGATGTAACTTTATAGGATAATAACAGTATCGTCGTCTGTCTGTTTATACCAGTTGTTCCCCCTGTGTTCCTTTTGCCCGCAAAACACGAAGAGCAAACTTTGTTTTCTATCACTTGATTAGATGTTTATTTGTTCAGTCTCAGTTCGGCAACAGTACCACACCACTTCTGTCTTAGGCAAGGATTCTGGGAAGTTCGGAAACTGGCCTTTTGTTTTAGAAAAGTGTGCGGTTACAATCATCTCATCAATGATGTAATTCATTTAAACACAAAGGTCAAGATACATGAATTGTGTTTTCATCCACTCCTCATATGTAAGCCAGTTTCCACCACATAAGAAAAAAATCATGCTTTGGTAAATCTTAATTCTGACATAAAAAGTCATAATTATAGGCCTGGTCTCACAGTGCTATGATTAAGCCAGAATTAGACCTTAGTTTAATTAGGGCATTTAAAATGTTAGTCCACCAAAAATTTTAAATTATTACATGATTTACTCACCTTCAAGCCATCCATAGGTGTAAATCACTTAATCTTTCAACCAAACACAGTCGGAATTATATCAAAAAATATACTGGCTCTTCCAAGCTCTATAATGGGAGTCCCATCCATCCATCATGAAAGTAATCTATACGGCTCTAGGGGGATGATAACGGCCTTCTGAAGTGACTGCATGTGTTTTTGCAAGAAAATTATCCATATTTATAACTTTATAAACTACAATCACTAGCTTTGCAAGTCTAGTTCTGGCGGAAGAGTGACCACTGACCCAACACATGCGTATTGGCGAATTTGAAAGTGCAGAGGATATGATCAGTTGAAGTGCAGTTCAAAATGATGACAAGACTGGTGAGCAAAAATGCCATAACCACACAGGGGAACCTGCAGAGAGAAAAGGACCTGCAGAAAGCTGGGACCAAAGTAAAAAAGGCTACCATCAGTAACACACTACGCCACCAAGGACTCAAATCCTGCAGTGCCAGACGTGTCCCCCTGCTTAAGCCAGTACATATCCGGGCCCGTCTGAAGTTTGCTAGAGAGCATTTGGATGATCCAGAAGAGGAATAGGAGAATGTCAGATGAAACTAAAATATAACTTTTTGGTAAATCCTCAGCTTGTCGTGTTTAGAGGAGAAAGAATGCTAAGTTGCACCATACCGACTGTGAAGCATGGGGGTGGAAACATCATACGTTGGGTCTTTTTTTCTGCAAAGGGACCAGGATGACTGATCTGTGTACAGAAAAGAATGAATGGGGCCATGTATCATGACATTTTGAGTAAAAACCTCCTTCCATCAGCAAGGGCATTGAAGATGTAACGTGGCTGGGTCTTTCAGCATGACAATGATCCCAGACACACTGCCCGGGCAACGAAGGAATGGCTTCGTAAGCAACTCAAGCAACTTCGGAAGCATTTCAAGCTCCTGGAGTGGCCTAGCCAATCTCCAGATCTGTGAAACAGATCTGTTGAAAATCTGTGTTTCCCAGCGACAGCCCCAAAACATCACTGCTCTAGAGGAGATCTGCATGGAGGAATGGGCCAAACTACCAGCAACAGTGTGTAAAAACGTTGTGGCGACTTACAGAAAATGTTTGACCTCTGTCATTGCCAACAAAGGGTATATAACAAAGTATTGAGATTAACTTTGGTTATTGACAAAATACTTATTTTTCACCATAATTTGCAAATAAATTCTTTAAAAATCAGACAATGTCCCTTCTTATTCGGTCTTTTATAGTTGAAGTGTACCTATGATGAAAATTGCAGAGCCCTCTCATCTTTTTAAGTAGAACTTGCACAATTGGTGGCTTTCTAAATACTTTTTTGGCCCACTGTATTCTAATATCGATCTAGCTTAGTGCAGTGTGCAACAAGTGTCTCAAAGCAGCCATGGAGCAAACGCACAGAATAATGTTATAACATAACTTTCAACACACTCCGTTGTTTGTTACATGATGAAACAGTGCTGCGTTACCCAACACATGAGCGGAAGAAGCGGAAGCATGACTGTGGTATAATAAATAAAAGTTCTGCTGCTGTCAAGCTGTGCCACAGTCTCTCAGTTGGGGGTGCCATAAACTTTAAACATACAGTAGTAACTACTGCTGTGTCAAGTATGATTTCTCCCCCCCCCCCCCCCCCACACACACACACAGCGAAAATGGCCTGCATTTGACAGAATCGGTAGAAAGTAAGTAAATCGCAAATATCAGTGCATGTGACACTACATATAAATTTGGTCCTAATAAGAGGCAACAATAAACCTGGTTTCCATGATTCCTGTTCATTCCGACCACAAAGCTCGTAATCACCAACTTCAGAAGGGGGAATTAATAAATTTTCAAGTAAAGGCAGTAAGCCTCATCTGTGAAACCGGGGGATAAAGTCTAAATTAAGATATTACATCGTAGATAAAACTGTAAAAATTATGACAAAAGTTCAAAATAATGAGATAAAAAGGCTCTGAATACGACATAAAAAATCGTACTTATGACAATAAATTTGACCTTTTCTTATCAAGACTGTCATTTATGACTTCATCTCATAATTGACTAGCCTAAATGCCATTCGACTTTGTCGTAACTCTTTTATCTCATAAACCTATGAGATAAACCTTTTATCTCATGACCTATTATGCCATAATTCTGACTTTGTATGTCATTATTCTGGTGTAAATGGGCTTGGTTGAACACAACTGTTTTCTATTTATGTCCAGTTGGATTGGATATTGTTGGACACTATGGACACTTTTGTCTTCGAGTTATCAAATCCCAGGCTAATAGCCTAGGTATCCTAAAAACAGACTATTTAATCATATGTTTTTGCATAATTTGACCAAAATACAGCTTGATCATTTAGCAGCATTATCATATAGTGCAAGCAGGGAGAAGAAAAATCTTAATATTTGTATTACATAGCATTTGGGTTGGGTAAAAACCTGTTTAGTTTAAGGACATTTCTTTGACCTTGTGAAATTGTGCCATTCAAATTTGAGATGGTTTCCTACTGTAACATATACAAATATACAAAAATTTAAAATTTTGCTCAGTCACAGGTCCATTGTTAGGATTAACGCGTGATTGTGGGGTATCAACTAAAATTGTTTTGTTTGTCTGGTAAAAAATGGTAAGATCAAGTTTGACAGCAGCGCCCCCTTGTGAGTACAGCAATCATTGCAGTTTGAGGTGTTCATTACATTCTATTGTAACAGTATTTGCATGGATGCTAGTATTGGTCACATCATTGATACATTTCATACCGTGAGCAATGAAAGATTAAACTATTTAGCATATCAGGAAGTTTGAACATTTTATTTCTATTCAAGCACATTCAACTACACAATATCACCAACATGAACACAACAAAATGCCTTTCTTAATCATGTATAATATTTCCCTTGGCCAGCATAGGAAACATATCCAGAAATATGTAGTTTTCTCTGCACTCTATCTTAAAGATTTTTTTCCAGACTCAGATCACAATAGACAACAATAAACTATATAAATTACATTTGGTAGGAAAAATAAATATAAATTATTTTCAGTGTACACTAATAAATATTTCTGCCCTGCCACTATAAGTTGGTCAAGGTGACAGTTTTCCTTTTTCATGATAATATCCAGCGCAATTTGAGTTTCTCTTGCATAAGGCCATTAACCAAAAATGTAATCAATATTAAGAGTCAAAAACATGACATTGGCATTTATATTCAATGTAATGCAGTTAAAAAAATCAAGTAGTTGTTGTTATTTGTGAACTAAGCAAATATTTCCCATTATAAAACTACATTTTTAATGCACTAATCTCTAATAACAATCTTTGTCTTATACACATCAGCGTGACGCGAGATGCAAACGGAGAGCGAATCTAAGAGCTTCCTTCGACTGAGCGTTTCCTGGCGAACATGTGATTCAGGTCCCTGTTGTGCAGGTTGGGCTGGACCTTGAACACGGGAAAAGAGCGGAAGCCGGTGTAGCCCTTCACCCCAGAAGGCCCGGCGGCAGCAGGTTCGGATGGACAGGGCTTGTCCTGAAGCAGCTTGAAAAGTGTCTCCATGTCAGGACCCAGTCTCGACACTAGCCTGGCTCGCACCCCCTCCACGGTGTCTTCCTCGCACTGCATTAAGCTCTCTAGAAGCGTGCTGTAGTACCTGCCACACAAAAGTATGAGGGATTAGTGTGTAGCCTACAGTCGAGTGAACTCATTTTACAAAATAACAGTTTGTCTCAAATGTAAAAAAGAAACACAAGTATTGCTCTTTAACAGTGACCATGTGAATAAAGCTCCAAAAGATAGCCAAGCCCTCCTGAAAAAAAAATGTTATTATTGCAGTTTACCTTACAGTGTACAGTATATTGTACACTGTACACTGTAAAAAAATAAATTATCAATAATAAGTTATGACAACATACATTTTTACATTGCTTTAATTAATCAAAATAAGTTAAATACGATTCGACTAATTTTTAAGTTAGTTAGTAATGTGATTTAAGTTGAAGTGACTTAAATATCCAAGTTGATCGATCTATCTATCTATCTATCTATCTATCTATCTATCTATCTATCTATCTATCTATCTATCTATCTATCTATCTATCTATCTATCTATCTATCTATCTATCTATCTATCATGGAATTTTTTCCAAAAAAACACTTTTTGTTTAATCAATGACAAAACACCATACAAGTGAAAAACATGAGAGTGAGTAAATGATCATATTTCACTCAGATAGATTCATTTTTGCGTGTACTAAAATTCCATCACACTGAATTGAATAATCATTATGTAAAAAAAAAAAAGATATATATATATATATATATATATATATATATATATATATATATATATATATATATATATATATATATATATATATATATATATTATTAAAATTTGTAAGAATTGAAAGTGAAGAAGTGAAACGCTAGGGCTAAATCTTGAAAAAAGTTAGATTGCTGTTGTAGTTGCGTGTAGGCTACTATCCCTTTAAGTCCAGTGGACCAATCACTAACTCCAAACAAGTCACGCACTATATAGCCTACCTGTTTGGGAAGTGGGTGGGCACCTGGACCACGTCACCAAAGGCCTCAGGGTTGGAACGGGCCACTTCGCAGATGTCAAGATTCTTATAGCATTCCTCCTGCACTTCAGCAATCATCTTCTGGAAGGTGGAACAGTGTTTGATGGTCTGGAAGACCTTAGAGGTGATACCGTTGGCGATGCACTTGATGCTCTCTTTCACAAACGTCTTACCCTGGGGGAGGAAAAATCGAAAATAACTTTTCTGCGCAGTTTTAATCCGAGGAGTGAATGCTTCTGATGACTGATGTTTTTTTACCTCTGTATTGAACACATTAGCTGTGCGGTAGAAGACGTTACAGATCTCGTGCATGCCGTCAGTGTCGCAGGTCGAGTTCTCCAGACACGCGAAGGTGTCGCAGCCCACCTGCAGAGAGCCCTTCAGGCAGCGGGCCACCTCAGCTGGAGGAGGAAGGACAAATAAAGCAGTGTAAAACTACACCTTTTTACTATAGAGATAGTCCTAAAGGTTTTATATTTCGTGCTCAAAGGTAAAACCCAGCAAACATATCGTTTGCCTAACGTTAGTGTTTGGTTCCCCAAACGGGAACCAAACACTAACGTTCTATGAACGTCCTTTTTTCTTCTTCTTTTTTTTTTGCAACCATACAATAATGTTCCCAGAACCTAACATTGCAGGGAGACTATTTTTAAGTAACCTAGAATGGTTATTTTGCAACCATAAAATAACATTCCTAGAAAAATAAATTATAATGTTTGGGTAATGTTAACGCTAGAATTATGTTCTACAAACCAAAAACTAACATTCTATTTCCTTTAAGAAAAACGAAAGTTTTTCCAAAAATGTTTAGCTGCGAGTTGTTCTGGAATTGAGCCTACAACCTTCAGTCTGTAACCACTAAGGATTTTTGAACATTTGCTTATTTATACTCCTAACTAAAACAAAGTGACCATTCAATAAAGAAAATAATACTTACAAGGGCTGTTGGCTGAGAATCGTGCTCGTCTTGGTTGTGCAGGTTCTTGATCTGTTCCAAACGCTAATGCAACCAAAACGAGGAGCAAAAGAAATCCGCTTTTCAGAAGCATGTCTGCAGCTAGAACCAAACACAAGGGATCAAAACGAGACGTTTGCTGATTCTGTGGGTTGGTGTTGCAGGTTGATGACTGCCTCAGCTTTATACAGATCCTTAGCTGAGCTTGACGACTCCTAACTCTCCACCTTCGCCAATCAGAACGCAGGATCCGAAAGCTCAAACTTTCCATCTCTTCGTAAATATTCATGTGCGGATATTAATGCAGACACACCTGCTGTGATTTTATCTCCATTTAGATTGTTAAATCCCTGCTACAACTTATTTTGTCTGGGTGTCATCTATGATGGAAATCAAAAGCGTTCATCATTGACAAAAAATGTTTTTAATGGAATGTTGCAGTATATATCATTTGTGATTTATCAGCTTTTTGAGTGCCCTCAAAAGCTGAGGAATCTCTTTTTTTTTTTTAAATGTTTATTAATATGCCTTCAAAATCTTTACTCAAAAGAACTTGCCCTCTGTCTTATCTTACAGCAACATCTCTATTTTTCTCTGATGACATGTTTACTGGCATGAGGGCGGGACAACCTGTCACTCACACAAGATCGGCCAATAGGAAACCAAAAAAATGCAACAGCGTTCAATCAATTCCTGATGGACAAAATCAAGATCTGCCCTACAATTTTACTTGTTTGAGAAACTTTCATTCAGATGTAAATCACAATAGTTAAATTTTGCAAAAATTATAAAATTATAAATTATTTCTTCCAAATGTCTTGAATTGAGAAATCAACTTTCCCTTGAGCTTTTGATATATAAAAGTTAATCGTCATATAAGAATATCCTGTAAGTGTCAGAGCTGAAAACTTTTCTTTGACTAAGAAGGAAGTTTTTATTGACATCAGGCGCAGCAAACGACCGATCTCAGAATGTTCCAAGCCTTGCCGTCAGAGTGTGGTGAAACACCGCCATAACCATTGATTTATAAAATGTTATTCCTTAACCTAAGAAGACGAACGCCTGATTCTGTAGCACCGCCCCACCGATTTGTGCATGGCATGTTATAGATAAATAACATAGGCTTACGTGGAGCTAAACCGGATTGAACTTCTAAGCAATAAACAAACATGCTGCATACGCTTCATTTTATTTTTAATGAATATCCAGCTCACATGGGGAAGACATTGTGCGTTGATGGATTTGTTTTTAAACAAGAGACTGGATTTGCAGACAGGATGAGATTACATGAATGAATGAAGCAATTCACTAATGTGTAGCCTGACGTGGTCATACTCAATTCTAGTCAGAATATGAGTCTGAAACTGCTCCATTGATCCATAACTGTTCCATTATCTGGCTGTGATTATGGGGCGTGTTTCAACCGAAACAGAAAAGACCTCAATTGGACAGACCTACAACCAATCAGAGCAATGAAGCAACGCATTGTCAAATGTCAACATAGTTCAACTGAACTGTGTTGCCAAGTCCACGTTTTTCCCCCCGCGGGTTGTTTTCTATGTCCGCGGGTTGGAGCGACTATTATGTGATATATAGACCCATGAGTGCGAATTTTAGCATGCAACTATGCCAAAATAACACACATTTTACCCCCCCAAATGCCATTTTCCCCCCAGAGAACCCCCCCGAGAATATATTGTTTAGGGCTAGTAGTTGGCGGGTTTTGTTGTAAAAACTTACAACAAAAAGTTTTTAGGCAACCCTGTCTGCACGCGCGCTGGAATCAGGCTGGAATACACAATCTTTGCCAGTGTTGTAAAAAAATAATAATTTAATGATACACAGAGTACTTACCCAACATGATCATCATTTTTGAGAGAAATTGTGAAGGTGAATGCAGATATAAACAAGCTCTCCATTTAGGATTCGAAAAAATATAATCCAAGCTCCTTTGATGACGTGCATGATTACGTTACTGTTAATCATCTGTCCGTCATCGTCTAAAGCACGCCCTGATGATCTCATTGGTCCGAACATTTTCTGTTCGGGGATAATTACTCCTCTATGGAGCAAGGCCAGACCGAACTGCTCGACCTAAACATTTTGTGGGCGGGGCTAAGTTCGGCTGGCATCCAGGCTAACTAATGTGAGTAATTTAAAAAAAAATTATGTGATAGTATTGCCTTATTACAGATTGTTTGATATCTATTTATTATGTGAACATGTAACTGAACATAACTTAGCACACTGTCACAGGCTGCGATTCCTTTATTTGAGGTGTTGATGGTTCATTGTGCTGCGATTCGTGATCAGACACAGACATGGGGGCCAGGGCTCACTTGTTCTCCAGGCAACGGGCTATCTTAAATAGTGAAATAACATTCCCTTCTCGATGTTTGTTGTTCACTCTCTTGACTTGATATTTGAAGGAAAAATACAATCAAAAGTTTTGATCATGCTGATTTGTCTGTCTCTGCAGTGAGGCGTGTGCGTGTGTATTAGTAATGTACAGTTCACAGTTATATCCACCGATCGGGTGGGCCAAGTAATAAAAAATAACATTCAAATTAATTGCAGGTGGATGAGAGAAAAATAATTTAGTTTGCTAGATAATGACATTTTGCGAGTTCTGTGGGCGAATCATTCCGGTTTTCCCACACGCTTTCGAAAAAATTCCTCACGGGGGAGACGGAGGTCATTATAATATGCAAAGCTTATCCAATCATAGCAGTGGGCATTTACTTACAAGACTTTAGTGCGGCATGCCCATAAAAACCAAGCGTTCCATGAGAGAGTCTCAAAACCAGGGTAAATAATAGCCTATTACTTATTCATTATGATGTTTTAGAATGTAAAAACCACGCAAACGACATAAGTTGACCTCATACAACAATATAAATGAAAAAAAGCCAGTTCATGATCCCTTTAAAGTTGCATGTTGGCGTATCTAAATCATTAAACAGCAACTATCAAAAAAAAAAAACTACCCTTGTTTTGATCCTAAAAGATCTTCCAACATTCTCATCTGGATCTTGTTGATTTACCCTGTTCTACAATATAGAATATAAATGATATTCCCAGTCAGGCAAGTCACACTCAATGGCTTATTTGTAGAAAACAACTCTATGGAATATGTTTGGTTTGGATTTCATGTCACTGTTATTTAGTTAATGCACATCTCTTTTATTTGATGCTCTTGGCTGTAGTTCTGAAAGTGGGTTCAGGTGGTTTCTCGACATCTGGCACAGGTAATTGAGCTAAAAGTAAGAGCGTCATCAAAACAGACATATGTAGCTTGTCAGAACTTGTCATGTGGTTGACTAAACGTCGGTTCCCACCGGATCTGAAGGAGAAGCGTGGGGAAGTGTCTAATCAGGGGATCTTGCAAAGGCTTTAGGAAAGTGATGTGTTTTCCATGATGAATTTCATTAGCCTAAAGAAATTTCCTCTCCTAAAGGGTTAATTACTGATAATGATCAAAGCACTCACTGGTTTTCGTAGAGGGGGGGCTGGAGATGCAGCTATTTTGGTTTTATTACCTTTGTTCACACAGATGAAACCTGTTTGTTACTGCTGAAGTAGGGCAGGAAACTCACACCCACATCTTTACTGAATAACATGAATAAAACACTGCATTAAATTTTCCTATAGTCAATCATTTCTCCTTCATATGACACTGAATTCATAAATGTCAATTTTTCACACAAACACAAAAAAAAAACCTGAATCTAATTGTGCCGTCATTAATTTTCAGCAGGTAAGTTGAAGTAAACACATGTAAATGTTTAGAGCACAATTTTGACCTGCATTAGAATTCATCATTCAATATATCTTTTTCTTTCTTTTTTTTCTTTCAACAAATGAGGAAGAATCTTCATCTAAGAATTTAGCTCCAAAAGTCTCAGATGATATTGAAATGTTGGCTCGTTTTCACCATTGTAAACCTGGAAATAAGCAGAAAGTTCAAGGATTTTAAAGAGTAGACTATGGAACATAATTTACATTAAGGAAATGAGTGACATTGAACATGTGAACTTCTTCCATAAAAGTACAAGAATCTTTGTTGGATGGATCATCATAATCAGATGTTGTCATCAAAACCAAAGGCATAACAGGCTACTACAAATAAGAACCGTAAAAAATTAAAAATACAAATTCTTATAGAATATTATATTACAAATGCTAATGTTATATACAAATCTTGTACCAAACAATATACATAAAAAAAATTGTATTATTTAATTGTATAAATTGAAGTAATTCTTTAATCAAACCAAAGCAACAAATGCACCGTTTTCATTAGTTGAAATGTTAATTCTTGATATTTGTAAATGTATTTCAACATGTTGGGTATTTCTGATATAAATAAAATGAGAGAAATTTATATAATGGCTTCTAGTAACACATTCAAGATCAGACATTTTGCATTAAAAAGTAAACATTCTTACTTGTAACCTTTCTATATAACCACATAATTATTGATATAAAACTTAAGTTATGTTAAATTGTTTTATCAACAATTGAATGTGAACGGCTGCCTATGGTGACATTTATAAAAATAAAAAATAAAATAAAAAAAAAAGCTATTATAGGGATTTAAAAAAAATGTTAGGCTACTAGTTGAATTCGTATAAATGCAAGCGATGACTTAAGTCATATCAACAATACATTTATTGTTGATAGCAATAATAGTGGACGTGTAACTAATGATACCAAAAATGTCTAATTGCTACTTGTAGAAATCTAATTCCTGATATCAAGAATTTTTATTAGTGAAAATTGAATTCGAATGAATAAAAGTAGGCTAAAAACGGTTTGCCATGCACTGCAGGTTTATTAACATCCGTCAGTCTCATTATTAACGATAGTTTGCAGTGAGTGTGCAAATAGAAGCAGCGCACTTTTGAAGATGGTAGGAAAATGCAGATATTTTAAGATACCTCAAAAGATCGCTTCAGGTTGGTAGTTATGAAGCTTGAGGTAATTATAATGTGTGCACTGTAATTATTATGTGTTGTTGTTGTTGTTGTTGTTGTCGTCTTTACGACTCTTTATTTTCAGCCACTACATTCTCATACAGCGTTTGTGTAGTGCGTCAGATGGCGCTGCCTACATGCGGAAGAGAAACCAAGGAACACCGGGAATGTCACGAATCAGAAGCCTACTGTCGTCGCGCTTTTCTGCTCATTCACACGGTGTATTTTATTAAAAAGGAGCTCAAGAATTAGGGCTTGGACCGGTAACATAGGTTAGCTTGGGTCTATTTGCGGTAAACTACGGTGACATAGTTCTGTATCTTCTGCGTCTCCGCCGGTAAAATGAAGTGTATGCCCGGTTCGTTTCAGGTGCACGGCGCATCCAACGGGCATTTTATCATCTTCATCTCTAAGATTGCAAACTACTGCCAACCCGATGCATCCCTTCAGTTCACTTCGGTAAGGCGAGTGTGTAGGCTACATTAATTGCTCTCTTGAGCAGGACATACGATACGGACATGAGTTGTATTACATAAGTTCAGTGTTAAGGCTGTGTCTCAACATACTGAGCTGCTGCCTACCTAGACAGCATATTAATCAGCATCGTAGTATTTGTGCAGCTGATTCTGAGGGCGTCTAATTATGCTGAATACTTTTGGAATAATTTTGATTGGTTAATTGTCAGCGCCTAAAACGGCATAAAATAATTTGTTGTAAAATGATCACTTTTATATCCATAAATTGGATATTTGCCGTTGTTCATAACAACACACCAGCCAGTTTTATCCTCTTATAACTTTCGAGAGATGTCTAGAAAAAAAACATTGAAGACATTGTTGCCTCTGCAGTTAATTTCCAATCCCGTAAATATATGATTTCGGGACTCCAACGCCCCCAAAACTAGCCTAGAAATCTAGACCCACCCTAGCAGCAGCTAATCTGCAGTGAGTGCACTTCTGAGCTGTAAAAACCAAACTGGGCAGGCTAATCACATCGTGTATAGAGTCGGTGGCGGGGCTTAACATTATGACGGCCGAGTTGCGCTTCCATGCAACTAGTAAACACAGAATCTGGTGAACGGCTGTTTTTCGATTCGGCTTTGTCCGCGACTCTGGAAGACTTGGAGTTAAGCTTTTCTTTGAGAAAAGAACAAAGAACGGCACTGAAGTCATTCTTAAAAAGGGAAGATGTGTTCTGAGTTTTGTCGACCGGATGCGGCGAAAGTTTAATCTGTCAACTAGCTCTGCTTCACGTTGCTCTGGTTGGTTGTAGCGCTATCCTATCGTGTGCAGAGGGAGTTTGAAAGACAACCGTTTATCCCGCCCCTCGGATTGAGCCCTGTCAATGGTGAGTTTCCAGACCAAACATCTTGATGTGGGTCTGGCTTGTCAGGCTACCCAAAATAACACCATCACACGTACAAATTCAGTGAAGAATGCAGCCGCCCGATGAAGAAAATAACATTGGTCTACTTTTGATTAGCCAGTGGGCTACTTTTCTTGCGTACCAAAAAAGGTAACTTTTTCTATGTGGATTGCGGCGTAATAGTTAGTCTATTAAAGGGTTAGTTCACCCAAAAATGAATGTCAATTGATGTCATTAATGACTCCCCCTAATGTTGTTCCACACCCGTAAGATCTCCGTTCATCTTCCGAACACAGTTTAAGATATTTCATATTTTACATTTATGCTTTTGGCAGACGCTTTTATCCAAAGCAACTTACATTGCATTCAAGCTACACATGTTTTACATTATCGTAAGTTGTAAGTTCTTGCTTTCCTTGGGAATCGAACCCATGACTTTGGCGTTGCTAGCGCCATGCTCTACTGGTTGAGCTACAGGAAAGCCGTATTTTAGTCCCAGAGCATATGCAGTCTATACACACTTTACTGTTCATGTCCAGAAAGGGAATAAAACCTCATCAAAGTAGTCCATATGTGACATCAGTTAGTTCATTAGAATCTCTTGAAGCATCAAAAATTCATTTTGGTCCAAAAATAACAAAAACTACGACTTTATTCAGCATCAGTCTTCCGCGTTTGTTTTCAAACCTCAAATAAAGATTCAAACGGCCATGAATCAGTGAATCGATCAGTGATTCGGATCACCAATGTCCCGTGATTTTAGCAGTTTGGATCGCGTGCCAAACTGCTGAAATCACATTGGCGATCCGAATCATTGATCGATTCACTGATTCATGGCCGTTTGAATCTTTATTTGAGGAACATGGAAGAGAAGACAATGCTGAATAAAGTCGTAGTTTTTGATATTTTTGGACCAAAATGTATTTTTGATGCTTCAAGAGATTCTAATGAACTAACTGATGTCACATATGGACTACTTTGATGATGTTTTTATTCCCTTTCTGGACATGGAAAATAAAGTGTGCATAGACTGCATATGCTATGTGACTAAAATATAAAATATCTTAAACTGTGTCCCGAAGATGAACGGAGGTCTTACGGGTGTGGAACGACATTAGGGTGAGTCATAAATGAAATCAATTTCATTTTTGGGTGAACTAACCCTTTAATATTTGTTGCCAAAAATGTACTGGGCTATTTTTCTTAAAGATCCCCTGTGCTGAAAATCAAGTTTTTAAAATGTGTCTGTAGTGTTTTTAATATACTTTAAGACAAACCATGTACAAATTCATCCGTCATCGCCATAGCTGAGTATTTACTACTTAAAACTGCAGTTTACCAAAGAGATGCTTTATTAGATCCATATACTAGAACATACTCATATCTTTCTATGGCAGAAGTAGCAAGAGTAGTAGCCTATGCTAGTATGCAGTTCCAAATTCCGCCAGAGTTTAAAAAAATGCCATTTGAATGTTTGTCCACTTTGGATGGAGATAAAAGGCAGATGGATTGTGTGGCGGCTATGAGAGTTATTTCTCCAATGACGCCCAGGACACAGTTGATTCCCTGACTGCTCAAACATAAATTCCCGTAAGCTTTCTTGGTTTCTTTTGTCGGCATCTTTGCGTTTTTTTGTGTGCTGCGTAACACGAAAATTAACCTCATCGTTTCTCGAGGAAGCTCAAACGTGCTGCGTAACAAAAGAATTAACCTCATTGGTTCTTGCTAAAGCTCAAATGTGCTGTATAACACAATAATGAACCTCATTGGTTCTTGTGGAAACCCCAATGTGCTGCATAACACGAGAATTAACCTCATTGGTTATTGCTGAAGCGCAAACATGCTACGTTAAATGAGAATGAGCCTCATTGGTTCTTGAGGAAGCTCAAACGTGCTGCAGAATATCAGGATGAACCTCATTGGTTCTTGCTTAGGTTCAAACGTTCGGCGTTACATGAGAATTAACCTCATTGGTTCTTGCAGAAGCTCAAACGTGCTGCGTAACATGAGAATGAACCTCATTGGTTCTCGAAGAAGCTCAAACGTTCTGCGTTACAAGAGAATGAACCTCATTGGTTATTGCTGAAGCTCAAATGTGCTGTGTAACATGAGAATGTTACACATTCTCAGTCACGTAAATCATTCTCAGTCACGTAAATTAAACATGCTTGAGCTTTAGTTTACCACAACTGATGTAAAGTTGATAAAAGTTTTTATGTGAATAAAAGCCTAAATTCAATCTGTTCATCATATAAAGCGATTGTGTTTCTTCAGAAAATTTTGGACTAAACCCTTCAATTCAAATGGATTAGTTTTATGATCTCTTTATGAACTTTTTGAAGACACCTCGCAAAACACTTTTAAACATGGCGGTTGAAATAAAATGCTGCGTGAGCTAAACCAATCAGCATGTTCAGCGCCCAAGTCCCACTCCCGAAAGTTCCAGAACTTTGAAAAAGTACCACCTCGCGAGCAGGGCCGTTTTGAGGGGGAAATATTTACCTGGAACTTCATTTAGACCCTGGTTGCTGCAGTCGGAACACACAGAGAGTACCACCTCAAAGTTCCTAGTCAGGGCCGGCTCTAGCTCTTTGGTTGCCCTAGGCGAGATGGAGTTTTGTGCCCCCCAACCCACTCACTTTTATCGTCTAATTCAGCACGTCTGTTTACCTACTCATAACAGAGAAACACTTATTATTAAACACGTTAGACGGTTTATTTCCACTTTTCTAATATTTTCTCAATTTTTATTGAAAGTAAATGCCTTTCCGATCTGATATGTGATGGGAAAAGGTAATAGAGTGAGTGTGGCAAAAGGCGGATTCGAACCTCTGATCGATTCGCATCAAAACCTGATGACATGCGTCTTACCCCTACACTATAGCCACCATAGAGAATTTGGTGATTTCCGTAATTTTGTCTGGCCCAATCAATCGTTTAGTAAACAACAGTATATTTGTTTTTAATAATATGGCATCTAACCTTACTCTAGTAAAAAAAAACAGAGAGGACCCACTTTTTATTTGCTTCCGACGCCCATGTAGAGAGCATTTGTACTTTTCAACTAGCATGCATATGATACGTTATCCACATTTATAATGTACTGGACTTTTGATATTTAAATTACATCCATGTAGGTTATTGTTAGCCTGGATGGCAGCCGAATTTAGCCCCGCCCACAACATTTTTAGGTCGGGCAGTTCGGTCTGGCCTTGCTCCATAGAGGAGTAATTATCCCCGAACAGAAACTGTTCGGACCAATGAGATCATCAGGGCGGACTTTAGACGATGACGGACAGATGATCAACAGTAACGTAATCATGCACGTCATCAAAGGGACTTGGGTTATATTTTTTCGAATCCTAAACGGAGAGCTATCTGCATTCACCTTCACAATTTCTCTCAGAAATGATGATCATGTTGGGTAAGTACTCTGTGTATCATTAAATTCTTTTATTTTCTTACAACACCGGCAAAGATCGTGTATTCCAGCCTGATTTCAGCGCGCGTGCACACAGGGTTGCCAAGTTTTTACAACAAAACCCGCCAAATGCTAGCCTTAAACAATAGCTTCTCGGGGGGTTCTCCGGGGGGAAAATGGCATTTGGGGGGTAAAATGTGTGTTATTTTGGCATGGTTGCCTGCTAAAATTCGCACTCATGGGTCTATATATCACATAATAGTCGCTGCAACCCACGGACATAGAAAACAACCCGTGGGGAAAAATCGCGGACTTGGCAACACAGTTCAGTTGAACTATGTTGACATTTGACAATGTCGCTTCGCTGCTCTGATTGGTTGTAGGTCTGTCCAATTGATGTCTTTCCTGGTTCGGTTGAAACACGCCCCATAATCACAGCCCAATGGAGCAGTTTCAGACTCATTCTGATTAGAATTGAGTATGACCACGTCAGGCTAGGTTATTGCAGATTATTGTCAGTGAAGTTATGTTTGTAATGCGTAGAAAACTAGCAAGCGATAGGTTAGTGACAATATAATAAAATTAATATTAGTTGATAATATTGATAATACTAAGTAAATTCATTTTGTTCGACAACTTATTGGCTGAGATAAGAAGACTAACCTCTATGCTGGACTTTCTTTTGATCTTCTTCCTTTCTCTTTTTCTGTCCCTGTTCACCCACAGGTTTAGTTTAGACGCCTCATTTTTGATGAACATGCAAGGGATGAGCACTTGCCTGACCTAATGCCTTAACCAATAATCAATAATCACCATCAATTCAATCGAATAATTAGGTTGATAAGTAATTAAACGTGTGGCTGAGGGGCAAAATGTTGTATTTTGTTTGTTCCGATTCTATGCTTAATGGATAGTAATGGGCGGCACTAGAGCGCGCTCGCGCCCCCAACACAATTGTCGCCCTAGGCAGCCCTCAAGCTCACCTATAGCAAACGCCGGCCCTGTTGCTAGTTTCTGGGGAAAGTTCCTGTGGTGGAAACGCGGCTAAAGTGGTAGTTGTGTAGCTGTCAGTGGAGGGACAGAAAGCTCTCAGAGGAAACCTCTTAAATTTGTCATTTTTTTCATAGTATTTTTAAGTTTTATGAGTGTAAATTTTGTCTTTATCCATTGCATTTAGGTCCCAATTTACAGATACTGACATGGACTATGAGAGGCCTAACGTCGAGACCATTAAGTGTGTGGTGGTGGGGGACAATGCTGTGGGCAAAACGCGTCTGATCTGTGCCCGAGCATGTAACACCACTCTTACAAAATACCAGCTTCTCGCCACGCATGTGCCCACTGTCTGGGCCATTGACCAGTACAGAGTCTGTCAAGAGGTCTGGGCTTTTATCTTTCCACTCACGACACTTCAAAAGCGTAAGATAAGTATTATTACTCATAAATCCAATTCTTGTGCCTGGTTTTGAAGGTTCTGGAGCGCTCTAGAGATATAGTGGATGATGTCAGTGTGTCGCTTCGATTATGGGACACTTTCGGAGACCACCACAAAGACCGCCGCTTTGCTTACGGCAGGTGTGTTTGTGGACCTTTTTTGTGGAAATAAAACAAGCTGACATATTCTTTTTGAGGATGTCTTAAATTTTGTTTCGTGTTTGGACCCCAGGTCAGACGTGGTGGTACTGTGCTTCTCCATCGCCAACCCCAATTCTCTCTTTCATGTGAAGACCATGTGGTACCCAGAGATCAAGCACTTTTGCCCTCGTGCCCCAGTCATCCTGGTGGGCTGCCAGTTAGACCTGCGGTACGCTGACCTGGAGGCTGTTAATAGGGCACGGAGGCCTCTTGCCAGGTGAGTTGTTGTTCAAAACGTACAATCTGTGATTTTAAAGAAACCTTGAAATCGGAATTTGAGTTTCATGCTAATTATACTTATAAAAAATGTTTTGTTTAATAAAATATCTAGTGTTAAAGGGTTACTTCACCGCTTTTTCATATTAAACTATGTTATTCCCTTAACTAAAACGAGTTGATACATCCCTCTCTCGTCTCAGTGCGTGCACTTAATCTCTCTGACGCGCGGTGACGATCTGATAGCATTTAGTTTAGCCCACTAAGCCCAGTTCATTCACTATGGTACCAAACAGAGATCAAGTTAGAAGTGACCAAACACCTCCATCTTTTCCCTATTTAAATACAGTTACACGAATAGTTGAACGATCAAGTATGATAACATAAAATAAAACGTGGTACTTCTCTAATCGGATTAAAAAGGAGAACTATAATGTAATGCGGATTAGCACTTCTGAGAGTACTTCGGCTCGGCGCAGTTAAAAGTCCCGGCCGAAACATCTTTCCTCACATCTCCCCCTCACTTTCTCATTTCTGTCAATAGGGAGATGTGAGGGAAGATGTTTCGGCCGGGACTTTTAACTGCGCCGAGCCGAAGTACTCTCAGAAGTGCTAATCCGCCATACATTATAGTTCTCCTTTTTAATCCGATTAGAAACGCGCCACTTTTTATTTTGTCACCATACTTGATCGTTCAACTATTCGTGTAACTGTATTTAAATAGGGGAAACGTGGAGGGGTTTGGTATTTCTAACTTGATCTCTGTTTGGTTCCATAGTGAATGAACTGGGCTTAGTGGGCTAAGCTAAATGCTATCAGATCGTCACCGCGCGTCAGAGAGATTAAGAGCACGCACTGAGACGAGAGAGGTATGTATCAACTCGTTTAAATTAAGGGAATAACATAGTTTAATATGAAAAGGCAGTGAAGTATCCCTTTAAAATCTATATGTTACCATTTATAAGTTTGAGGTTTGTAAGATTTTTTATTTCTCTTCTGCTCACTAAAGCTGCATTTATTTGATTAAAAATGTTTATATTGTGAAGTATTATTAAAACTTAAAACTTAAAGTTTTCTGTTTTAAAATGGAAGCCATGAATCTTTGATGGGTAGAAAATTCAAAGTTACAGCATTTACTTGAAAATGGCATATTTTGAAACAAAAGCTTTACTGTCACTTTTGGTCAATTTAATGCATTATTGCTGAATAAAAGTTTTCATTTCTTTTAAAAATATCTGCGGAAAAGTAATAAGAAATACAAATGAACATCTATATTTCAAATACCACATGCTTCTCTAACTTATAAAACAGATTTTGTCATCTATATTATGAATGTAAAAATTACCAATTATTATATATGTCTTTATATGATAAATAGCACTTGCTTCTCTAAATTATGAGTATAAAAATACTGATGAGTATAAATGAGTCTATACTAGATGAGTCTTTATATTAATGTGACCTGCTTCTGATTAGCAATCACAAGAAACAAGTCTTGGTCCATCTGTGTGTCTTTGGCTAGTTTAATTGGCTAAATTGAGCTTCATGTATTAAGGGTGTTTTTAATTATTGCAAGAACCGTACAAATATGTAACATTCACATTAAAGATATTGAAGTACATCCTTTTCGCTGACATTTCTCTATCAACCAACTTTACAGACCCATCAAAGCAAATGAGATTCTTCCTCCTGAGAAGGGTCGCGAGGTGGCCAAAGAACTGGGCGTGCCGTACTACGAGACCAGCATCGTGGCACAGTTTGGAGTGAAGGACGTGTTTGACAATGCCATTCGCGCTGCTCTCATCTCACGGCGCCACCTGCAGTTCTGGAAGTCTCACTTGAGGGACGTCAAACAGCCCCTTTTGCAGGCGCCTTTCCTGCCTCCAAAGCCTCCTCCACCCGTTATAGTCATCCCGCCGCCTCCCTCCACCACTGAGGAGCACCCGGCCCGGCTGCTGGAAGAACCGTTGTGTGCTGATGTGGTTCTGATCCTCCAAGAGCACCAGCGAGTCTTCGCTCATAAGGTCTACCTCGCCACGGCCTCTTCGAAATTCTACGACCTTTTTCTCCAGGATGTGAAGGCAGAGGCTGACGGCAAGCAACCTCCCGGACGGGAGCCCCCTACACGGGCGGCCAGCTTTGACATGTGTGAGAGCAGCGATGAAGAAAACAGGGTCAACCTCAGGGCCTGCATCAGTGACGGGACCCTGATCGGCGCAGACTCAGAGGGCGGCCGTGGGGTGCGGCTTCTGTCGTCTTTGGGTCGGGCTTTCATCAGCATCAGGAGAGAAACGGTCCAGGACCCCGTCACATTCATCTCCCGTCCGATGACGGTGGTGCACATGGACCCTTCGGTGTTGCTCGGGCCGTTTCGCGTGGTCATGCGTTACCTATACACTGGACAGTTGGATGAGCACGAGAAGGACCTGATGCACATAGCCCACATCGCTGAGCTGCTTGAAGTATTCGACTTGCGCATGATGGTCGCCAACATCCTCAATGATGAAGCCTTCATGAACCAGGAGATCACAAAGGCTTTCCATGTGCGACGGACCAATCGGGTGAAGGAATGCCTGGCTAAAGGAACTTTCTCAGGTCAAAGTTGTTTATTTTATAATTTAGGGACAGAATTTAATTGTGAAATTTGTATGATTTATTATTTAGTTTATTAAAATAAACTATTGTAACATTTGACTGTAAAGTAGTGATGGGCACTTTCGAAACACTGCTTCGTGAAACTTCGAAACCTTTGCAAATAATTTGTTTCAAACTAGTGTGTTCAGACTGCCAAAGTTACACGATTTTTGTAAATTCATTACGTCATTACCGTTTCAGAATTTCAATGGTTCGTCGCTAGTGTCTATATGGTTACCTGATCTCGGATAATTTTTATAAGTTTTACAGCGGCCATTTTTGAAACGCTTCTCTGGCAGCTATTAAAGCCTCATCAAGATTTAATAACAGTTTCCACCAGCGCAAACCCTCTTTTGGCATAAAAAAAACTACTGTCAGGTTTACTAAAGTTATTTTTGCAGCTCACCTTATTTTTATATGCATTTGTAAGAGTTTCCCTTGCAGAAAATGTATGGGAGGAGAGGATTTACAGCACTTCAATATTTCCAACTTTTATGTTACAGCCTTATTCCAAGATTGATTAAATTCATAATTTTTTCCCTAAATTCTACAAACAATACCCCATAATGACAACGCGAAAAGTTTGTTTGAAGTCTGAAACTTAACACCGTATTTAAGTATTCACAGCCTTTGTCATGACGCTCAAAATTGAGCTCAGGTGCATCTTGTTTCCACTGATCATCCGTGAGATGTTTCTACAACCTGATTGGAGTCCACCTGTGGTAAATTCAGTTGACTGGACATGATTTGGAAAGGCACACACCTGTCTATATAAGGTCCCACAGTTAACAGTGCATATCAGAGCACAAACCAAGCCATGAAGTCCAAGGAATTGTCTGTAGACCTCCGAGACAGGATTGTATCAAGGCACAGATTTGAGGAAGGGTACAGAAACATTTCTACAGCATTGAAAGTCCCAATGAGAACAGTGTCCTCCATCATCCGTAAATGGAAGTTTGGAACCACCAGGACCTAAATCTGGCCTGCCTAGCCAAACTGAGTCATCGGGAAGAAGGGTCTTAGTCAGGGAGGTGACCAAGAACCCTATGGTCACTCTGACAGAGCTCCAGCATTTCTCTGTGGAGAGAGAAGAACCTTCCAGAAGAACAACCATCTCTGTAGTCACTCCACCAATCAGGCCTGTATGGTAGAGTGGCCAGACGGCACATAACAGCCCACCTAAGAGTTTGCCAAAAGGCACCTCAAAGTCTCTCAGATAATGGGAAACAAAATACTCAGGTGTGATGTAACAATATTGAACACTTTGGACCTGAATGGCAAGCATCGTGTCTGGAGGAAACCAGGAACGCTCATCACCTGGCCAATACCATCTCTACAGTGAAGCATGGTGGTGGCGGCGGCATCATGCTGTGGGGATGTTTGCAGTGGGAGACTATTCATGATCGAGGGAAATAGGAATGCAGCAATGTACAGAAACATCCTTGATGAAAACCTGCTCCAGAGCGTTCTGGGCCTCAGACTGGGGGCGACGATATATCTTCCAACAGGTCAACGACCCACAGCCAAGATAACAAAGATGTGGCTGCGGGACAACTCTGTGAATGTCCCTGAGAATGTCCCAGATTTGAACCTGATTGAACATCTCTGAAGAGATCTGAAAATGTCTATGTACTGACCAGGCCTGAAGTATCCCTCTCAGAAACTGAAGCTTTCGCGCCTCGATCGCCCCCCGGTGACCGGTCCCAGTATAGCCGCCCCTCTGTGTTTTCTAATGGATGCGAGCCAAACTAAACAATAAAATTACACCTCAAATATTTTTTCCCCAAAGTTAGTTTATGTCATTAAAGGCTGTTATCATCACGATGATTTCATTTTAAGTGTTTGTTTTTAAAATGAGTTTCGTTTTACTTAGTTATCTGATAAAAACGGGGTGCGTGACGTCATGATTGACAGCTGAGATCGACGGCTTCTCTGAGTGAAGTTGTCACTGAGGCACTAACAGACTTTTTTTGGGATTTTTGGTAGCAGATTGGAGCTTTAGCTTTAATTTCTACATTTCCAGAACTGTTTATTTCACACCAACATAATTAATTGTTCTGCATCTGCGAGAGTGTGGGCGGGCTTTTGATATCGCAGCAGTACTTCCTGCTCTACTTCCTGCTCTCTACTGCGCAACTCCGGTCCCGAAATCGCTACTGCGCAGACTCTGTCCCAAGATGTCAGCGCCGTGCAGGCCACCTGAAAGCTTCAACTATGGCAAGCAGAAACGGATGATGTCGAGTCGTCCATATTTTTTTACGGTCTATGGTACTGACGTTTTCCCTGGCCCCAATCCAACTTAATGGAGTTTGAGAGGTCTTGCAAAAAAGAATGGGAGAAACTGCTCCAAAATAGGTGTGTCAAGTTTGTAGCATCTTACTCAAAAAACCTTAGCTGTAACTGGTGCAAAATGTGCTTCAACAAAGTATTGAGCAAAGTATGTAAATACGTATGTAAATGGGATTTTATTGATTTGTTTTTTAAAATAAATGTGCAAAGATTTTAAACAAACTTCTTTCACGTTGGAATTATGGGGTATTGTTTGTAGAACTGAGGAAAAAAATTATGAATTTAATACATTTTGGAATAAGGCTGTGTACCATAGCAAAATATGGAAAAAGTTAAGCGCTGTGAATACACTGGTTTTGTAACAGATGATTCTACGCATGTTTGGGCTGAGTTCTCGTTGGGTTCATGCCATTTTGTGTCCTATTGTAAGATCCTAATGCTGTCTGTTTTTGCTGCATTAAAGATTTCTTTCTTTATATCTCAGATGTGGTGTTTAAACTAGATGATGGTTCCGTTCAGGCCCATAAACCCCTGCTCATCTCTAGCTGCGATTGGATGGCAGCCATGTTTGGTGGGCCTTTTGTTGAGAGCTGTACTGAAGAGGTTAGTCCTGCATTTTATAGAAGTGACCAATTCATGTGCAACCTTTATAAACACCACTGTGGAAAAGAGATAAATCACCTAGGAAATTTTACGTTTTGTCAACTTTTCTATACAGTATTGTTCAAAATAATAGCAGTACAATGTGACTAACCAGAATAATCAAGGTTTTTCGTATATTTTTTATTGCTACGTGGCAAACAAGTTACCAGTAGGTTCAGTAGATTCTCAGAAAACAAATGAGACCCAGCATTCATGATATGCACGCTCTTAAGGCTGTGCAATTGGGCAATTAGTTGAATTAGTTGAAAGGGGTGTGTTTAAAAAAATAGCAGTGTGGCATTCAATCACTGAGGTCATCAATTTTGTGAAGAAACAGGTGTGAATCAGGTGGTCCCTATTTAAGGATGAAGCCAACACTTGTTGAACATGCATTTGAAAGCTGAGGAAAATGGGTCGTTCAAGACATTGTTCAGAAGAACAGCGTACTTTGATTAAAAAGTTGATTAGAGCGGGGAAAACCTATAAAGAGGTGCAAAAAATGATAGGCTGTTCAGCTAAAATGATCTCCAATGCCTTAAAATGGAGAGCAAAACCAGAGAGACGTGGAAGAAAACGGAAGACAACCATCAAAATGGATAGAAGAATAACCAGAATGGCAAAGGCTCAGCCAATGATCACCTCCAGGATGATCAAAGACAGTCTGGAGTTACCTGTAAGTACTGTGACAGTTAGAAGACGTCTGTGTGAAGCTAATCTATTTTCAAGAATCCCCCGCAAAGTCCCTCTGTTAAAAAAAGGCATGTGCAGAAGAGGTTACAATTTGCCAAAGAACACATCAACTGGCCTATAGAGAAATGGAGGAACATTTTGTGGACTGATGAGAGTAAAATTGTTCTTTTTGGGTCCAAGGGCCACAGGCAGTTTGTGAGACGACCCCCAAACTCTGAATTCAAGCCACAGTACACAGTGAAGACAGTGAAGCATGGAGGTGCAAGCATCATGATATGGGCATGTTTCTCCTACTATGGTGTTGGGCCTATTTATCGCATAGCAGGGATCATGGATCAGTTTGCATATGTTAAAATACTTGAAGAGGTCATGTTGCCCTATGCTGAAGAGGACATGCCCTTTAAACGGTTGTTTCAACAAGACAATGACCCAAAACACACTAGTAAACGGGCAAAGTCTTGGTTCCAAACCAACAAAATTAATGTTATGGAGTGGCCAGCCCAATCTTCAGACCTTAATCCAATTGAGAACTTGTGGGGTGATATCAAAAATGCTGTTTCTGAAGCAAAACCAAGAAATGTGAATGAATTGTGGAATGTTGTTAAAGAATCATGGAGTGGAATAACAGCTGAGAGGTGCCACAAGTTGGTTGACTCCATGCCACACAGATGTCAAGCAGTTTTAAAAAACTGTGGTCATACAACTAAATATTAGTTTAGTGATTCACAGGATTGCTAAATCCCAGAAAAAAAAAATGTTTGTACAAAATAGTTTTGAGTTTGTACAGTCAAAGGTAGACACTGCTATTTTTTTGAACACACCCCTTTCAACTAATTGCCCAATTGCACAGCCTTAAGAGCGTGCATATCATGAATGCTGGGACTCGTTTGTTTTCTGACAATCTACTGAACCTACTGGTAACTTGTTTGCCACGTAGCAATAAAAAATATACTAAAAACCTTGATTATTCTGGTTAGTCACATTGTACTGCTATTATTTTGAACAATACTGTATGTCCTCTGAGAGAAGTAAAAAATACAAATTTTGTAGTAACAGTGTTGCATTGATATTCGTATAGAAGTTAATATTATCTTCAGAGACATGTTGCGGTTTCACAGGTGTTGTTCCCAAACACGACCCGCAGTAGTATGCAGGCGGTCCTGGAGTATCTCTACACGGGACGCTTCTGCTCCAGACCTGACCTGGACACCATGGAGCTCATTATCTTGGCCAATCGCCTGTGCTTGCCTCATCTGGTCGCCCTCACAGGTCTGATGATTGATAATCATGTCAGTATTAGTACTAGACATTAAAAGCTAACAAGGATTATAGTTTATATCTATATGTAACATTTATTTATATCTGTAGTTTGTCTATTTAAGTAGTTTCATCTGTTCTAAACAATAAAACATTGTCTTTTAAAAGTTTTGGATCTAAGATTTTATTAATGTTTCTGGAAAAGCCTCTTCTGCTCACCAAGGTTGCATTTATTTCAGTATCATTGCAAAGTATTAATGCACTTTAAAATGTAATTTTTTTCCTGTGATCAAAGCTGAATTTTCAGCATTACTCCATTCCTCAGTGTCACATGATCCTTCAGAAATCACGCTAAAATCCTCAATAAAGATTTCTTAGTATTATCAGTGCGGAAAGCAATTGCGCTGCTTGTATTTTGGCTGATTTTTTTCAGGATTCTTTGATTTAATAAAAAGTTCATATGATAAACATTGTTTGAAATATAAATATTTTGTAACATTATAATTGACTCAACTGTCACTTTGTTTAATTAAATGCATACTTGATTAATGATCAAAGTTTTGAACAGTAGTGTAAATGTTATATGTTAGTAGTGTAAATGTATGTGTAAATATTGTTAAATCCAATATTCACTATTAAAGCTGCTGTCCGTAACTTTTTTTGTGTTCAAGATTTACAAAAATTATATAATGAGAATGTACAACATGAATCCATTTTCCAAACCGTGTTTTTGTCTTACCCTGAACACTGAAAGTATTTATAGTGGGACTATTTCAGGCCAGACGGGTAGGTACCGCTGCGGAGGAGCACAGTTCCTGCGTGAGCCGCCATAGACATAAACAGAGAGAAGTAGCTCCAGCTGCAATGTTCTTCCGCAAGATGCATGCAGTTCTGTTTATTAACCACTAGAGTGCAAAAAGTTATGGACTGCAGCTTTAACTAGTTGCTTATTAACATAGATATTACTAGGAAATTGGCTGTTTATTAGTACTTATAAAACAAATATTAATGCCTTATTCTGCATGACCGTCTGGAAACTCACCATTGACAGGGCTCAATCCGAGGGGCGGGATAAACGGTTGTCTTTCAAACTCCCTCTGCACGTGATTAGGTAGCGCTACAACCAACCAGAGCAATGAAGGTGAAACAGAGCTCGTTGATAGATTAAACATTCACCGTATCCGGTCGGCAAAACTCCGAACACATCTTCCCTTTTTAAGAATGACTTCAGTGCTGTTCTTTGTTCTTTTCTCAGAGAAAAGCTTAACTCCAGGTCTTCCAGAGTCGCGGTCAAAGCTGATTCAAAAGACCGCCGCCGTTCGCCAGTTTCTGTGTTTACTAAAAGCACGCAAACGCAACTCGGCCGTCGTCATTATGGCCCCGCCCAACGACTCTATACGCAATGTGATTGGCCCGGCAAGAGTTAGGCGAATACAGCTCAGAAGGGTATTGAGAGTTGCTAGATGACACTCGCAGGCAGATTAGATTTGCTGCCGCTAGGGTGCGTCTAGATTTCTAGGCTACATGACCAAACCTTAACAACTAATTTGGAGTTTATTGAGGCAAAAGTCGTAGTTAATACGACTACGGGGGGAATCATACAGATTTGGAGCAACAGAATTAACATTTCTGGGTGAACTAATTGCTTAATTGTGTTTTTCTGCAGAGCTCCATACTGTGACTCTTCTGAAGGAGTCTGCCACCATGGGCACGGACATTGACGGAGATGTGCTGGTATATCTGGAGATGGCTCAGGTAAAGTGCATAGGTTATTTAAGTAAAGTTTTCAAGTACGCATTTCCTTTATTGATTAACCGAGCTGTTGTGAAGCAAGAGCTGAGACTCGGTCGTACTTTACTCTCAACAAATCTAAACCGCCTGTGATTTATGTTACAAGTAAACTAAGAAAGAATCTTGAAAGCTGCATGAATGAGGAAATAATGGGTTTCCTGTAAACATTGCAGTAACCCGTGTCCTGCTCTGGGATTTGATGTGAAGTCAGACACATTATTGCTGCATTCCTTTGAATGTGCATGTGGTTCTTCTGTCATGCCTGACTGGTCGGCTGAGTCACTTGATTTACTAAAGACTCCTAAGAACGCAAAACATTTCTTCACTTTTGTGACTCTCCGTAATTGTAAAATTTGTTCCTGTATTTGACTCTACAACTAAACAGTATGATTTATAAAATACATTCAACAGAGCTTGAGTTCCATGGTAAACTCTTCCTGGAACTCCCCCTAATGTCATTACAAACTCTTCCGTGGAACACAAAATGGAGATATTTAGCATATTGTTCAAAGGATCCGAAGAAACGGCATGAAAAAATGTAAAGACAAGTTATATTTCAAGTCTTTTGAAGTCATTTGATAGCTCTTTCAAATCCCATTAGAGCTTTTTGGCACTAGATATTTGGTAATGATAAAAAAACATGCTTTAATTCAGTGATTTAATTCAGACTGCCAAACTGCTGAAATCACATGACACTGGCGATCCGAATCATGGATCAATACCCTGATTCATAACCGTTTTAATCTTTATTTGAGGTTTGAAAACAAACGTGGAAGAGAAGATAATGCTGAATAAAGTCTTAGTTTTTGCTATTTTTGGACCAAAATGTATTTTTGATGCTTCAAGAGATTCTAATTAACATATGGACTACTTTGATGATGTTTTTATTCCCTTTCTGGACATGGAAAGTGTAGTGTGCATAGACTTGGATACACTCTCAGACTAAATATAAAATATCTTAAACTGTGTTCTGAAGATGAATGAAGGTCTTACGGGTGTGGAACAGAATTAGGGTGAGTCATTAATGACATGTTTGGCTTTGGAGAATTTTTGGGACACTTGCCTTTACATGCACATTAACTGTAATGATATCCCATTCTTATTCCGTAGGGTTTAATATTAGGTTGGTCCACCCTTTGAAGCTATAACAGCTTCAACTCTTCTGGAAAGGCTTTCCACATGGTTTAGGAGTGTGTTTATGGGAATTTTTTATCATTCTTCTAGAAGCACATTTGTGAGGTCAGGCACTGATGTTGGACAAGAAGGCCTGGCTCTCAGTCTCTGCTTTTCTTTTTTTATCTCAAACGTGTTCTATCGGGTTGAGGAAGGCCAGTCAAGTTCCTCCTCACCAAATTCGCTCATCCGTGTCTTTATGGACCTTGCTTTGTGCACTGGTGCGCAGTCATGTTGGATTAGGAAGGGGCCATCTCCAAACTGTTCCCACAAAGTTGGGAGCATTAAATTGTCCTAAATGTCTTAGTATGCTGAAGCATTAAGAGTTCCTTTCACTGGAACTAAGGGGCCAAGCCCAACCCCTGAAAAACAACCCCACACTATAATCCCCCCTCTGCCAAACTTTACACGTGGCACAATGCAGTCAGGCATGTACCATTCTCCTGGCAACCGCCAAACCCAGACTCGTCCATCTGATTTCCAGACAGAGAAGCATGATTGGTCACTACATAGAACACATCTCCACTGCTCTAGAGTCCAGTGCCGTGGTGTTTTACACCACTGCATTCAACGCTTTGCATTGCACTTGATGTAAGGCTTGGATGCAGCTGCTAAGCAATGCAAACTATTTAATGAAGCTCTCTACGCACTTTTCTTGAGCTAATCTTAAGGCCACACTAATTTTGGAGGTCTGTAGCTATTGCCAATTAGCGACTTCTGCCCACTGTGCACCTCAGCATGCGCTGACCCCGCTCTGTGATTTTTACATGGCCTACCACTTTGTGACTGAGATGCTGTTGTTCTCAATTGCTTCCACTTTGTTATAATACCACTAACATTCGACCGTGGAATATTAAGTAATGAGGAAATTTCAAGAAATAACTTAAATATTTTATAAATCATACTGTTCAAGTTACATGTTTTAATGTGATTTCAGTTCCACTGTGCCTACCAGCTCACCGATTGGTGCCTTCACCACATCTGCACCAACTACAACAGCGTGTGTCGCAAATTTCCAAGGGACATGAGGACCAAATCAGCAGGTAATGCATGAAAAGGGTTTGTTTTAACCTGTCCAGAATTCAGATTTAAAAAAATATTTTGTTTTGGATGCATTTTCAGAGAACCAAGAATACTTTGAGAAGCACCGCTGGCCTCCAGTCTGGTACCTGAAGGAGGACGACCACTACCAGAGAGCACGGAAGGAGCGGGAAAAGGAGGACTACCTGTTGCAGAAGCGACAGAGCAAGTGTAAATGGGTGCTGTGGAATCTTCCACCCTCCCCTTCGAACCCCTCTTCATCTTCCTCATCGTCCTCATCCTCAGGCTCCTCTCCCATCATCTGAAGAGACGAGGGGGAAACCTTTAAAATGGAGAAACTATTAGGTGGAGCGAACATGTCCACCAGTCGCATCTTCTTTGAGTCTGGCTTTTTCCACAGGGTTGAAATTACAGCTGGTTTCAGATCAAAATCTCATCAACCGTGCTTTGAAGTTCTTGGTGCTTGGTGTCCTGTACAGGCATCATGTAGGGCATGGCCACCAAACAGGTCTAAATGTAAATTGTTTACCAAATGTGACTCTAGTCGTTCTGCTTGTGTGTAAAACATCTAGGCATCTCATCAATGAGGAGACCTTTAGTGTATTTTAGGGATGTAGATCAGTGGTTCTCAACTGATTTTGCGTCACAACTCAGATTTTACATTGGACATCAAATGGCAATTCAACATTGTGCCAAAATTGTTCATCATACAAATGCATACAACACTGTGTGGTTGACCATTGTTTAGCCCTTTTTATAATAATATTTACATACTTTCATAATGTTTCATAGTACATTTTGAATTAGCTTCTTATTTTTAACACTTTACAATAAGATTCCATTTGTTAACATAAGTTGCATACATAACTACATTAGTCAACATGACCTAACCATGAAAAATACTTCTATAGTATGTATCAATCTTAGTTAATTAACTAATACATTATTAAAAATCAAAAGTTGTATCTTTATTATTTAATGGACCTAAGTGAACTAACAATAAACAACTGAATTTTTTTTAACTAATGTCAACAAAGATTAATAATAATGTTAGTTAATATATTTACTAATGGGACTTTATTGTGAACTGTTTATTTATATATATAAAACACTTATTAAGATTTCAAATATTTTGTTCTTCTAACCGCACTTAGCTGTTAGAACTACTGATCTAAAACAATTTCACCTCAAAGCAGAATTGTGGGAACATTGAACAGTCACCCAAAGAACAAAACTTAATCTGTTTGTACAAATTGCAGTACTTTTTAGCCAATAATAATATTAAAACATTTTTTGCATTGTACCTACAATGACACTGTGATTCATCCCCTGAATCATATCACATATATATTCTCCTGATTATAACAGGCATGACAGTCAGGTGATCACTAGGCTCTAGTGCTTAAATTATAGCGGAAAATGTGAGTTTGCCACGTAATTGTGCCTAGTCCAGTTGTTCTGAGACGTCATGGCGAGATTCTGCTGGCAGAGTCTTCCTGTGCGAGTTCCTCACTAGACGGTCATCGAGCTTATATTTTTCACTACAGCGTAGTTTGGATATTGAATTGAGTGGCAAAACATTTAAACGTTTATTTAAGTCAGACGTTTTCTTAAATTTCATGTGAATAAAGGGATAGTTCACCCCAAAGTGAACATTTGATCAATGTTTACTCATCTTGTTCTAAACCTGTACAACTTTTAATTCCGTGGAGGAAATTCAAAAATATGCCTTTTGTTTTCCTCAGAATCCCAGGTTTGGAGAACTCATGAGGGCGTGTGAATGACAGAATGTTTCTGAGAGCACGATCCCTTTAACTGTCTTGTGTGAGCTCTAGGTCTTGTGGTAATCCTGTTTCATGTCTTAACTGTCTTTGAGATGTACTTTAGTCTGATACTGAATACATAATATCACACAATCAATGGTGGTTCTGTAAAACTAAACTGTATCGAAAGAAAATGTGTGTCTATATTTAAATTATAATGGCAAAAATTATTTGTTTTGCTTAATAAATTTTTGATTTAAAACTCTTATGTTATCTATCTATCTATCTATCTATCTATCTATCTATCTATCTATCTATCTATCTATCTATCTATCTATCTATCTATCTATCTATCTATCTATCTATCTATCTATCTATCTATCTATCTATCTATCTATCCGTAATGTTAGATTTTCTCAGCAAAATACATATTTTTAATAATTATATATACACGATCAGACATTATCACAACATTATGGTGGTGAATAACACTGATGATCTCTTCATCACGGCACCTGTTAGTGGGTGGGATATATTAGGCAGCAAGTGAACATTTTGTCCTCAAAGTTCAGGTGTTAGAAGCAGGAAAAATGGCCAAGCTTTAGGATTTGAGCGAGTTTGACAAGGGCCAAATTGTGATGTCTAGATGACTGGATCAGAGCATCTCCAAAGCTGCAGCTCTTTTGGGGTGTTCCCAGTCTGCAGTGGTCAGTATCTATCAAGAGTGGTCCAAGGAAGGAACAGTGGAGCACCGGCGACAGGGTCATGGGCGACCAAGGCTCATTGATGCACATGGGGAGCGAAAGCTGCAACACAACGAGTTTGAAGTGTTGACTTGGCCTCAGAATTCCCCAGATCTCAATCAAATCGAGCATCTGTGAGATGTGCTGAAAAAACAAGTCCGATTCATGGAGGCCCCACCTCAAAACTTACAGGACTTAAAGGATCTGCAGCTAACATCTTGGTGCCAGATACCACAGCACACCTTCAGGGGTCTAGTGGAGACAATGCCTTGACGGGTCAGGGCTGTTTTGGCAGCAAAAGGGGGACCAACACAATATCAGGTCATAATGTATATATATATATTTATTTATTTTTCTGCGGTAACAAAAAAGAACAATTAATTCTAAAGTAGAAGAAAAAATGTATTTGCTGATGACTGTCAGGTACTAACAGCTCTGTTGTTAGTGTTCTATTCTGGATTCAGGCTACAGTTTGTGGCCATTCATAACATTTGGTCCATCCAATCAGAACTCAATGTCCCAGCCAGACTCTTCATCAGGCGGCGGCTCATCTGTGTCCTCAGGGAAACAGTCGAAATTACTTGTATCTAAAGGTCCATCCACCTGCAGCAAACAGTGTATTATTATTACTTTCCCAAACTCATTTTCTCTGTACCAAAACCAAAAAATGAAAAGAAATTAATTTACCCAGGACAGCAACACTGTCTGGAAATATGTCAGATGTTGTAGCATTATTCTAAGATATTTGATTTGTCAGGTTGACAAAAAAAAATTACCCAAAATACTAAAATGTGTGTATTTTGGATATCCCTCCAAGTTAAGGTTCAAATAAAAACAGTCCATGAAATGATACATGTTTTGTTCGCTCAATAATCTCACTTACATTTGGTATAAATGGAGGAGTCAAGGTGCCTTCACGAATACCATCCCAGTTAAACCCCTCAAACCATCTGCAAGAGACATCCAAACCACCACAGAACCAACGCATCATGACTAAGGCTCAAAATAAAACCAGTAATGCGCAAATGTAGCGACAATGTCAAAACTGAAGGTTTATACAGTATGCCATCTATACTTGTGTTTCTGGATGTCTTTCACGCCGTTCTTCTGGTTGCCGAGTCTCTCGGATGGATTGTCCCTGTCAGATTAAACACACACAGACAGCATAGATATAGTGCCCATAAATGCTATATTGTCATTGGTTAGACACCCCCTTGGCTTTAAACCACAGACTTTTTAAATAAACATGCTCACGCCATCTCTGTACCTGCACAGTCTCTTGATTAAGTTCGCAGCACTCTTGGTGATTTTCTTGGGAAACTCCACCATATCGATTCCTCGAAGAATAATGTTATACGTCTTCATGGGATCTGACCCTGAGAAAGGTGGACTTGGATGGAAAGAGGAAAATGGTGTTGAATGTTAATAATTAGAAGAGGCAGAGTGTGAATTTCACTTCCTGGGATTCTGGGAACAAAAAAACGTTAAACTGGTTAATAATGTCATTAGTAAATAGCCAACCTTCCGCTGAGCAGCTCAAAGATGAGGATCCCAAGAGACCAGCAGTCGGCCGAGACGTCATGGCCTTTATTTAGGATGATCTCAGGGGCCACGTACTCTGGAGTTCCACAAAATGTCCACGTCTTCTTCCCCAAGCCAACTTTTTTAGCAAAACCAAAGTCAGTCTAAAAAACAATTAATAATCTATGGTTTTTGAAAATTTTGTTGGTAAATGTATGCAAATTTAGGCACAATTGACTGAATATGTTTCTTATTTCTTAGAGATCTAAAGATATATATATATGCTTCAAATTGGTTTTGTAGACTAATATAATGTGTGCATATGAATACATTTCTTTACAAAGTAGGTTTTTTTTTTAAATAATTTTTAAATGTACAGCAATTTAGTTTGAAAATAACCTTTGATCGTTACCCCATGTATCCTATAGTAGTAGTACAGAGGTTCAGAGTTGTAATTATTAAAGTGAACGTTATGCTTTTTTTAAATGCAGATATTACCTTTCATGTAGTGTATGATATAGCTGTTTGTGAAATAAAAAGTCTGCAAAGAACCAATCACAACAGACTGGACCATCCGACCAATCAGAGCAGAGAAAAACCAATCACAACAGACTGGGCCATCTGACCAATCAGAGCAGAGTAGACCAATCAGAGCAGAGTAAACCAATCACAAATGACTAGGCCTTCTGACCAATCAGAGCAGAATAAACCAATCACAACAGACTGGGCCATCTGACCAATCAGAGCAGAGTAGACCAATCACAACAGACTGGGCCATCTGACCAATCAGAGCAGAGTAGACCAATCACAACAGACTGGGCCATCTGACCAATCAGAGCAGAGTAGACCAATCACAACAGACTGGGCCATCTGACCAATCAGAGCAGAGTAGACCAATCAGAGCAGACTGGGCCATCCGACCAATCAGAGCAGAGTAAACAATCACAACAGACTGGGCCGTCTGACCAATCAGAGCAGAGTAGACCAATCACAGCAGACTGGGCCATCTGACCAATCAGAGCAGAGTAGACCAATCACAACAGACTGGGCCATCTGACCAATCAGAGCAGAGTAGACCAATCAGAGCAGACTGGGCCATCTGACCAATCAGAGCAGAGTAGACCAATCACAACAGACTGGGCCATCTGACCAATCAGAGCAGAGTAGACCAATCAGAGCAGACTGGGCCATCCGACCAATCAGAGCAGAATAAACCAATCACAACAGTCTGGGCCACCTGACCAATCAAAGCAGAGTAGACCAATCACAACAGGCTGGGCCATCTGACCAATCAGAGCAGAGTAAACCAATCACAACAGACTGGGCCATCTGACCAATCAGAGCAGAGTGGACCAATCACAGCAGACTGGGCCATCCGACCAATCAGAGCAGAGTAAACCAATCAGAGCAGACTGGGCTATCTGACCAATCAGAGCAGAGTAAACCAATCACAGCAGACTGGGCCATCTGACCAATCAGAGCAGAGTAGACCAATCACAGCAGACTGGGCCATCTGACCAATCAGAGCAGAGTAAACCAATCACAACAGGCTGGGCCATCTGACCAATCAGAGCAGAGTCGACTCTGGGAGAGGAGGGGTTTAAAGAGACCGAATCCTTTATTTTATTACCCCCATTTCAGACAAAGTGAGAAAAGAGCTGATGCTATGTATATTATGAGAAAATTAAAGTGTTTTTGACCATGGGTCTCCAAAACAAAATTAGATACCTTTAAAATAGCATTATAGGGGCACTTTAACTAAAACTAACACTAAACCATTTCAGTTAATTAAAACAAAGCTGCAATAAAATAAAATCTGTGAAAAATGTAACTTAAAAAACTTAAATGAAAAATTAGAAATGTTGCCTTGGTGAATAAAATAAAGTACAAAAATGATTAAACCAGAAATAAAATGTGATGTAATAATGTAATATACAGGTGCTGGTCATATAATTAAAATATCATCAAAAACTTGATTTATTTCACTAATTCAATTCAAAAAGTGAAACTTGTATATTATGTTCATTCATTACGCAGAGATGGATATATTTCAAATGCTTATTTCTTTTCATTTTGATGAATATAATTGACAACTAAAGAAAATCCCTAATTCATTATCTCAGAAAATTAGAATATTGTGAAAAGGTTCAATATTGAAGACACCTGGTGCCACACTCTGATCAGCTCATTATCTCAAAACACCTGCAAAGGCCTTTAAACGGTCTCTCAGTCTAGTTCTGTAGGCTACACAATCATGAGGAAGACTGCTGACTTGACAGTTCTCCAAAAGACGACGATTGACATCTTGCACAATGAGGGCAAGACACAAAAGGTCATTGCAAGAGGCTGGCTGTTCACAGAGCTCTGTGTCAAAGCACATTAATGAAGAGGAGAAGGGAAGGAAAAGATGTGGTAGAAAAAAGTGTACAAGCAATAGGGATAACTGCACCCTGGAGAGGATTGTGAAACAAAACCCATTAAAAATTGTGGGGGAGATTCACAAAGAGTGGACTGCAGCTGGAGTCAGTGCTTCAAGAACCACTACACACAGATGTATGCAAGACATGAGTTTCAGCTGTCGCATTCCTTGTGTCAAACCACTCTTGAACAACCAAGATTTCTAAAAATCCTTTCTTTGTATTGGTTTTAAGTAATATTCAAATTTTCTGAGATACTGAATATGGGATTTTCCTTAGTTGTCAGTAATAATCATCAAAATTAAAAGAAATAAACATCTGAAATATATAAGTCTGTGTGTAATGAATGAATATAATATACAAGTTTCACTTTTTGAATGTAATTAGTGAAATAAATCACCTTTTTGATGATATTCTGTATATTTAATTATTTAAAATATTAATACATACTTTAATATTAAATACATAATACAAAAATAACAATGCTTTGGTTACCAGCTTGGCATATCCACGGTGGTCCAGTATGATGTTCTCAGGCTTCAGGTCTCTGTAGATGATGCCACGGCAGTGTAGAAAAGCGAGAGCTTCCACCACACATCCAGCGTAGAAGCGTGTGGTGCTGTCATCAAACGACCCCCTGGAAACAGTCGCAGAACTTCCTGTGAGTTACTCTGACTCAGTCTGTTCAGGTGAGCATGAGAAACAATGAGAGGGTTCTTGATACCTATCTCTGAGCACAGTCCACAGCTCTCCACCCAAACACGCTTCCAATAACATGTACAAGTATTTCGAGTCTCTGAAGGTCCGGTATAGTCTGAAGCATAAAACCAATATGAGGTTATCGCATGCTTTTCATACAAATATAATGTAATGATTCTATATTTTAAGAGAAGACTTTAAGAGAGTTTAATTCTGCATAACCGCATTAAACTGTAATGTTGATGAACATGTGACCATGTTATCGTGGAGACTCAGCTGGCACAGAGTTGTACGGACCTGACAGTAAAAGGACTGTGGGCTTCCATCATGATGCGTCTCTCAGACAGGATGTGGCCCTGTTGACTCGTGTCCAGGATGTGACGCTTTTTCAGGACCTTCATGGCAAAGGAGCGACTGTGATCGTTCTTCAGCTGCACCTGTAAAGAGTAATTAGAAACATACTCTCAAAATCTCCTAATCATTCTTGAAGAAACATCTAACTGCGGCTTTAAGGAAATGAACTTATCGTACCAGCTCGACCCGACTGAATCCACCCACCCCCAGCATGCAGATCACACGGAAGTCGCCGAGAGACATATTAGAGAAGAACGCGGCTTCTGCCTCTAACCTACGAGAAATATCAGTTATTCACATTACCCAGAAGGCCTCTGGTTTCTGAACAATGGATGTGAAGGAGCTCATCACGTGCTTACTTGGCTTTCACCTCTTCGCTCTCGTCCATTGTATTGCTCATATTGTCCAGTCCACCGATTAGCTGCTTAAAAGACCTGTTAGAATTGAGTTTTATCAGCAGTCAGTACATGTGACAAAATGGAGAAATGATGTTAGTAGTTTACTGACTTTTCTGGTAGAGGTTCTGATTTTGACTAATGATGGTTGTGATTATGATATTTTAATTTAATGGCATGGTTGTGGTGTTAACAAATTCATTTAATTCATTTAGAAGGTTATCATTTTGATTGATTGTGATATTGATTGTAATCGTAACGATTTTTAGTACATATGATTATTGTGATTCTGATTGAGATGTTTATTGTGATAGCTATGAATTTGCTACATTGGAATGGTTTGATTGAGAAGATTCTGATTTTGAACAGTTATGATGAGTGTGATACTGACTGAGATATGGATAGTGATTGTTATGAATTTGATTGCTTAGGATGGTTATGATATAAATTTTGATGGTTATGATTTTGATTAATTGTGATATTGATTGCACTGGTCAGGATTTTTAGTAAATATGATTGCTATTCTGAGATATTTATTGTGATCGTTATGATTTTGACTAATGATGGGTGTGATGATGTGATTATACTGATTCTGATTGAGATATTGATTGCTTGAGATGGTTGTGATTTTAATTTTGATGGTTACACTTTTGATTATGTTGGTTGTGATATTGATTGTGATGTTAGTTTGATTATTATTTTGATTGTGATGATTGTGTGTTGATTGAGACAGTTATGATTTTGAGTAAATGTGATTTTTTTCCCCATTCTGATTAAAGGGGTCATAACTGGCTGTTTTTTAATATATACTGTTGTATGAGGTCAATTTATGACGTTTGCATAGTTTTTACATTCTAAAGCATCATAATGAATAAGTATTAGGCTATTTTCTACCCTAGTTTTCTACCCAGCCTAGGTCCTGAAACACTTGGTTTTTATGGCCGTGCCGACTCTAAGACTTGAAAGTAAACGGCCACTGCTATGATTGGCTGAGAGTTTTGCATATTATAATGAGATTTGGCTCCCCTGTCACTACACATGCTGAACTGTTTTGAAAACTTCCAATGTGAAAAAACAGCAACCAGAATGAATCGCCCACAGGACTCGCAAAATGTCTTTTTCAAACAAACACAATGATTTATTTCTCATCCACCCACAATTAATTGGAATGTTATTTTTTCTTACTTGGCCAGCCCGATCGGTCGATAAAACCGCAAACTTTGCATTACTAACACACACACACGTGCGCTCCCGCAAGCCAAGTACGTGCACCAGCAAAACTTCACTGCAGAAAAATCAGCATGTTCAAAACTTCCGCGATTGTATTTTTCCTACATGGCAAATCCAAGAGATAAAATTGTACACTGTGGAATGATTAAAAAGGGCACTTTAACGTTTACGATTAAAGGGGCAGGGGCCCTTTACCCACTTGAGTTGGAACTTCATTAGTTTAACCATGAATTGTTATTATTGGAATCCAAAGGAAGCTTATGACATGCGTATTGCTTGGTAGCTCAATCCGGTTTAGCTCCACGTAGGCCTATGTTATTTATCTATTATATGTCATGCGCGAATCGTTGGGCAGGGCTACAGAATCAAGCGTCCGTTTTCTTCGGATAAGGCGGCGTATAACTGCACACTGACGTCAAAAGGAAGAACATTCGCAGATCGATCGTTTGCTGAGCCAGCTGTCAATAAAAGCTTTTCTTTGACTAACAAGGAAGTTTTCAGCTCCGACACTTACACGATAATCTTATATTACCATGGCCTTTTATACATCAAAACTCAAGGGAAAGCTGATTTCTCAATTTTTGTGATGGTTTTGATTTATTGGGATGGTTGTGATTTTGTTTGTGTAGGTTCTGATTATGATGATTGTTATACTGAATGTGATTATGATTTTGATTCAATGGTATTGTTATATTGATTGTGATAGTTATGATTTTATTGATTGGGATGGTTGTGATGTTGATTGTAACAGTAGTGATTTTGAATGATTGGGATGTTATGATGTTATGCTGCTTTTGAAAGGTGACTGTGATTGTTCTGCAAGCTTCTCACTCTCGGTCCACAACCAGACATGTCACATCTCCAACAGCCGTTACATTTGCTGTACGCACATCTTCCCTGGGAAGACAAGTGAATAATGCAAAAAGTTATTCTTAAATCTTAACCACAATGGTTAGAATGAGAATTATAACCTTAAAACGTTCAAGTTCCTCACTGACCCTTTGAGAGCCTGCTCTCCAAACCAGTCCCCTCTAGACAGTGTGGACAGGAACACTGGCTCCTCATTGGCTGATTTCTGCTGGGTGACCCTCACCTGTTGCACACACAATTCATAATAAATGTTCTGATCTACAATCCAGCAGGAAACCTTAGAAAGGCTCTTTTCTCACCTGCCCCTCACTGATGATGAAGAATGTGTCTCCAGTGGCGCCCTGACGAATGATGTAGTCACCATCACTGTAGTGAGTCTTAAGAGAGAGAGGGAGAACAAAACAGAACAAAAGGTCACATGAATCAATTCAGAACAGTTTTTTTTAAGAATGAATGTGCAGTGTCTAAAACACCTCACCTCTTCCAGAACATCTGCTACTTTACTCAGCACATCTTCAGCGAGAGTCTTGAAGGAGGGCACACTGACAACACAAATCAGTTGATAGGATTACTAGTACCAATCTTAAACACTGTCAAAACTTTTGATTTTGGTTTGAAATGTTGAATTTGGTTTGATACTAAATTGTGTTACCTCCTCAAGAACTTCATGTAGTTTGAATGCTTGAGAAGGCCAGTTCTCATCATGATGGTTTGAAAACCCTGTCGGTCTATGGCCCATAGTTTGATATCAGTCAGGGCTGAGAGGGAAGAAGATGATAATGATGAGGAAGGAGGAAATTATTCCCGTAGTTTAGTTCTAATTAAGTCTTTACATGCAAATAATTGTTACTATTAGATTCCAAATTCCAGATCATTTTATTTCCTAAACTATCATTTCAAGTAAAGTAAATAAAATGTATAATTTAAATTATTATTATACGTTATTATTATTTATTTAATTTATGGACTTTCAAAAATATAGGCTATATTTTAATGAGCATTAAATCATGGAATTTTACAATAAAGAACACATTCATTGGAATTTATGACATGGATGACATTTAAAACCAGACGGATTTGCTGTGATTCTCTGCTTCATAATTCATAAACAAGTACATGTGCAAATATAACTGTGGGCACGACCTCTTCACCTAAACACTTTTGTTCTGTACTTCCTCTCAACCTGACTGAAAGCTGATGCTTTAAGAGCTCTTCGCGCCCCACTCAATGTAATTATTCTGCAGCCCACCCCACACAAACACTTTCACTACTGTTAATATTCAATTTCAATCTAAAAGTCTATTTCATGTATTTCGTGTTAAAGTCAATTCATGTAGAATGTTTGAAGGCATTGAGAGACATTTTATTAACACATGGAAAACCAATAAATACATGAATAATAAATACAACCCCTTTCAAAACACCCTTATTATATCCCCAAAAAATATTTGATGGCATAATTGTATGCCTGCTTTATTTTAAACACACATAATAGGGTATCCAACAATGCAATTCTCTCAAGCAGACCTTTCTACTTCCAGTTTGACAAATGAACGGCTGAGATTTTTAACATTTCTTTATACACTATATTGCACTATAAAAGTATTGGGACACCCCTAAAAAACATTAAATGCAGGTGTTCCAATCACTTCCGTGGTCAAGGGTGTATAAAATCAAGCACATAGGCATTGAGACACTTCTACAAACATTTGTTAAAAAAATGGGTCGCTCTGAAGCTCAGTGAATTCAAGTGTGGTAGGTTGCCACCTGTGCAATAAGTCCATTCGTGATATTTCCTCATTACTAAATATTCCACGGTCAACTGTAAGTGGTATTATAATGTTAGAGGAAGCAATTGGGAACAACAGCAACTCAGCCATGAAGTGGTAAGCCACACAAAATCACAGAGCGGGGTCAGCACATGCAGTAAATAGCTACAGACCTTTACATTTTGTGTGGCCTTCAGATTAGCTCAAGAACAGTGCATAGAGAGCTTCATTAAATGGGTTCTAATGGCCGAGCAGCTGTATCCAAGCCTTATATCACCAAATGCAATGCAAAGCATCGGATGGAGTGGTGTAAAGCACACCGCCCCTGAACACTGGAGCAGTGGAGACGTGTTCTCTGGAGTGATGAATCACGCTTCTCGGTCTGGAAATCTAATGGAGGAGTCTGGATTTCGCGGTTGCCAGGAGAACGGTACTTGCCTGACTGCATTGTGCCAAGTATAAAGTTTTGTGGAGAGGGGATTATGGTGTGTGGTAGTTTTTCAGGGGTTGGGCTTGGCCCCTTAGTTCCAGTACCAAGACGTTTTGGACAATTTCATGCTCCCAACTTTGTGGGAACAGTTTGGGGACATACCCTTCCTGTTCCAACATGGACTGCGCACCAATTCTGAAACCCCTAACAAACCAAAATTTTCACCACTTTTGATGTGTGTGCAAAGTTTCATTACTTTTGAGCATGTTTAGGCCCTCAAAAATGTTATCTTCACACCATCGGTGCTCGGGCCATGAATTAAACCCTAAGAATTAAAAATGGGATGTCATAAAAGTTCATGTGCATGTAAAGGCAGCCGTCCCAAAATGTTTGCCAATGTAGTGTATGTAGTGTAACAAACACTTTCACTACTGTTAATATTCAATTTCAATCTAAAAGTCTATTTCATGTATTTCGTGTTAAAGTCAATTCATGTAGAATGTTTGAAGGCATTGAGAGACATTTTATTAACACATGGAAAACCAATAAATACATGAATAATAAATACAACCCCTTTCAAAACACCCTTATTATATCCCCAAAAAATATTTGATGGCATAATTGTATGCCTGCTTTATTTTACACACACACATAATAGGGTATCCAACAATGCAATTGTCTCAAGCAGACCTTTCTACTTCCAGCTTGACAAATGAACGGCTGAGATTTTTAACATTTCTTTATACACTATATTGCTATGTTTGTAGTCACTATGTTGACTACAAACCGAAAGGTTGGTGGTTCGATCCCCGGTTCCACCTGACCAAGTGTCGAAGTGTCCATGAGCAAGACACCTAACCCCAGCATGCTCCCGATGAGCTGGATGGCGCCTTGCATGGCTGACATCGCCGTCGGTGTATGAATGGGTGAATGTGAGGCAAAAATGTAAAGCGCTTTGGATAAAGGCGCTATATAAATGCAGTCCATTAGTGTATGTCCAAGTTATATAGGATTTGAAATGCTAAGTAAACATTTGTATTCATGAGATGATTACTGGATGCCACACCTATTTAAACAAACAATTAAGAGTGGAAAAATGTGGTCAAAAATGTACATTTACACAAAACTGACCACTAAATGCAACAGACACCTATTCGATTTTTTTTTTTTACCAATTTGGTTTTTAACTGTCGTGAAGGATACATTTATGCAGCCTTCAAAAGACTATCAGGAGAGACAGGATGTGACAATCTTTAGATTCGGACATTTGTAGCCTTCCTAACTCTGTATTGTATGCTCCCTGCATAAGCAGCATTTTTTTAGCTTTCAGACGCACCCTACGAGATTTGTTGACATTTTTTCCCCCTGACAAAGCACTTAAATGACTCAATCTGGAGAGTATTCAAAAGATTTCAACGAATGCTAATCAGCTTTGGTGAAAGGGAAGTGGTGACCTTCTTAGGTTAGATTTATAAAATCCTTTAGACCTTGAGAAGCTGTTGACTTCCCATCATCCTATTTTGCCACTGTCTGATAAACCACAGTAATTGTCCATTAGTGACGTCAGATGAACCTTGAAAATAGATCTAGCCTCTGACCCCAAAACACATTCACAAAAATGGCAAAAAAAAGGAGAAAGTTCAGAAAAGACTGACAGTGTGAGAGCAGACAATGAACACAGCTGAGCTTAAAGATATGGCTATTCATTTATCTGGCCCTGAACAGCAGACACCATGTGTCATCTTCCTATCAACACAAAAGAGAGACGTTTCAAAATGACAATGCTAAAAAACATGTATTATTTCATTTCATTTCAAATATATTCTCAATATATATGCTACCACTTGGTAATATTATAAGACAACATGGAATTAGTTTCCACAGTTATGCCGATGATACTCATTTATATATTGCAGCATGACCAGATGAAATATCTAAATTATCCAAGCTGTCAGAGTGTGTTAAAGATATAAAATACTGGATGACCTTTAATTGTGTCTTATTAAATTCAGATAAGACCGAGGTATTACTTACTGGACCAAAAACCTGTACACAGAATCTTTTCCTTGCCACTGTCGCCTTTGGCTTGCCTTGCTCAGTTGGGGACTCTCAAATTTTGATGTAAGTTATTCAACTTAATATCCAAATAAAATTTATTTATTAGGTCTTAATTAATTGTATAAACTATATTACTGATCTGCCCACATTGTCACTATATGATACATTTAATTTTTTCTCCAGAACGACTGTACAGCCAAATCAAATTTTGTTGTAATATAGCCCTGTTTAATACTGTGAAGCTGCTTTGAAACAATCATCATTGTAAAAGCACTATATATAAATAAAGTTGACTTGACTTGAAGAATTTTGTTGCACTTTTTTTTTTTAACAATTTGCACGTAGAAGGATGTACAGTACTGTTAATTAATCCTCTACAGTTAAAGACCTGGGTGTTATATTAAACAGCCACCTGTCTTTCTAAAATCATATTTCAAATGTTACAAAAACACCCTTCTTCCACCTCAGAAACATAGCTAAGCTGCGGAACATGCTATCTGTCTCTGATGCAGAAAAGTTAGTTCATGCATTCATGACCTCTAGACTAGATTATTGTAATGCATTACTAGCTGGCTGTCCTGCATCCCCAATAAACAAGCTACAATTAGTCTAAAATAGCTAGTTTTAGAGCAAGAAAATATGATCATATAACACCAATTTTATCATCTCTACACTGGTAACCTATTAAGTTCCGTATCATTTCTAAAGTATTGCTACTGACCTGTATAAGTTCCTAAATGGTTTATCTCCTGTGTATTTTTATTATCTTCTATTGCCATAAAATCCATCTCGCTCTTTAAGATCACAAAACTCTGGGATTCTGGTAGTACCTAGGATATCTGAGGTAGGCTAATTATTTTCCTGTTCTGTTTCATCACGGGATACCCATCCCGAGGTAACTAGAGAGAGTAAGCTCCAGTCTGGATCCAGCCCCTTATAAAGACTTCAGATGACCAACACCTGTAAAGAGATGACTCCATCTCCTTCGAGGACTTCAGATGACCAACACCTGTGAAGAGATGACTCCAAATCCTGCAAGGACTTCAGATGACCAACACCTGTGAAGAGACGACTCCATCTCCTGCAAGGACTTCAGATGACCAACACCTGTGAAGAGACGACTCCATCTCCTGCAAGGACTTCAGATGACCAACACCTGTGAAGAGACGACTCCATCTCCTGCAAGGACTTCAGATGACCAACACCTGTGAAGAGACGACTTCATCTCCTACAAGGACTTTAGATTGCCAACACCTGTGAAGAGATGACTCCAACTTCTGCAAGGACTTCAGATGACCAACACCTGTGAAGAGACGACTCCATCTCCTTCGAGGACTTCAGATGACCAACACCTGTGAAGAGATGACTCCAAATCCTGTGAGGTCTTCAGATGACCAACACCTGTGAAGAGACAACTCCTCTGAGGACTTCAGATGACCAACACCTGTGAAGAGACGACTCCATCTCCTTCGAGGACTTCAGATGACCAACACCTGTGAAGAGATGACTCCAACTCCTGCAAGGACTTCAGATGACCAACACCTGTGAAGAGACGACTCCATCTCCTGCAAGGACTTCAGATGACCAACACCTGTGAAGAGACGACTCCAACTCCTGCGACGACTTCAGATGACCAACACCTGTGAAGAGACGACTCCAACTCCAGCAAGGACTTCAGATGACCAACACCTGTGAAGAGACGACTCCATCTCCTGCAAGGACTTCAGATGACCAACACCTGTGATGAGACGACTCCATCTCCTGCGAGGACTGTAGATGACCAACACCTGTGAAGAGACAACTCCTCTGAGGACTTCAGATGACCAACACCTGTGAAGAGACGACTCCATCTCCTGCGATGACTGTAGATGACCAACACCTGTGAAGGGAAGACTCCCACTCCTGCGAGGACTTCAGATGACCAATACCTGTGAAGAGACGACTCCAACTCTTGCAAGGACTTCAGATGACCAACACCTGTGAAGAGACGACTCCATCTCCTGCAAGGACTTCAGATGACCAACACCTGTGATGAGACGACTCCATCTCCTGCGAGGACTGTAGATGACCAACACCTGTGAAGAGACGACTCCATCTCCTGCGATGACTGTAGATGACCAACACCTGTGAAGGGAAGACTCCAACTCCTGCAAGGACTTCAGATGACCAATACCTGTGAAGAGATGACTCCAACTCCTGTGATGTCTTCAGATGACTAACACCTGTGAAGACACAACTCCATCTCCTGCGAGGACTGTAGATGACCAACACCTGTGAAGAGACGACTCCAACTCCTCTGAGAACTTCAGATGACCAACACCTGTGAAGAGACGACTCCAACATCTGTGAGGTCTTCAGGTGATTTCAGACGAACAACATGTGTGAAGAGACGACTCCAACTTCTGTGAGGTCTTCAGGTGATTTCAGATGAACAACACCTGTGAAGAGACAACTCCAACTCCTGCAAGGACTTTAGATGACCAACACCTGTGAAGCTTTTCGGATATGACAAGAACTGAGGGATTTGAAATGTTATAAAAACAATGTGGATATGTCGTTTTTATTACTCAACAGCGGAGTAAACAGTCACAGATACATTTCCAGATGTAGCTCTCTAACAGGTCATAGTTATCTGGGGCTGAAGCATAACCAAAACAAAGTTCTTTCAAAAAATGCATGCAGTTTTGTTTTTTAACCACTATGTAAAAGGTTTTTTTTTTGGCTGCATAGAGAAATAAAGCAAATTTGCAGCACTTTTTGTTCCAAGCCAGCAAATCTGGTCAGGGTTCACAGGTGAGATTGTTACAGAGAGGTCTCTGCATGAACAGGGACAGCCAAAGGCCCAATTTTAATTGCATTTTTATTATTGTGATTAAACAGACACCAACTGAGTCAACTCATTTCACCCCAATCCATCACACTAAACCGATGTGTCATAAAAAGGGCAAAGGATAAGGTGAGGGTATATTAGAAAAGCCATATGGCCAAACATCCCAGAAATTACACACTGACAATTGCTCCATGCTCACTTTGCAGGAGAGAGCCATTTATAGGGCTCAACTCAATCTCAGAAGCATGGCAGATCGTCTATAGCCCACAGCCTTGACAGATGAACAGGAATTCAGACTCAAGACTACAAACTTTGGATACGTGATCTTATAAGTTCAGGCTTTTACATTTTATGTTTGTCAGAATTAGAGACAAAAAAAGTCACAATGACTAAATCTATTAAATGCATATAGGTGCTTAGCATTTGTCTTTTTTTGTTAATATTTCTTATTTGCTCTATTTGTGCTGTTATTTACTCTATTCTGTTATATTCTTTTTAAATTGTAATCATTGTATGTTATATCCTGTACCCGTTCTTCTTATATTACTGTAACATTTGAATATTTAAATTTTTGTATGATTGTATGACACATCCTGTAAATTTTTTTCGTAAACTGGCTGATTGTTCTCTGAAAAAATAAATAATAGTAATTAAAAAAAAAAAAATATTTTTATATATATATATATATATATATATATATATATATATATATATATATATATATATATATATATATATATATATATATATATATATATTAATAATAATACTTATTTAATCCTAAACTTTTTTATTTTCCAATTTATTATATTTATTATCTTGTTTTACTATTAACATTTTTTATTAACAATATTTTAATTATTGTATGATACATCCTGTTCGAATTTCATTTAATATTACATTTATTTAGGCTAATTATAGATTTTATTATAAAAAAATAGGTGGAACAAATTCTGTGCTGAAATACACAGATGGAGTGAATCTCACCCGTGACGGTGGCCGTGCGCGTGCAGTTGTAGAGGATCGCGAGCTCGCCGAACACCTTCCCCGGCTCAATGGTGCACAGCTTCTGTCCTCCTTTGGTAACCTCCACCAAGCCCTCTGCACAAAACACACACACACACAAACAAAACCAACAACCTTGAGTCTGTGAATAAGATCAATGTGTGTAGGAGAACCGCAAAAACTTTTATATTGCAAGGATGCATTCAAATGATGAAAAGTACATTTTCTATTTCAAATAAATGCTGTTCTTTTGAACCTTCTATTCATCAAATCATTCTGGAAAAACATATTACACAACACAACTGTTTTCAACATTGATAATAATAAGAAATGTTTCTTGAGCAGCAAATCAGCATATTAGAATGATTTCTGAGGGATCATGTGACCCTGAACACTGGAGTAATAATGCTAAAATTCATAGGAATAAACTACATTGAAAACATTAAAATAGAAAACAAGTCATTTTAAATAGAAATAATATTTCACAATATTATTATTTTTTTTTAAATCAAATTAATGCAGTATTGGGGAGCATAAGAGACTTCTTTTAAAAAACAATGAACTCTTTCCAACACCAAACATTTGACCAGGGTGTGTGTAAAAGAGTTCTTTAAATTCTCCTTTGGCATTGGTTTTAAATGACATGAGGTTGTGGAAATGATCACAGATTTGTTGTTGTTGTTGTTGCCTGAACTATTCCATTAAGAGTCAGTGCAAAGCCGTGGAATAATAGGGCACGTCATGTGAAGTGTTTTCTCTGCACAAAGGATCACTGTCACAAACACATGATGAACAGGCAGCAAATTCAACTGCCCACTTCACAGAGGCAAGCATTAAAACAAACACACTAAGTGCTTTATAGTTTTACATGTACTGTTTCTCGAAGTAGTTTTAATTGCACATACAATAATTCCCTAATACTAATATAGTAGATTTGAGGCAGATGCTCCTCACCTTCCAGGACATAGACGGTAGAGCCGTCGTCGCCCTCCTGGATGACGCAGCAGCCCTGGGCCAGAGTAGTGGGATACATACAGTCCGTGATGGTGAGGATCTGACTGGCCTCCAGGTGCTTCATGAAGTCATTCTCCAGCAAAGCCCTCTGGATCAACTCTCGAGACCTGGGATGAGCACAGGGTGATGGGGTTGAATCAAACATGTTTACCTGTTTCTAAAATGCTCTTGATTTTGGGGTCTACGAGAATAGGTTTTCATGTGTGAATGTTCAACAAAAACATTCTTTTTTACATATTTGACATTGTTGCAGCACCTCTCTTCCCAGACTGCCAGTAAGGCTCTGTTAAGATCCTGTCTCGCTGAAGCCCCTCCTCTAAAGCACACTGTGCTCTGATTGGTCGGCTGGACCAGTGTGATTTGATTGGTTAAGCGCTTGCAGTTTGTTTCGATATTTTGATATATATTGATATATCACGCCCTTACCATAACAGTGATGGTGTGTGGCGAAACATAGACTGTAGGAAAATATGGACGTAGTGTCCGTGACGTCACTCGTTGGTTTCTGGAAAGCACTCTTCTTTGCAGTCGCCATCTTGGCAGCATGTCACTCCCGGATAACAGAAAATGACATCGCTTTAGAGAACTCTGCTTTTAGAATTCCGTTAACTCGTTCCCCGCCAAACACAGAATTTTTCATTATTTGTGAGAAAACGCCTACCTGCCAAAAAATGTCTAATGTTAGTGAACGAAATGTGGACTCAGGATGAGCTACAGGACTGTGCAAGCATTAGGAGTGTTGATGGACACGATCTACCCCATCTGTGTTTGATCATCGCTCTGAATCTGATCTGAATAAGGTCTTTCACAGCTTGATTTTCTTTCTTTTTTGTTCAAAATGTTTTTTTGTTTTTTTATGAAACCCATATCCAAGTGTTGATAAAAAAGCAATGCATGAAGGTTGAATAAAAAAGTTTTTTATTTTATTATTATTTTTATTAAAGAAGAGGGTTATCTCTTTATTTTGATATATTGCATGTTTAGATAGTCATTAAACAAAATATTTATGGACTGTTACATTTTTGTGAAAATTGTCAAAAACCCTGGCGGTGGCTGGAATTTTTTTTTTTTTTAAACGCTGGCAGGAAAAGAGTTAAGGGACATAGTGAGCGTTGCAGTGGGTTTTGCGGTGCATTGTGGAACTTTTCAGGGAGCACATTTTTCAGTGCACTTGAAGGATTCTGCAATTGAGCCAGCTCTTAAAATGGCCGACTCCATTATAAACTCCATATCAACTGATTATAGCGCACCCCATGTATTTGCACAAAACTACTCTGTTAGCGTACTTATTTTCACATGCTATACAATAGGGACGTTTTTTTATTTATTTCAGACACTTTTTTTCAGCTTTTTTTTCTTATTTTATAGGTTAAAATAACACGTTTTCTGAGGTCAACTAATGACGTTTGTGTGGTTTTTACATTAAAAAACATAATAACTAAGTAATAGGCTATTTTCTACACTGGTTTTGAGGCTCTCTCTAGAACGCTGGGTTTTGATGGGCGTGTCACTGGAGAATTGGAAGTAAACGCCCACAGCTAGGATTGGAGAAGATTTGCATATTTAATGAGCTTCAGCTCCGCTGTCATATCTATGCCTCTGTCAGTTCAGATTACATGAGGGAGAGATTATTAAAGCGGCAACTGCAATGATTCTCTCGACCACATGGCTCTTAAACGTCTTTATCAAACGAACACAATGATTTATTTCTCATCCCAATTGATTGGAATATTATTAATGTCTTAGATGACCCGCACGATCGGTCATTATAAACGCGAACACACACACACACACACACACACGTGCGCGCCCAGATCAAGAAAGAATTTCTGCCAACGGGTGTACGTTTTGGTAGCTCGTCTAGAAAACACACAGACCTAGGACTACTATAAAGCCTACATATATATAAGACTAAAGTTTTACTTACATAAGTTTGTTGCACCATTCCTGTCGGATCTAATATAGAAGGCACAACATTGTGTCTGCAAATCCAGCACTTGAGGCTTATTTACAAACGATTCGGCGGTGAAATGAAGCGAACACACAAACGTTCTTTCCCACGTGAACTGGAACTTCATTACATATTATTTAAGTATCACACATTCCTAATATTATGATCCGAAGGAAGCTTATGCAGCAAATGTGTTCTTCTACAATATCTTGCTATCTTCTCCCACATGTTTATTGCTGCTGGCTAGCGAGCCGATCAGCTCCATGAGTCGGTGGGCGGGGCTACTGGATTACACGATCTGTAGAGGCGGTGTTTCGTCGTGCGATGATGCCCACAATCGTTTTCTGGGCCTGCTCAACAGTCATTTGAAAGTGATTGCAGTACCCGTTTTGGCCACAATATTACATACACTACCTTTAACACAAAAATGGCATCAGTTTTGAATGATCAATTCGATAGAATGGGGGTGGAGAAAACAGCATCTGGTGACAACACACTACTAACACAACTCAACCAGGCCTCGTCCCTTTTTTGTGTCTGCCTTGGGTGTGAATAATTTAAATGAGTAACACTATGACGTGTTTGTTCCTGGAAGAAATCTCAAGACTACAATGGAGGCATTTCAGGGAGTTCAGAAACAGTGTTTACTGATGTTTACTGATATAATAACTCCCTTTGGAGTGACTTTGTAACTTTGCCGACCGCTTTAATGCTCAGACAGCGACAGAAGCATAGGTCCTCTTTAATAAGCTGCAGGGTGTTTTTCTTGTGTGTACAGGCTCTAACTCACTCCTCGCTCTTGCTGTAGTTGGTTAGGGTGACGTGGGTGAGTTGATTCGGATCCAGCGCCGTGGGTTCGGCGGATATGGCCTGCCGTTTAGTGCGCTGGGGCTCATCTGGTAAAGCTGCTCCAATACCAATAAAATAAAATAATATGCAACAATAAATAAAATCCAGCATGTGTCAACATAGTTAATCACAGTCTTTTGACAGATTTCCCAGCTCACCTGTGATTTCTGCAGCCCCAGAGGGGTTGTGTGTGACCGGGGCGACGCGGAGACGGTCCAGCTCGCCCTGTAGCTGTCTGATGAGGTCATCTTTAGTGTCCAGCTCCAGCTCTAGCTCATCGATAAGGGCGTCACGTTGCCGCAGCTCCTCGATCTTGGTCTGCAGGGCAAACTGGAGGTCACGGAGAGTTCCCATCAGCCCGGGAGACTGTCACCGCTGGAGGATTATGCATCTATAAATGCAATAAAATCCAAAACAGAATTCAGTGAAACACACCATAAAAAGCTAGACTACAGTGTTTGCAATGATTGTTTCTGGCACTTCATAGATCCCAGAAAGAAATTAAAGTGTTATAGCCGATGGGATCATGAGGATAGAGTTATGAATAAACTATACTGCAAAAAAAGAGTATTTTTTTGTCCTGTTTTAAATCAGGATATATTTGCTTGAGAAGCAAAACGACTAATGTTTTTTTTTTGTTGTAAACCAACAAAAAAACAACATCAAAATATCAGCCAACAAGGTAAGAAATATGTTTCCCTTTTAAATTATTATTATTTTATAGATATATTTATCCTTTTTAAGCATAAACTCACAGAAATGGAAAACCCTAAAAAACAGTATACAGCTTCATAAGTCCATTTGATTTTTTTTTATTTCCTCATTACAAATGATATAAAATGAACAAATCAGTGTAAAGTTTAACTTGATAAATTAACATAAATTTCGGAAATCCTTTAAATATTTATTTTATTTGATGCCATTACATTACATTTCTTAGTTTTACATTTTCAAAATGTATTTTCTGCTTTAAATAAGTCTTTGAATCCCAGATTTCCAATAAACCCACTGTATAAAATAATAAAATAAAATAAAAGTATTCAGATGAACAACTACACAGAGAATTAAACATAATAGAATAGCACCACTTTACTTTACAGTGTCTTTGTTACTACAGTAATAACATCGAATAATGCATAAATACATAACTATAAACAATACCCTATTGCTAACCCTTTCATCGTAAATAGTAATTAAATACAAAGTACATGTTGCTATTTAATATTACTAAGTACTTTAATGTATAGTTATAGGTACAGTTAGTACCAGTTATATTTCTGAATATAACTGGTACTAACTGTACCTATAACTATACATTAAAGTATGTATAATGCTGTACTTGAGCACATTTCAAAATAACCTTTTCCTTATTTTCAGTATTCAAGCATAAAGGTAGATACTAGTAACAGAAAAACACCTGACAAAATTAGAAAGGCTTTTTTTTATTAGTCATTATTATTGTCCTTGTAAAAACACTTCCCATGTCAGCTGTTTATAGACTAACATCAGTCACCATAACAACAACACAAATATTTAGGACTCATTTTGGGGATTTTAGATTTTTCATAAAAAGACAAAGTTTTCTCTTTAACTATAGCACACAATAAAAGAGATTCCGTTGTGTCTGACTTACCTAAAGCAGCTGCACGGAGGACTGAACACTGAACAGATCCAGCGCAGAAGTCCAGCGAGGGATTCGGCTGTGTCTCAAGACCTAGTAATCTGCCTACCCAGCACCCACACTTCCTAGACTGCATTTTTGGCCATCGTTGACGCGTCCACCCCTGCGTCCAAAACGCAGTGCAATTTGTAATAGAGTTGTGAAGATGCTGCAGGTCTGTTGCTGACTTAGGTTTGATTCATTTGAACTGACCGGTGTTTTTGAGTTAAAACTTGTTATGCTGCTATATTTACTAACTCTGTTTTCTAGTAGACAGTGATAGTAGCTCGATCGCCTATGTAGAATTTTCAGGAATATTAGCCTAAGCTACTTGTATAAATAAAAAGCAGTGTAGCATGACAAACAGTAAACAGGCTTGTTCGAATGATTCGTTTCGACCCAAAAAAAAAAAAAGAAAAGTCCGAGGCAATCGCATACTGGACGGAATTTATGAGGAAAATTCATAATATTAATAAATATTAATTGCAAAATATTACAATTATATGTAGCAATTTCACACATGTATGTAAATAGCTAATGATTTATTTTCACTTAATTAATCATGTTTGATTTTTCCAAATGTATTTTGTGTAGATATTGGTTTTCTCTCGTCCCAGACGCAGACTTTCAATATAACATATAAAATTCATCATAAAAATATGAATTACATATGATATTGATCAAAAATATTAATTACATGCTAATCTACAAAGAGTAAACTATGTACTGTATATTGATTTTCTCTTGCCTTGTCCCAGATGCAGACTTTCAATCTAAAATATAAAAATCATCATAAAAATATGAATTACATATGGCAATCTAAACAGAGTACAATAATCACAAAGCATTATATTTTAAATATAAAAACATTAAACATTTACGATGATATGGCTGTTGTCAATTCAATTTTGTCGAATGTAATTTAATGAAATTAAGGTTTACGTTTTATCAAAACTTGACGAAAATGCCGCTTTCAATCTAAACCCAAACAAAACATGTCAACATGGCGGCTCGCATGAGTGAAAACGGTTCAGAAAGAAAACTTCAATTGTATCCTTTTATGTTGGTTTTAAATGTCCACAATATTAATTGTTAAACGTTTCTTTTGTATCGCAGGATTTATTCTGACTTATTCAGCTCTTATCTGCTTGCACGGAGGGGTATGTTCAGATAACATGTGCAGCAGCATCAGCCAATTATTAAGAAATCTTTCAAAGTTTTGATTTTTTTTAACTCTACAAAACATCAGCTTTTTAAAAGTCCCTTTCCCATCTGAGAGAGAGGCAACTATTGCCCTGCAGTCTTTGTCTCCTGATCCTGAACCCAGGAAAGGAGGAATCTCTAAAAATCTGAATGTTTCAGGACAAACACTGTCTGTGTGAGTAAAACCCAATCAACCATCGCCTAAATATCTAGCGTTCAAAATAGTTTGTCCTAATTTACATTTAGGTCGACACTTTCCCACACTGACCCAGTTACCTGTTTTTTTATTTAAAGTACCATCCCATGTGTTTGTGATTAATGTAATATTACATTAAGATCTATGCATATGTGGTTGTTAAAATACTGAATATTTCAATAACACAAAACAAAACATCTGATTTATGCCTTTATAGGAGATGGACTGCAGACGAAGCCCGTATTCTTCGTGTTTCTGTAAGTTCGTTTTTGGACCACTTGTCTCTAGTGATAGAAACCATGGATGCATTTGGACCTCCTGTTTCACAATGACACACTAAAACAAGCACAAGAGGAGAAATGCGGTTGCACCGTGTAATGTCCAGGAGAAACATCTGCTGCCATGTGTTCAGTATGGACTGCGAGGACTCGAAAAGCACAATTAACGTGTCTGAGAAACGCAACACATCATCATAATGTCATAAGAAAATGTTTGTTTTTTAGTTTGAGCTGTGCTAACGTTTTTAGCAATGCAACAGAAGCCAGAACATAGTTTTGTCATTTGAATAAAGATTTATTATTGGAGCATTGTTGAGAAAACAATACTGAGATGATTTAACAGTGTTCTAGGAAAGGTCATTGTTTTATAAAAGAGTAACAGATGTTGGTTTCTATTGGCAAACATCACTAAGATTCTTCAAACAAAATCATCTACAATTCTGGTGGATTGAAATAAAGACGTTTAAAAAAAAAAATAATCACATGGATTCAAGGGTTGTCAGGACTCTGATTTCTGCTTTCCTTTATTGTCCTACATAATTCAGACCCATAATTTAGTCAATGAGATGAGCCCGTTAGAAATGTGAGAACATTAAAACTTAAAATGTAAACCAAGTAATTAAAACAGCTTGAGGTCGAGACGTTTGCAGGAGACAGGAATTAATCATTCGTTACATTCATTCACTTAAAACTGGGGGAATGCTTTCATTCAAGTGAGAGAAAACTTGTCACATGGTTAAAATGATTGCACTTAATACTTTGTGAGCTCCCAGATTCGCAAAACGTTCATTCGACGACACCACCAAGGCGTCCCGCCTTCCTATCCGGAAGAAGGTATTATATATGAGAGCTTTAGGCACAAGCATTCTTTCTTTCTGGCCTTTGGCAGCTAATAACCTCTTAAATCATGCTGAAGATTTTGATATCATGACATGTTGGGCTGTTAATGTGTGTAGATTGTTTAGTTAAAGGAACACGCCACCGTTTTTAGAAATAGGGTTTATTCAACTTCTTTCCTATGTGGGCATATGTGGGGCACAGGCGAAGCACTGCTACTTGGGCACAGAAATATCGGCAACACATTGCGATCGCTCAACAGCCGTGATATCTCTGCGCCCAAGTAGCAGTGCTTCACCTGTGCTTCCCCATAATATAGTCCCAAGTCAATAACTGCCTAGGAAATCACCTAGTCTTAATCTGCATCGCTATTTGTACTTGTGAATACGCAGGCCACAAGAAGTAATTAGGAGGTTTTTTTGGGGGGTGTCGGGGTCACTAACTCGGGACATGCTAGCTGGCAACCTAGGATTTCATTCATTATGCTAAGCTAGTGGTGACCCTGCCAAACTAAAACAATGCATGCACTGAGACAAAAATGCATTTGCCCACATATCTAAATGTAGGAAATAAGTTCAATAAGCCCCATTTCTAAAAACGGTGGAGTGTTCCTTTAATGAATTGATTAAGGTTAATTAGGTTAGAATTTAGCAACAAAAAAAAGGAATTACAAGGAAGTGTGACTGCTTCTACACACACACAAAAAAGGCACAGACAGACATACAAGCAGGAGACGAGCATGAAAGACTATATTCTGCATGGATGAAAGAATACACTATAGAAGCAAAAAGACGATGCAAAAAGAAGACAAAAAAAAATCACTTGTAAATAATAGAATAACTATCATGTTTCATCACCTTCTCATTGAAATAATATCCTTAAAGGTAGTTATATTAAAACTGATATTGTGGCAAGGAGCTTCTTTACATTCCTAACAGTTCTTTACATACAAGTTTGGGGAAAAAAAGTGTTTTCTTCTGAATGCTGGATGTTTAGCACTATCGGGATCGGCCCACCCCGCGCTGGCTCTCCTCTGCGTCTCTGGTCCCCTCTGGTCTCCTTGCATCCCATCTCAGCAGCTGCAGCCGTCACCAGAGGACACAGGTCTGTCATCTCTCAGTTTGATCTGGTCTGGGAAGTCATATGTCTCCACCTCAGACTCCTGAGAAGTGAACGGCCGTTAGTATCAGTGGCGAGGTGCTGTTATTTGACAGGTGAAACTGCGCGTACCTGTTTGAGGGCGTTGCGAGCGATCGTTTGGAAAGCTTGGTCCACGTTGATGGCCTCTTTTGCGCTGGTCTCAAAGTACGGGATATTGCTTTTGCTCTGACACCACGCCTGGGCTCGTTTTGTTGTCACCTGCACAAGGTGGTCAATAGGTCAATATAGGAAATTGATATATGAACAGTGCCAGCCCACTTTTTCCTTTTTCCTTTTGTTGGTCCAGAAGTATTTTTCAATAATTTCTTCCATAGGGATTTACAAGCGTTACAAGCCATGAACCAAGCCAATCAGCCATGAGGCAAATCAGAACATTAAAAAAAAGTCTTTAAAAATCAGACAAGAATGCAAAGTGTACTAATTCACAGTGTACTCTATTGTGTACTTTAGTCTAACGGCTTTAGTGAGTGAAATAACTACAATCCCATGAAGCATTGCAAACAGCATATACTTACAGCTGGTCAGAATTTTTGGCACCCTTGGTGAATATGAACAAAGATGGCTGTAAAAATAAATCTGCAAGGTTTATCCTTTTGATATTTTATTAAAAAATTAGCAAAAAATCTAACCTTTCACTGAAGTAAAAGAATGTGGGGAGAAACTGTCATTATTTCTCCAAAACAAATTGACCATAATTATTGGCACCCTTTTATTCAATACCTTTTGAAACATTATTTTGAGATAACAGCTCTGAGTGTTCTCCTATAATGCCTGATGAGTTTGGAAAACACCTGACAAGAAATCAGACCATTCCTTCATACAGAATCTCTTCAGTTTTCTCTCATTCTCTATAGCAGTGTTTCTCAACCAGTGGGTCGCAACCCAGTCGTGAATCATTTTATAGGGTGTCGCGAGACTTTCTATGCTTTCTCCTATTTTCGAATCATTATTGCCGTAACTTTCTAACACTGATTCTAAACTGTCCTATCACAATAATGTATCACTGCCACGAACGGCTCTTATTGGACAAGGTCCTACTCTCCTTACGCAAGCGTTTTACCCCGTTGCTTGGTAATGACAGCGCGCTCGAGATGCCAGACCTATACTGTGCGCAGCCACGGCCTGTTGGCTTGAGACCTGAATTCCTTCTGGATTCAAACCAGACATGAATATCCAGCCCTCGCAGATCACGCAACGAAATTTCTCTTGCCATTCAGCATTACCTATCTTTGTGAGTCGGGATTTTCAACAGTGACTGCAATGAAAACAGAAAGCAGGAATAGACTGACAACAGCTAGTTTGAGTGCAACACTACGAGTTCCCCAATTCCACCGCGTCTGGATATCATCGTTTCAGAGCGGCAGTATAAAATGTCACATGCCTCATAGTCTGCCTAATTATTGAAAAAAAAAATAATGGAAAACTTTACAATATGGTTCATTAGTTAACATGAACTAATAATGAACTGCACTTTCAATATTTACTAATGCATTATTAAAATCTTGTTAAGATTAGTTAATGCACTGTGAACTAACATGCACAAACCATGAACAGCTGGATTTTTATGAAATAGCCTAGGTCTAAAATGTATCTTATTTGTTTCCAGTCTTAGTGGGTCGTATGACTGGCATACAAAAAAAAGTGGGTCGCAGTAGGCAAAAGGTTGAGAAACCCTGCTCTATCGGGTTCAGGTAGGGAACTGCCTGAAGCTTCATTTTGTGTTCAGTAACATTTGTGTGTTGATGTTTGTTTTGGATTGGTGTCCTGATAGAAGATCCAACCACAGCCCATTAAGAGATTTTTAGCAGAGGACGTCAGGTTGATTTTTAAATCTGTTGGTATTTATATCCATGATACCATGTCTCTGAACAAGATGTCCACAACATTAAAGATCTAGCAGTATTTAACTGTGGACATGGGGTACTTTTTAATCCCTGTTCACACCAAACCCATCTGGTGTGATTTCTGCCAAAAAGCTCTTTTTATAGTTTCATCTGACCATAAAACCAGGCCCCGTCTAAAGTTCCAGTCTTGTCTGACAACTGAATATGCTGGAGTTTGTTTTTGGATGCGAAAGGATCCAGGGGTAGTTAGATTTGTTTAAAAAGGCTTTCTGACCCCAAGAATAATAATAATCTGCGATTCTCCATCAGCTTTGGCAAGCCGAAGAAACTTCATTCAAAAACATTAAAAAAAAAAAAAAAAACTTAATTATTCCAAACGTTAAAATAAACAATGCAAGAAAAATGTGTTTAGAATATTCTGAATTTATCTAATGGTTTTCTTTTCAGATTTTGATGTCAAATGCAATTGAATGGAGACAGACCTGTCTGTTCTCCAAGTCGATTTTGTTGCCCAGCACTACAAAGGGGAAGTTCTCCGGGTCTCGTGGGCTGGCCTGAATGAGGAACTCGTCCCTCCAACTGTCCAGGGTTTTGAAGGTGTTGGGCGCTGTGACGTCATACACCAGCACGCAGCAGTCCGCTCCACGGTAAAAAGCCACACCCAAAGACTGGAAGCGCTCCTGTCCTGCCGTGTCCCAGATCTGAAACGGCCATGAGAATATTACAGGGTAGCATTGAAAGGGGGGATTCTGAAATCCAATGCCGCTTCAATATACTGTATATATTAGGGCTGTGCAATATATCTAAATTATCGAAATATCGCAAATGTATATAATCGCAATGGCACGCAATACCTGAATGATTTTAATAGGCTACTTCAACATTGTGATTACACACACAGTTATTTCAAAACGGCTGTCTTGATGAGTATTCATGTAAACTCAGTCGGTTATGCTTTAAAGGTGCACTATGCAACTTTCCGTCCACTGGAGGGCGCCTATTCAAAACAAATGTGTAGTTTGATGACGCAAAGTGTGAGCGCAGCATCTCTGGACATGTGTTCTTCTCATCACAGCCGGTGGAAAATAGGACTCGGGCAGAAATCATGTTCATGGATGCGGTTATTAACGTTACTGTAGTGTAAAGCAGAGCAGGACCGAGTGTTGTGGACCTGAGCACGGCTGCTGGAGCGATTGTTAAACAAATACCCGCCTCGCGAATACCGGGACTTTTATTATGACGGGACGGGACACAGTCGGCGGGGGCCTGCACTGATCCGCTCTTCCGGTTATGATTTTGAGGTAATGCAGCTCTGTTTATCATATTAGATACATTTAAGTGTGTTTAAAACGATGTTATGACGTTACTCCGTGCGTTCACTCGTTCACACTGCTAAGAGAAAAGCGCTCCTGCCAAATAAAAGCCGAAACCGAGGGTAGCGCAGATATGACGCGATTGACAGGCGACTCCCTCAAATGCAATGCTGACACGTCCCTGTCCTTAGTTAAAATAGCAATTTTCTCACAATTTACAAATAGTTGGAAACATCTGGGATATTATAGGTACTGAACTGAACAAAATATATAACACCGGCCTAGTGGTTTTTGGATATTTTACTGCAAAAATACTACATAGTGCACCTTTAAGTGAAGGATATCAGTCGGGAAAGAAACCAGATGCGTGTCAATGGGATCCGTGCATTAGGTCTTAAAGTGACAGGCGGCTAATACAGAAAACCTGCCGCTGTCTGTCAAACAACAAAAGAAAAAAAAAATCACTTGGCTATATAAACTTTGTAGCATTATTATGTATCAGTGTATATTTTATTTAATTCAAGACTGTTTTTACTGTTCTTAATAACAAAGATCAGTTAAAATAACAAAAATAATCATCCACCCCTAGTTCAGGTGTTCTTGTTTATCTGGATGTTCTTGATGTTCAGTTTTAGGTTGATATAACTATGTATTACCAAGTTAAGGAAATAGTTTTTGGTATTTAAAGGGTTTCTTCAGCGATTAGCATATGGCTTTGTATCAGTAGAAACCCTGGAGTATATTCAAATGATTGTGCTTTCCCCCCTCATATCCCCGAGACAAGAGATTATTGCATTTTATTTCTGGAAAAATTCCTCCTATTATGCAAATTGACGATTTTTGCATCATAGGAGGAATGTTTGGCCAAAGGCTAAAGACTACAGCCAGCAGAGGGAGCCATTTCTGCATGTTTTATCTCGGACATGGGCGAGAGTGAGCTTGCAGTGTATTTGTGCTCAGACTGCAGAGAATGTGCTCAGTGAAAAAAAGCATTTTTCTTTTAACCTGGAAAATATGGTAGCTTATGAACTGCACTTGTTTCAGAGTAATGTTATTGTTAACTTTTTTTCTTTCCCTATTAATGTTTGCTGCTGCATCCTTTACGTCTATGGCTGATCTCAATTTCTCCAACTACAGGCCATAGATCAAAAAGAAAATGCGCGCTGCATTAATCGTGCGTTAATAAAATTAGTGCCGTTAAAATTCATTTGCGTTAACGCGTTAGTTTAATCTTTATTTTATATAAATGATATTCAATATAAATATTTTATATTATATTGAAATTAGCTGATAACCACTGTTTTCTTCAGAGCGTCTGTACAGCAGAATCAAATTCTGTTGCATTATTTTCCTGTTAACACTGTGAAGCTGCTTTGAATCAGCATTGTAAAAAGCGCTGTATAAATAAAGGTAACTTGACTTAAAGGGATACTTCAGCGCTGGGAAGATGAATCTGTATTTAAAATTGGTCGTCAATGTAGTAGAAATGTGAAATTATTTTTTAATTTGGTGCCTTCTAGACTGAGAAAAGACAGAAAATGTATTTTTGTCTCATGGGGATGAAAGACAACAATTCCCAGAATGCTTCGCTGCCCTGTGAGGCCATTCCCAAAGCCACCTACTGGATTACTGTGACTGAGTTGGAGAAGAAACTACAATTAAAAACTGAACGTGTCTGTTCAATATAATGAGTGAGTCACCGCACGAGTATCACAGCACTGAGCACTAACTGCAGGAGTCAGATAAATGAGCTGAATGAGCTCTCGTGATGAGAGCTGAGGTAATCGCGACTACACTCGCGGCATACATTCACAACGCGACTTCAGTCTGGCGCGTTTCAGTTCATGCCTTTGCAAGCTTAACTTTCATAGAAATTAATTTAAGAAGTTAAAAGACTTACATTGCTCACCATAGCTCCGTTTTAAATGAGTGCCTGTAGCTGCGAGCTGAGCTCTGACATGCGGCAAAACATGCGGAAATGGCTCCCTCTGCTGGCTGTAGTCTTTAGCCTTTGGCCAAACATTCCTCCTATGATGCAAATATTGTCAATTTGCATCATAGGAAGAATTTTTCCAGAAATAAAATGCATAAATCTCTTGTCTCAGGGGGATATGAGGGGGGAAAGCACAATCATTTGAATATACTCCAGGGTTTCTACTGATACAAAGCCATATGCTAATCGCTGAAGTAACCCTTTAAAACATTGCGATGGATAATGATCTCATCGGAGGGGATATTCTTTTACTATGTTTCTTTACCAGTGGTGCATAAGAAGCAGGGGGGAAGAGAGGAGGGGTCTTGAGTCCCTACCCCTTTGAAAGTGCCCTTTTCAATCGCACCTCAGTGCCCCCGCGAGCGTGATTTCCACCCGTGGCCGTGAGGGACAACTTCATTATGCCTTGGCCATAATGTCAACCGTGAGTGATTTTCTTTTTTTCGTTCGTTCTTTGACTTTGATTAACATTAATGACATTATCATCACAGCAGAAGATTTATTAGGATATGGTCACTTTAAGACCTGCCTGATGACAAGCATCCCATTTTCCCACACTTCTTTAAATTAATTTAAGACTGTATTTAAATTATTTGAAATTGTACATTGAGGATACTTATGTACTTTGAGGAAATTTGGGCATAATTATGAATGTTTTTGTTCGTTCGTGAGCTGTCTGAAGCAGTTTCTGTGCGTGTGAGTTGTGTATATCACACAGATAGGAGATTCATGTGCATTGATAAAAGCAAGATCATATAATGTAACATTAGCCAACAGATGCTGTGTTAATTGCATTAAATATTGTTAACACGTTAAACTGAAAAAAATAATTGCATGCATTAACTCAATTTTGACAGCCCTAATATATATATATATATATATATATATATATATATATATATATATATATATATATATATATATATATATATTATACATACACAGGGCTTGACATTAAAGGGGGGGTGAAATGCTGTTTCATGCATACTGATCTTTTTACACTGTTAAAGACTTGGAATCCCATACTAAACATAGACAAAGTTTCAAAAGTTAAGGTGGACGTTTGATGGGAGTATTTCTTTGTCAAAAATACTACTTCCGGTTAGTCATAAGTTTCGGCAAGTTTTTTTTGATCATGGGTCCACTTGACGTTAAAATTTCGGAATTTCCTTGTATGGGCCGTACGGACAATTCTACCAGAAGGGCGTGAGAGAGAGAGAGGGAGAGAGCGAAAGCAACAGCCTACGCCCATCAAAGCGCTGGCTCGTAGGCTGCGCTGCACAGGTGATGTGACTTCAAGAAATTAACAATGTCACCAAAAAAGTGCGTTTTTGGTTGCCAGACCAAGACAGTCCTTTATAGATTGCCAAAAAACCCCGCGTTAAGGCAACAGTGGATGGAATTTGCTTTTCCGGATCAGCAACTGAGTTCCGCAAAGGTTTATGTCTGTTCACTGCATTTCGGTGCCGACTGTTTCATAAACAAGGCCCAGCTTGACGCCGGATTTTCCGATCGCCTAATGCTGAAGGATGGAGCAGTCCCAACGATAAAGGTCCCAACGTTAGAACCGCAGGCGGTGAGTGAGACTGCTTCAAATGTCTGTGTTTTTGCCTATGCTCATCGAGTAGCCCAAACATGATCACGTATAGTTAATTGATCAATGGAGCATGCGATGTGTAGTGCGTGTACATTTGTTTAGCTGGCCACTATATGTGTAACTTTATGTTTGTGTATTGTAAAAGCACTCCAAACAACAATACACAAAGAGTGGGGAAATATGTTGAACTAAATAAGCGCGCTTCTTCATTCAAATGCGCTACTATTCCGTGTCTTTCTATGTAAACACTAGCCTGCCGTGCAAAACCAGTCCGCTTACTACAATTGTCTACACAAACCACGCGTAAACACACACACACACACGTGCACAACTGCACTTCCCACATGTACACCTTCAAAGACAAAAATATGACGATATAATTCAAGTATAAATATGTAAATAACACAAGTCGCTCAGCATATTATATAGTTAGTGTATAACTTGTACCACATAGAGACGTCCTGCTCTAGTCGTTTTTGCTGCTGCTCCTGTTCAACTGCAGCCTCTGGGTCTGATTCCGGATCATAGATGTATGGCTGTATCTGATTAAAAGCCATATTTTTATTTTGAATAAAGTTTTTTCCCGCTGTTAGGGATGACACAGCTTTACGACGCACTCAACCTAATAACAGCGGCGCGCACATCATTATTTAGCTCCGCTCACACGATACGCCCCCACCCGCTCGGCTTTTTTCGGAAAGACTCGGAACAGCGCATCTTTCTTATATAATTATAAAAAAAATAAAGACTTTTCGGAGATATGCAGGATGCAATGCTACTCTATAGGTACTCAAGATTGACATGACACTGACTGAAACTGAGTGTTTCACCCCCCCTTTAACTTTTTTGCTCACTAGCCACCGTGGCTAGTGGTTTTCCAAAGTTACTAGCCATTAAGCATTTTCACTGGCCACAATTTTGCGGATTGGAAATTACATTTTATATGATTAAAGTTGACTTTGGCATGCTTAAATTACTTGATTTTGAGTCATTTTACCCTTTCAAACTTTCACATGCAGAGTGACCACCCAAATAAAGACTACATTTTATATCAGCTGGGATGTGCAGGTGGGCAAGGACTGGACAATTACAGCAAATTACACGTGTGTGCACTTGTATTTGATTATTCAGGCACAAGGAGCAATGTTGGTTACCAGTTACTCTACATTCAATTAATTAAGTTTCACTACACTGAAGCTGGGGGTAGCTCAAATGTAGCAAGCTAAGCTACAGCAACTTGGCAAAAGTAGTTCACTACATCTAAGCTATTTTTTATTTATTTCATTTTATATTGAACCACCTTCATTCCAATCAATGCTCTCAGTGATCAATATAATTCAAGCAGATAAACATGCATACTTTTTCAGTTATTGAAAAATTGTCCGAAATCAATTTGGCAACAAAAACATTTGATCCATAATATTAATATTAATATTCCATAATAGTGTTCATCTGTATGTGTATGATATGCATACGCACCTGTTTGCATGTTTATGCTCAATTTAGTTAATTTACAATTCAGCTCAGCTCAAAGTATAGTAGCGTGCGTGCGTGTGTGTGTGTGTTCTATCTCCTATCTCCATGGAAAAAAGTTTCATTCATTCATATCAAGAGGTGGCCATACTGGACCCCTATATAAGAGGTGTTTATTCAACAGACACAATAGATTCTTTTAAAACTTTGCACTGAAGATGATTTGTCTTTTGTCACCGCGCGGATGACGTCATGCGCGTACAACAGCAAACTGAGCGCGCGGAAACAAACGTCAACTAGATAGTGCACGTATCCAGTGCACGCACCGAACCCGTCTTTCCGCGCTCACTGCCAAAGGAGTCCTTTGCGCGTCTGCGCGAGGCAGAAAGGAACATAATATGTGAAGTATATCAGCGACTTGGCAGTTGTGTTTTGCAATTTGAGCTTGATCTTCAGAAATGCTTGGGAAAGTGCAAACTAAAAATGTAGTTAAGCTAGTAGCGTCGCTACAAGTAGTGACGCTATGCCCAACACTGGAGAACTGATTGCGCATGGGACAGAAAGAGAGCACGCTTCTGTTGTGTGTCATTCAATATCCCGCCTTCACTTACTGCAAGTTGATCGATAAAGAATTGTAATAAAATGGTAATTTTGTGATACGACGGTCTTGGCATTTCATTTGGCTGTAGGCTGAAATTATATTCAACCCGCCAAAGTGGCTAGTGGGAGTGGCTGCCGTACCCGCCACAGCCGAAATCTACTCGCATTTGGCGGGTGTTAATGTCAAGCCCTGTATGTATGTATATATATATATATATATATATATATATATATATACACACACACACTGATCAGGCATAACATTATGATCCCCTTCTTAATATCTTGTTATTCTTATGTGGTACTGTGATTGAAACTGTGATGCACTGTGTATTCTGACACCTTTCTATCAGAACCAGCATTAACTTCTTGAGCAATTTGAGCTACAGTAGCTCATCTGTTTGATCAGACCACACGGGCCAGCCTTTGCTCCCCATGTGCATCAATGCGCCTTTTTTTTTAATGGCTCATGAGGCAATGAGCCATCAATGAGCCCATGACCCTGTTGCCGGTTCACCACTGTTCCTTCCTTGGACCACTTTTGATAGATAATGACCACTGCAGACTGGGAACACCCCACAAGAGCTGCAGTTTTGGAGATGCTCTGATCATTATTTCAGATGTAATGATGCTCTATCATTATAATATGATAATATAGAAAGCAAAAGTGAAAGTATTTTTAAAAAGGACTTGGCTAACATTATACGAGGTAAAAAAATAAATAAATGATAAATAACATGATACCATGTGCTGAACAAAAATTTAACATTTAAAGAGTCATACCTGCATTGTCACCAGCCTGTCATCCACCATCACCTCCTTGGTAAGAAAATCTGCACCGATAGTGGCTTTATACTGATTGCTGAACTTCTTATTGACATATTGGTTCATCAGAGAGGTCTTACCGACTCTGATGGACATAAATAGAAGAGCCATTGTTGTATAATCTAAAAGTGTGTGCCTCAAAACCTAATTAGATAACACTGTCAGGCATGACTGTTTCAGAAGGCCATCACTTACCCAGAATCCCCGAGAATGATCACCTTCAGGAGCACCTTTTTACGAGAAGCCATCCTTGTGGACTAAACTGTGCCTGAATAATACAATTAAACAATAAGATCAACTATACAAGTCAATTTAATATGCAATTATTAAGTGTTTTGGTGTGCAACGTCTAAGCAAATGACCTGCAATGGCTGTGATTGCCAAACACACATTTTGAAAAGGGAAGGTGCACGATGTCAGTCATGTGCCCAAGCGTCAAATCTGCCATATTGCGTGTAATACAAACCGTGGCATGAATGTGAATAATTCTGCTTTTCATTTATTGACAATACAAAGATGCTTGGTGCCAAAAGATACTTGATGCAAACGATTAGCTTTCAAACCATGCTAACCAGCTGCAAATGTCCTGTCACATATTAAAATGTCAGTGTTGAAGTTTACAAGACATTTCTTATCTAGATTAATACAATCCAAAACCCGTCTAATGTTTTTAAGTAACGTTAATCAATATAATCTTATTTTTGTGCTAAAGCTAATAAAAGCTAGTAAACAGACCGTGGATTTAACCTATTTTCACATTTTATATATGTAAATAAGCACGTTTTAAACCATCATAACGCTTACATCTTATATTATATCATTTTAGAGCGTATCAGTCAGCAACAGTTTCAATATTTTTTCACTTGTCACTTCTGCTGTGTTAGCGTAGACGGCTAGCTTGTTAGCATGACAAAAACTCACTTTCTGAGGAGAAATCCCACCTTCGGCGCAACAATCTTCTTCTGTCATGCAACAAAAACAACCAAACGCGACACCTCCACCGTCTCTGGTGACTCTGGACACACTCTTTGGGTCGTCTTGCGTGTTTTAGGATGGTTGGCACGGTAAGTTCAGCACATCCGTGTGCAATAATGAGCAGCAAACACTCCCTCCTCCCTTGACTCAGCTCAATGTTTATGTCTGTGAGCATCGCTGAGCTTAAAATGCAAACGTGTATTATGCATCTCTTTAGTGTAGTGATTATGTCTCACATAAACTACATCTATCTATCTATGTGAACGTTTGTGGTGTGATGTTTCTTTTTCTTTCCTTTATTGCCAGGCAGAACGGTTACTAATATTTTTGGGGAAATGTGAAACTAAATATTGAACTAATGCAGTTGGTTTATTACACAACAACTATTTAATATATAATATATTAGAAGTTCGTTAGGGCCAGTCATTTTTCTGTTGTATTAACAAATTTATACATTTATTCAGCAACGATGCATTAAATTGATCAAAAGTGACATTAAAGTCATTTATAACATTACATTACAAAAGATTTTAATTTTAAAAAAAATGCTTTCGGAGTTTCTATTCATAAAAGAATCCTGTTTTTGTTTTTTTCCATATTGATGATGTTTCTTGATCAGCAAATCATCATATTAGAATGATTTCTGAAGAATCATGTGACCCTGAAGAGTAATGATGCTGAAAATTCTGCTTTCACATCACAGGAATAAATACTTACTTTTAAAAAATATATACAAATACAAAAAAAAAAGTTATTTAGAATTGTAACATTTCAAAATATGACTGTATCTTTGAACAAATATATGCAGCATTGTTGAGCATAAGAGACTTCTTTCCTTACAGACAAAAGGTAATCTTACAAACCCCTAAATTTGAACTGTAGTATATGCACTGAAAACTAATAATAATATTTTGTCTTTATATAAGCATAAGTTGATTTGATCATAGATAAAAGTTGTGGAATTTGTACCATCTATTTAAATAAAAACAGCAAAAAGCCAAAATCCACTTCTAAAAGTTCAGTCCCAAAAGGCTGTATTGATTTCATGAATAAAGTATCTTAATGTGTAAGGGACCTTAAGAGTAACAGCACACCAAGACGACAAAGAATGTTGAGAAGATCAAAAGTGTTCAAAGGTTGGCTATTTCTGAAGGACAAGCAAATGATCACAGACTTTGAAACTCTTACATGTGGAGAGATAAGATCAAAGTTTACAAGACATTTACTCACACAGACTGATTTTATATACATTTGATTATACAAGGCAGTAATACACTCACAGAAACAAGCAATGGGAAGATTTCACCAGCAGAGTTCACTGTTAAAGTGACTAGTATTTTACATTAGATACAACTCAGTCTCCAGCCTTAGAAATCATCATCATCGCAAATGTCCAGATACACGTCGAAAGCCTCGCGGTTGCAGTTTCCATCAGGGGTGAAGACGTACTTGTGGAATGTCCCATCAACACATATGGCTTTCAAAGAGAGATACATGTGATAAGAAAAACTGATGGATCAATAATGGTCTTGGGAAATAAAAAAACACATACCAATGACAGAGTTGACGTTTTTGGAGGTGTTCTTCCCAAAGGCACAGATGCAAGCGCACTCAGCCGGCACCGTGAAATTCGCCAGAGACCACTGACTGTCCACGTACTGTCCGATGACCGGACCCACCTTTCCTACACGTGCCAATCTACAGAAGACAAGAAGCCAGGCATAAATGCCAGTGACTCTCAAACTATAACTAAGATATTTGTACAAAAACACTGTGAATGTTACAGACTGTAATTAAATAAAAATTAAGTGCTTATTAGTGACATGATCAACCAAGAATGTTTGTGAAGATCTTACGCAGAGCGACGGTTCAGTTTGGTGTCTTTCAGAGCAAATATGTGCACAGTTCCCTTGTCGCTTGAAGCACACAGAAAGGATGAGTCATGGCTGAAATTAATACTGGAAAACAACAGAATTCAATAAATAACCATTTTTATATAAACTTATTTAATAAAAATGTTAATAAATTAAATTAAATTTAGTAGTGGCTGAAATACTGGGCAAGAGTTAAATAATTAATTCATCAAATAAATTACATTTATTTTAGTCACGGTTGAAATAATAAAAACAACAGAGTTTAATAAATCACAATCTCACATTAATGAAATAAAATTTTGTTGTGGCTTAAATTAATTTAAGAAACAACAGAATTCAATACATTATTATTTTTATGTAAACTAAATTATTAAAATAAATAAAATGTTGTTGTGACTGAAATTAATACTGAAAAACAACAGAATTCAATAAATAATAATCTGTCATATAATAAAATAATATAGAATGGAGTTGTGGCTAAAATTAATACTGAAAAACAACAGAATTCAATAAAAAAATAATAACAGCAATATAAATTAAATTAAATAAACATCAGAATTCAAGAAATAATAATCTGATCTATATATATATATATATATATATATATATATATATATATATATATATATATATATATATATATATATATATATATATATATATATAAATCTAAATATATAAATTTAGATTAGCTCTGTAGATAAATAGAAATTGTGAATATTAGTTTCTTTTTTTAAATAGATAGTTTGACCAGACAGTGAAGGAGAGCAGCCAAGTGTCCAGCATATATGCAAACTCCTTCAGTACGGTTTAGAAAGCATCCCAGGATGCACCTCATGAAGTTAGAGCTAGTTAACAAAGAAGCTCAAACACTATACCAGTAGAGTGTAGCAGGGTCAGTTCCTCTTCGTAGTTCCACTAGCTTGTCTCGTGTTGTAGTGTCAAACAGGCGGATCAGCGTGCCCTTTCTGGAGGCCGACGCAACCACGCTGCCCAGCTGGTTCAGTGCCAGGCAGGCGATTTCACTTTGGTGGGCGTTGATAGTGAAAGGGGCAGAAGATGTGCCAGGTTTTGTGTTGGAAAGTTCCTGTTAAAGAATCATAAACAAAGGGTGTCGAACGACATTAGAGTGAGTCATTAATGACAGAATTTTCATTTTTAGGTGAACTAACCCTTTAAATAATAGTAATAACACAACTAATGTGTTATTTGACTGCAAATTTTGACTGCAAATTTTAAAGGGATAGTTCGCCAAAAAAGGACATTTTCTGAATGGATACCGCTTGGTTGCCGCTTGAAAAACCACACCGAACGAACGTAACGGTAATCCATACGAGCCCGGTGGATAATAAAATATCGCTTCCAGTGAAATGTGCTGGCACATTCACAAGCTCAGCTTGACATAAGTGTGAGTGTGTTGTGAAGTTTGCGCGAGAAGTAATGCGTAAGCACATAGGACTGTCATTTCTCGCACAAGCTTCACAACGTTCATGATCATTCGTATGACAGTAGACCGGAAGAAATGATTTCTAATGCATCTAAAGTTAAAAAAAGTTACAAATCGGGGCTCAAAATTGTGCCCAAAATTTAATCTGTGTGACCTCAAAATATATCTGGGAGCATTTGTACGAGTGCAAATAAATGCTGAGGTGCGACCTATTTTCATTTCTCTACAAAACATTCGTTAATTACTGTGCAGTATGTGCCCGATGTGAGCTGTTCCACCGTTCCATCAGATTACCAATTAAACTTCATCTTCACACTCTTAACTTTAAAGCAGACTTTAGGTTGGTTAATATTAGCTGTCAATCTCTCCCTTTCACTGCACTCTGTTATCAGATGAGAGAGGGCTGACTAGTGCACAAAATATAAAAAGCTGAAGAGAGAAAGGAGCAAGTGAAAGAGTTTTGTATATCGCTATGTAATTTTTTCACAATATCGTGAAGCCCTACTCACGAGCAACCTACTTTAAGCTTAAATGACGAATGGGACACGCTACGGTCTTGTGGACATAACGGACAAGTGCACACAATGGCCATTTTAAGTCCACAAGACCGAAAGTGCACATGAAGTGTGCCATTTGGGACAGAGCCATAAACAACTACCTTATTCTTGAATGAATCAGTCATTTCAACAAATCGTTTGAATGAACGACTCAATGAAATGCCCCCACCCCCAAGTCATCTTAATAGAAAAAAAGTCTCCCAATCACCCTGATTTCACCCTATTATTTACAACTGTAATAAGTCTAATAAACCTTACCACTAATTGTAGACTGCCACATTTGTGTCCGGGGAAAACCACCAACTGCTTTTCCAAACTAGGACAAAGGTCACACAAACCTACAAAACCAAAAATACAGTGATTAAGAATAATACATACATCAAAAACAAGTAAAGCCTCTCACAAGTAATGCTCTCACCTTTTGGGTTATCTCGAGTGTCAAACTCAAAAAGCTTGACAGGGTTGTCTGGGAAACTATAAACATAGATCCTGTTTTTCAGGACAATGATGATTCTTCACATCAAGGAGAGGAAATGGGATGTTATTAACACAAACTGTATTTTTAAATGAAATGACGAAGCACTAACGTCTTAGTGGCTGTGTATCTTACTTATCGTGTCTCATGCGCACAGCAAGCACTGGTTTGGTGAATGTGAACTCAAGAACTAATTTGTCCTTAGGGTCTCGGACTTCCTGAGCATCATCCCATATTAACACTGTCAAAGATGAGATGAAACATTAGATAACGTTGGGGGAAAAACTGTTTATTCCAGCTTTGCAAACCGAGTTTGAGCCATCTTAAAGTGTTAAGGGTAGTTTATCCAAGTATTAAAGTGCACAGCGTACCTGAGATCTCAGAGAATTTGGGGTTGACGCCGCCTCCCACTACAGCCAAGAGGTTTGATCGATGAAGCATTGAACACAGGGCAATGCTGCCCACCTGCTCATGATCTACATCCAATCAAATCACAGACAATTAAAGGGATAGTTCACACAAAAATGAAAATTCCTCATTCATTACTCACCTCATGTCATTCAAAACCATAAATAAAATGTGAATAAAAGCATAAATTCAATCTGTTCATCATATAGATCGTGTCTATTCAGAAAATTTGGACTCAACTGCTAAATTCATATAGATTCGTTTTACGATCTCATTATGAATTTGTGGTAGTTCGTGACGTTTTGTGGAGGGTCAGAAAAGATTTCCTAAAACATATCTTCATTAGTGTTTTCGAAGATTAATGAAAGTCTTTTGGAACAACATGAGGATGAGTAATTAATGACAGAAATGTCATTTTTATGTGAACTAACCCTTTAATATATAATTTTACACATAACTTTTCTATAATAAAAAAAGAAGAACAAAATATTTTACCTAAATGGCCTTTTTCCATTAAAGGTTCCACATTATAAATGCGAACACCTGTTTCCATGGCACAGCAGAAACAACCTAAATAACATGGGAATCAGAACATGAATACAGTGCAGATCATTAGTATATCATTAACAGTATTGTGACTGATATTTCGATTATTGGCTTTATTTCCGCTTTAGCTGGTTTCAAAATCTACCTGTTTTCTATCTATCTGTTTTCAGAAATGCTGTGAACTATGAGTAAATATTATGCAAACATATGTTTATTTGATTTAAAATGTAGGTCTCATTTGTAATGATAAAATTGTATTATAATTGTATTGTTTTATATTGGCCACTGCTCTCTATATATGAATATTAAAATGGCCAATAACTATTTATATGTAAATGAATAATAGATAGATAGATAGATAGATAGATAGATAGATAGATAGATAGATAGATAGATAGATAGATAGATAGATAGATAGATAGATAGATAGATAGATAGATAGATAGATAGATAGATAGATAGATAGATAGATAGTTTTAGACTCACTCTGGTCCTGGTTGAACTGAAGGCTGTTGACTCCTCTCTGCTGGGCCATGGTGTCAGAGAAGAGTTCGCCGCTGGTTTCTGGTATCTTCAGGCGTTATATGGTCTAGATCTGATCCTCCTGGATGAGCAGGACACAGCGGTTTAACATGTTAAAGCTGCAATCACAACATGACTACGAGAAAAGCAAGTTAACACCATAGGTCAACACATGCAAGTTAAACAACTTCCTTTTATAATTTATAATCAGGTTTTTTGAAAACTTAACAGCTCACTCACCATTAAATTTTAAACGAGATGACAGACAACTAAATCAAAATGTGTTTATAATGTTTAATGTAAATTTGATATCGCACATTAGGCAATAACTGCACAGCTGCTGTTGTTGTTATTATTGTCGCTGATCTCTTCCTCTAGGAAGATATACGGAAGTGTTCCCAGAGCATTACTGCCCCCTTCTGGACTGGAGGAGAGCGCAAGAGAAGCCCAGAAGTCATTCGGTCCGATAGGTTTGTTTTGATATTTCACGTGATAATAATCTACGTGATAATTTTCTAACGAAAAATAAAAGTTCGTGTTTACGTAATAGCCTATTTGTGTGTGTACTGTGTATAATTATTATGTATATATAAATACACACATGCATGTATTTAAGAAAAAAACATAAAGCATGCAAATATTTCTTAACTATAGCCTACATCAGGGGTCCCCAATCTCAGTCCTGGAGGGCCACTGTCCTGCAGAGTTTAGCTTCAACTAAAGGTTGGAGCTAAACTGTGCAGGACAGCCCTCCAGGACCGAGATTGGGGACCCCTGGCCTAAATGAATGAGTGTGTATTTATATATAGGCTACACAATAAGTATACACAGTACACACACATTATGCAAACACAAACTTTATTTTTGGATGTGATCAATATATATATACACACATATACACACATACATATTGATAGGATAGCATCTTGCAGTTGATGGAGATTTGTGGGTTGCACATCCAGGGCACAAAGCTCCCGTTCCACCACATCCCAAAGATGCTCTATTGGGTTGAGATCTGGTGACTGTGGGGGCCATTTTAGTACAGTGAACTCAATGTTATGTTCAAGAAACCAATTTGAAATTATTCGAATTTTGTAACATGGTGCATTATCCTGCTGGAAGTAGCCATGTCAGAAACAATGCTCAGGTAGGCCGTGGCATTTAAACAATGCCCAATTGGCACTAAGGAACCTAAATTGTGCCAAGAAAACATCCCCCACACCATTACACCACCACCACCAGCCTGCACAGTGGTAACAAGGCATGATGGATCCATGTTCATGCAAATTGTAGCCTCTTTTTCCTATTTGTAGTGGAGATGAGTGGTATACCCGGTGGGGTCTTCTGCTGTTGTAGCCCATCCGCTTCAAGGTTGTGTGTGTTGTGGCTTCACAAATGCTTTGCTGCATACCTTGGTTGTAACGAGTGGTTATTTCTGTCAAAGTTGCTCTTCTTTTTATGTTTGAATTTACATTGTGAAAAACAAGGTTGTGTTCCGTATAGTGGTGCTCAGCAATTTTATCGTCATCATATCAGTTGTGATTTAGATAGACTAAAATAAAACCATTAACATATCAAGTAGTATTGTGCCACAGTGACACTCTTATCCCAAAAAGTATTGCTATACCATGATACTTAAGATGTTGTCCCACGGTGAGTAATTTTTCCCTGTTGCACCTGCACAAAATTTGAGGGTTCCCCTACCTGTCAAATCCCACTTTAACCCTGACAATAATAATAATAATAATAATAATAATAATAATAATAATAATAATAATAATAATAATAATAATAAATGAATAAAGATAATAATAGAGATATAAATAAGCATGGCATCATGATGTTAAATATCATGTTATTTATTTGCAAGCGTGAAAAGTCTAAAAAGCAGTAAAACTGATTAATGTAATTCACTTATCTGTCCAACAGGTGTCAGCAAGTAACTAAATAAGAACGCTCATTCGTTTACAGTTTGCTAACACACAATTCATAAAACAAATCAAAAATCATTTTCGCACAACTAACACAATCTCAAAACTACACACCAGCTTGTGCAAACCTCAAAAATCCGCTTCAAATTCAAACATTTTAGTCAAAAAAAAATTATCTTGTCAGAATCAAACTTTGGCCTTATGACACAAAACCTTCAAATAAGCCTACACAGACTACGCCGCTGCTTATAGAGAACAATTCAAAACACTGTTAAAAACAATTCTATTTACAGTTATTTTACATTTTACACTAATGTCTACATTATACAACATAAAACTAAATAAATCAGTTCAGCATCCTCAGCCAATTGCAGTAGGCTAACTGGTAATGCTCGTGTTCACCAAACATACGAGAGCAGTTCTTCTGACTTTCTCTCCCTCCAGGCTGTCATCTGTCAGTTCTACAAAAATGTAAAATGTAAGTAGGCCTACTTGGCTAGAAATCAGTTTGACAATTAAGAGTTTAAAGGTGTACAACGCAATATATTATCCTGAGATTCTGATTGTGTGATTCTGATTGTCTGATCTTGTGTTTTCTGAATGAGAACATGGTTAAACCTGTGTAAAATGAGGACATGTAGAGTTTTCCAGAAAACTAAGAAAATCGCAACATCTGAAAAAACAGGTGAATTACTCTACACGTAATATTTTGGTAATTTTATGACTGACTGACAACTACAACGTTGCATGCCTGTAATTTTCTTATCATAAAACTACTTTCTCACAACGTTGTCAGTAGGCTACGATCTCTGAACGTTACAATATTACCAACAATGTTCCAGATAAGTACTCTACACGTAATATTTTGGTAATTTTATGACTCACTGACAACGTAACTACAACGTTGCATGCCTGTAATTACCGTTACCAACACACAACGTTGCCAGTACTCTCCTAATGTTATATTAGATAACAAAGGACGTCCCAGATACGTTATGAACAGGGTTGCCAACTCTCACGCATCTGGCGTGAGACTCACGCTTTCAGGCTCTGTGTCACGCTCTCACTCCGCCCAACTCAATCTCACGCCAAATTGCCAAACCTGCTTTTGATATTAAACAGAGCTATAAGCTTTATTTTTTTTTAAATGTGTTTAAATTAAATTCAAACAATAAATAGCGTTTTGGCGCTAATGTGGCATAATGTTAAAGCCAGAGTCGTTGAAAAGCGGAGTTGCATGCTCGTCTCCCTGCGGCGCGCGCTGGTCACGTGGCCCATGAGCGCTCAATACTTCTAGCGCTGTGACAATGAATTGAAATGGCTTAAGCGGATACACAACAGTTTCACTATAAAGATGTTTGCTGCAAGTTTTGTTAAACAGTACAGCATAGTGTTAGTGTGTATTGATTATTAAGTCAGCCATATTTACAGGATCGTTTTATTATGGAGAGTGATAGAGATGCAACATTGTTAACATTAATGTTATTCTTTAGCCCTCAGGTATTCCTTACTAATTGGTCACACTCATACTCATTAAATTATATTTATTGAATATTTTGAGGAGATCTTTTGGTACTAAATACTATTTGTGCAATAATTATTGTCAATAAATGACCACTTAAAATATTTTTCTTCTAATATTTGTATATATTTCTTCTAAAATTTATATTACAATTAGTGTAGTAATTAATGTTTAAATAGAGAATTCCAATTCAAAGAGGCAAATTAGACTCATTTTGTGGCTAAAAAATATTAATGTTTATTTGTAATGCCATTAGGTGCCTTATGGCTCTTTAATAAATATACATGTATCTAATAGTTGCTCAAAAATATATTGCAGTCTTTGCATTCTAATAAATATTTAGATAGGTTGATCAAACACTAGATTTCTTTAAATGTGAAATTTCAAAACTTGAATAACTTGCATCCTAATATTTTTAATTAATAATGATACTTAGTATATAAGCACTCACATGTGAATATTAAGGAATGGCACATATAATTTGACCCAAGAAATGTTCTAAAGTGCTAAAACATATTTTTTCTTATTATGTACAGTATATACTAGACATAAACTGATACTGAATCAAGATCAAAAGCATTACGCATATCCCCCCCCCCCCCCCCCCCCCCCAAAAAAAAATCTCACTCCAACCTAAACTTAAAAGTCGGCAACCCTGTATGAATTCGTAAAATATTGGTAATTCCATGACTTATTGGCAACGTGAATGCAACGTCACCTGCTCGTAATTTCATTACCATCATTGCAGGTTCTTTATGTTCTAATTTATTATGTTCTGATTGTCAGAATTTGCTATTTATAATGTGTAATTAAATGTCAGACACAAGATTAAAATTCCCCTTAAGATTATTGTTTATTTTAAACAATTAAGAACATTTTGTGTTAAACATTCTGAGAAACGTATCTTTCGAGAACTGAATGAATGTTTTGGGAAATTAGGCCAACTGAATCATTTACAGCGTGTTAGCAAAAACTGTAATAAGTGTAATGATACCAAGGTAATTATGGCCTTTACGATGTCTGGCTGTTTGCATGAGGGTCCATCATCTCGGCTGTGTCTTAAAATGACCATATTTAATTAAAAAAATATGACAACACAATAGGGACATAAAGAAAACGAGTTCCCCAGTGACTAAATTAAACAATTAAAATGTCTGCATAGGTCATAAACCAGGTCTCTGAGTGGTTTGCCTGCCAGACACACAATTTAAAGAATGCAGCATACATATCTTGGATTTGAAAAGTAGACCTATAGCTTTTCCTGGTTTTACATATATATTTTGCTTTGCATAGTCAGACTGATAAATGCTTTCACAGAAAGGAAGATGAATTACAAAACAGGGTGAGGTATTCTAAGCATGTGAACGGGAGGGCTATTAGATATGGCAGGCACTACACAATGCATTTAAAGTTAAACAGTGGTTGACCTCAAGACAAGGGCACTACATAGATAGATCCCTTTGGAAAGTAAGTACGTGATGTTTAGCATATGCATTTTTAATAATGGTGCTAGGATGACTATTTAATAAGGGCATGGACACATGAAAACTTGAAAAGGCATCTAATTGCAAGTCTTAAAGACGCCATTATATTTGATACACAAATGTATAAGGCCTGTAAACATGATCAACAAAACTTTGCTGAAAAACCTGTTGTAGACAATAATTCTGTCATCTGATAGTTTATACTTTTTTAGAAGGTAAAGGGGCTTTTATTTAGGTAATTATTTACTGATTTTTGGAAAGTAAATGTAAGATTTACTTTTAAATATATATAATTAATATTTCAAGATGAACACTTACTGGAGTGATGCAATTTAAATTTACTTTATTATGTATATATATTCCGGCATATATATTTTTTAGATTCATTGCACACCGACTGAAATATTTCAGGTCTTTTATTGTTTTAATACTGATGATTTTGGCATACAGCTCATGAAAAGCCAAAATTCCTATTTCAAAAAATTAGCATATCATGAAAGAGTTCTCTAAACGAGCTGTTAACCTAATCATCTGACTCAACTAATTAACTCTAAACACCTGCAAAAGATTTCTTAGGCTTTTAAAAACTCCCAGCCTGGTTCATTACTCAAAACCGCAATCATGAGTAAGACTGCCGACCTGACTGCTGTCCCGAAGGCCATCATTGACACCCTCAAGCGAGAGGGTAAGACACAGAAAGAAATTTCTGAACGAATAGGCTGTTCCCAGAGTGCTGTATCAAGGCACCTCAGTGGGAAGTCTGTGGGAATGAAAAAGTGTGGCAAAAAAACGCTGCACAACGAGAAGAGGTGACCGGAAACATCCAGAGCCACCGTACACAGGCGTGTGCAGGAAATGGGCTACAGGTGCCGCATTCCCCAGGTCAAGCCACTTTGGGCTACAGAGAAGCAGCACTGGACTGTTGCTCAGTGGTCCAAAGTACTTTTTTCGGATGAAAGCAAATTTTGCATGTCATTCGGAAATCAAGGTGCCGGAGTCTGGAGGAAGACTGGGGAGAAGGAAATGCCAAAATGCCTGAAGTCCAGTGTCAAGTCCCCACAGTCAGTGATGGTCTGGGGTGCCATGTCAGCTGCTGGTGTTGGTCCACTGTGATTTATCAAGGGCAGGGTCAATGCAGCTAGCTATCAGGAGATTTTGGAGCACTTCATGCTTCCATCTGCTGAAAAGCTTTATGGAGATTGGTAGGGAACGCAAATGTCTTTGCGAGGGAACGCAAATGTCTTTGCGAGGGAATGCAAATGTCTTTGCGAGGGAACGCAAATGTCTTTGCGAGGGAATGCAAAGTTTTGCGAGGGAACGCAAAAGGTTTAGGGGAAAAAAAATACCTCCCCACCTAAAAAAATTCCTCCACCACGTCCCTTTAGGGGCTCCGTAGAATTGTATCTTATTTTTGACCATGTTAATATCTGCAACTTCACCAAATTGTATATAATTGCTCATTTTAAGCCTCTGAATAAAACAAGTGAGGGTTTTTTTCCCTCCTTGAGTTTGAGCTGCATATTCTCATTATATGAAGAAAGCCTTTTTTAGACTGTCTAAAGGTTCAATTAAAATGTTCCATCAAAAACTAAATAGATTTGTCTTATTGTTTCAGTATTATTTCAGGCTTTACAGGGTTAAGAAGAAGAAACATTCTGTCACAATGTTTTTTTTAAATTCATGAACACAAACAGGGTAAGGGGTAACACCGATTTGGTGTCCTAAGAAAAGTCTTCCCAAATCTTGCCCTTTATGCCTGGAACATGAAAGCCAAATGGCACATGACCAGTGGTTTGGCAGTTCACTGTTGGTTTAGTGAATCTGAAGAAGACTGATTATTTTGATTCGGAGTTGAAAGTGAACCCATTGTTCCCGTCTGCTGGATCACAAGTGTTTGCATCAAGCTTAATGCTTAAACTTATAACTCTGATGTTATCTCAACCCCTCCAGATACATTTTTTTTTTGGTGGGCCACATCATATGAGTCTAAGAGTACTCATTTTGAACAAACAGCCGTTTCTCTTCACAAGTTTCACCTCACCTTTGATACAGTTCTCAGTCTAGCTGGCAAATTTGTTTCATTAATTTAGAACAAATAAGGTTTTGTGCAGAAGCAAGCCTAAAGTGTTTGAGAAGAAAACCAATCTGTTTGATATGAAGAGAGTTAAAATCAGTATTACATAATTTATGTATGTTGGATGTAAGATTCAACCCCAAAACATTTTGAATGAAACAAAGAAAGTTTTGAATGTGAAAAGTGCTTCCTCTTTTCCATGCAATTATGTGTAATTTACTACATGTTACATCAAAACTGACACTTCATGCATTTTCTCAGTTATCTATTCAAATTTCAAGTACATTAATTCTAAACTTAATGCAACATTGGTCAATAATGCAATGCTTTAGGCCTGGTTCAAGTTAGAAACAGCCATTGGGACTTTTCAATATTCACTGTAGGATTGGGGTAATATTTTAAGTTTATGTTTATGGTGTTTGTAGTTTACAAATCTGATGGAAGCCCATTTCTGTCACATAAGAAGAAAAAAATCATGCTGTCATATAAATTTTTTTTTTTAATGAAATGCTAAATCGTAATTGACATACCAAGTCATATTTTTGTTACATTTAAGTCATAGTTATGGCATAGTCATAGTCATACAGTCATGGTATTGACGGAATTATGCGATAAAGTTGAAATTGTGACATACTAATTCACAATTATGAGATTAAAAGGTCATAATTATAACCTACTAAGTCATAATTTTGACTAAATTGTGATAATTGCTTTAATATCATAATCATGATGTAAAAGGTTGAAACTGAGATAAGGTCACAATTATGACACTAAGTTATTCTTATTTTCTATAAAATAATTATGACGAAAAGTCAATTATGAGATAAAAGTTGAAATTATAACTTATCTTCCTCTTTTTAAGTCATCATTTCAGAATCAACTTTATTGCCAAGTTTACATGCACATCAGTTTTTCTTGATGTACCGGTGCTCACCACACAAAGAATAAAATATTAATGAGATAGACATCTGTAATGTAAAAAGGAACATGAAAGAGATTTTAAAAATAAGCATAAATATAAAGAAACTAAATAAATGAAAAGGCTATGAGTATAAATATAAACACAACTACAACTGTACATTAGTGCAGGCTCTGTAGGCAAACTGCAGGGGTCCAGGAGAGGGTGTGTGATGGATCTGCAGTCAGACAGAACAAGCCACTTAAAGGACTTCATTACCAGATATCAGAGCGACAGAGTGTAGTCATTTAGGATATTTACACTTGACATGTTTGGTTTGATTAAAGGAGTGGATGCGATTTCACTTTTTTAACTTTAGTTAGTGTGTAATGTTAGCCTGACAAGCCAGACCCACATCAAGATGTTTGGTCTGGAAACTCACCATAGACAGGGCTCAATCTGAGGGGCGGGATAAACGGTTGTCTTTCAAACTCCCTCTGCACGCGATAGGATAGCGCTACAACCAACCAGAGCAACGAAGGTGAAGGGGAGCTCGCTGACTGATTAAACATTCGCCGTATCCGGTCGGCTAAACTCCAAACACATCTTCCCTTCTTAAGAATGACTTCAGTGCCGCTCTTTGTTCTTTTCTCAGAGGAAAGCTTAACTCCAAGTCTTCCAGAGTCGTGGGCAGAGCTGATTCGAAAGACCGCCGCCGTTCGCCAGTTTCTGTGTTTACTAGAAGACTGTGTTACTAGAAGCACGCAAACGCAACTCGGCCGTCGTCATTATGGCCCCGCCCGCCGACTCTATTGCCTACCTACACGATGTGATTGGGCCGTCCAGATTCTGAGGAATACAGCTCAGATAGGAATTGAGAGTTGCTAGACCACACTTGCGGGCAAATTAAATTTGCTGCCGCTAGGGTGCATCTAGATTTCTAGGCAAGTGTAATGTTGCTGCTTGAGCATAAACAGTATCTGCAAAGTTACAGCGCTGAAAGTTCAATGCAAACGGAGATATTGATAAGTTATGGCAGTTTATTGCCTACAAAAACGGCCGGTTTGGACTACAACGAGATTCTTCCTGGTTGGTGACATCATAAACCCTTCTTAGTCTCCGCAGATGTGACTTCTGCCCATAATGGTAAGGGCCGTGGCGTTTCCGGACAACCTGTGCTTGGCACTTCAGCCAATAAAAATACAGGAAACTACATTTGACCATCTAACCAATCTAAGACCATTGCGTTTTTCGGAGGGATGGGCTTCATAGAAGCAGGAAGCAAATAAGATGTTCGAATATAAGAAAATGATGGCGTAAAAAAACAAGAAGTGTTAAGACATGTTATACTGCGCCCCATAAACACAACCAAACCTAGAAAAAAAACCACAGAACCACCCCTTTAAAACAACTGGTGCGATTGCTCTGTTAGTGTGGTTCATTTGAAGATGTGTGAACGCTGCATATCCGAACCCATCTCAGCATCTCAGTCTGCTTGTGTGATGTGCACCTGGCTTGCAGATGAACTCTGATGTGGTTCAACTTAATGCAAAACAGACCAAAGACATATAAACAAACTAAAAACGGGACATGATGTCACTAGATGCTACTCTAAAAAGCACAGATCGCCAGCAGCCATATCACCCTGTAGCCCAAGACTGGTTTCCTACTGAAGCTAAGCAGGGCTGAGCCTGGTCAGTACCTGGATGGGAGACCAACTGGGAAGACCAGGTAGCTGCTGGTAGAGGTGTTAGTGAGGCCAGCAGGAGGTGCTCACCCTGTGGTCTGTGTGGGTCCTAACGCCCCAGTATAGTGATGGGGACACTATACTGTCAAAGAGCCCCGCCTTTCGGATGAGACGTTAAACCGAGGTCCTGACTCTCTGTGGTCATTAAAAATCCAATGGCACTTCTCGTAAAAGAGTAGGGATGTAACCCTGGTGTCCTGGCCAAATTCCCTCGATTGGCCCCTACCAATCATGGCCTCCTAATAATCCCCATCCACTAAATTGGCTCTATCACCCTCACTCCTCTCCACCTATCGCTGGTGTGTGGTGAGCGCACTGGCGCCATTGTACTGTGGCTGCCGTCGCATCATCCAAGTGGATGCTGCACACTGGCGGTGGTTGAGGAGTGACCCCTGACATAAGTGTAAAGCGCTTTGGGTGTACAGTAGTACATATAAAAGCGCTATACAAATGCCTCATTCATTCATTCATTCATCAATTCATTCATTCATTCATTCATTCATTCAGATAGCTCAAGCATACCTGTTTTTTCTTGTGTGGCGATGTTGCCCATTACAGTCCCGTATAGGCGTCAGAACCTCGTCTCCTGCAGATCTTCATTTGTGTGTATGTAACAGAGGGATTTTTTTTCTGTTTTTGAATCATTTTACAAGCTCTTCACAAGTTCTTAGCTGGTCAAAATACCATCATATGTAGTTGACGCAAAAACAACGAGTGCATTTATCCTAGCACACAGCATTGTTTTGGGTGTTTGGTAAGTTTTCTGTAGATTCGGTACCCTAATCGTGCTTTACAGACCGATGGGAATTAGGATTTTTCCTACCTCCTTCTTGGAAAAAACGTCCGGACCGCTACTCAAACTGGGACATTCGAATTCTGAACTCATGATCGATCAACCTCAACCTCAGCAAGATAATGTTATTTGACGTCACTTCCAAGGTGTTGGCAAGTTCTGCTTCTAATTAGCATAAACGTAAAAACTAACTTTAAAGGGACATGGCAACTTTTTGGGACTTTAGCTTATTTACCGTATCCTCCAGAGTTAGATAAGTCCATACATACCATTTTTTTAAATCTCCGTGCGTGCCATAACTGTCTGACGCACCCACCGCTAGCCTAGCTTAGCACAAAGACTAGAGGTAAACGGCTCCAGCCTACTGCTCAACAAGGGACAAAATAACGCCAACATTTTCCTATTTACATGTTGTGGTGTGTATAGCTGCATCATGTACTACACTATCATTCCTGTAATCCAGGAACTTTGCTGCCGTACCATGGGTGCAGCGGTGAAATGAAATTAAGCAGCGCCTAAAAATGGTCCCTAGCTCAGTGCAAGCAGGTTGTCGCATTGGTTATGTTGATAGAAGTTAGCCTATTTTCAGACGCTGTGAAATAACATTGCGCCGCTGCACCCATGGAACAGCAGCAAAGTTCTTTGATCATCACGCAGGAATAGTGTAGTCCCTAGCCATATCAGTCTAGAAAATCGAACCTTTTCATTTTCTTAATGTCTTAATGAATTATGTAACTACACACATCACAACATGAAAATAGGAAATTGTTGGTGTTATTAGTAGTATGCTAAAGTCATTTACCTCGTCTTTGTGCTAAGCTAGGCTAGGCAAGGTAAGGTGGTTGGTTCCTTTAACATTAGATGTTAAGTTCATGTAATGATACCCTCCTTTTTTTTGCTTTTCGTCAGCAGTTTTCAAAGCAATTATGTTCGTTTTATTCTGTTTTGCCTCAATTTGTCCCCAAAACACATGATCTCCTTGTGTTGTGGCAACATTGACTGGAACACACAGAAGTGGGACATTTAATTTGGGATATTTCCACGTCCAACCTCACCTTGAACACAGCATTAGGTTCAGTGTTAAATTGCCAATGTGAACGCAGAGCAAGTCTGTGGTGTGGCAAGCAGCGTGGCGAGGGACCGCTAAAGCGGGCCGGTGACGAGTGGTAATGAGTACCAGCTGCGTGACACACCGGTCTCTCGCGGCCAAGTGACGGGAGCATAAAAGGAGGAGCCAAGGCAGCGGAAGACGAGAGAGGACCAGGCCTGGAATTTTATGTTGAGTTTTGTTTAAGTTTTATTATGTTTGTGTGGGCAGTCGTCCGTGAGGGGCTGCCCACGTTTTATTATGTGGGTATTTGCGGGCAGTCGTCCGTGAGGGGCTGCCCGCGGTTTTACTTTCGTTTTGTTTATTTATGTTGAATTAAAGTTTTGAAACGTTCGCTGGTTCCCGCATCCTTCCTTCCATCCACGAACTGTATTACATTGGTGCCGAAGCCCGGGAGGAAGGAGGGACGCGCTGTCGGAGAGCCCTCGCTGCTGAGGGGGATCACGGTGCTGAGTAGTTCGGGCATCGCGGATGAGGAAAGACCGTGAGTGGCTGCCCGAGGCGGTGGTGCTGGAGCGAGTGAAGACCGGTGGGACAGAGAGCTCGCTGCCGTGCCCCTGGGTCGAGGTGGGGTGGTGGCCGTCCTGGAGGGAGCGGAGGAGTTGCCGGCGTTCGCCTTGGGCCGGAGCCTACTGCCGTCCGCCGTAATGGGGAGGAGCAGGGAACGCGGAGCTCGCTGCCGACTGCCCTCAATCGGAGGAGCCACCGCCGGCCGCCAGGGGGCGGAGGAGGATCGGGCCGTCCACCGGGCGTCCAGCACCATCGTATAGCATCGCGAGGAAGAGCCTCTCGGCTGGTGAGGGCCGAGCGGCAGTGTGTCGGGGAACCGGACCAGATTTTTTTTTCTTTCTTTCTTTTTCCCTCTCTCCCCCCTCTCGTTCTGTAGCTCTGTGCTCCCGTCTCCATACATTCCTGTCTGTCCTTACCCCCAGGTGCTGCGGCCGCCGTGATTGGCCCCCCGGGAGGGGGGGAGTAGAGCGCAGTCTCGGGAGTGCCCCCTGGCCTGCGAGGGGCGATGGGGGTATGTGGTGTGGCAAGCAGCGTGGCGAGGGAACGGGAGCATAAAAGGAGGAGCTAAGGCAGCGGAAGACGAGAGGACCAGGCCTGGAATTTTATGTTGAGTTTTGTTTAAGTTTTATTATGTTTGTGTGGGCAGTCATCCGTGAGGGGCTGCCCACGTTTTATTATGTGGGTATTTGTGGGCAGTCGTCCGTGAGGGGCTGCCCACGTTTTATTATGTGGATATTTGCGGGCAGTCGTCCGTGAGGGGCTGCCCGCGGTTTTACTTTCGTTTTGTTTATTTATGTTGAATTAAAGTTTTGAAACGTTCGCCGGTTCCCGCCTCCTTCCTTCCATCCATGAACTGTATTACGAAGTCTTTTTCTTTTTTGAGGGGATGGGGATGATGGTGGAGGTCTTGAAGCAGGCTGGCACGTGGCATATCTCCAGTCAGGTGTATTTGTAAACACTGGAGACAGCTGATCAGCACGGCTCTAGCACAATTGACGTCTAAAGTTGCAATGAATGTGGCCAATAGGTGGTGCTGTAAAGATACTTTGTGTTGTTAAACGCTTAATCTACACACAGTAATTAGCATTCTGGTGCATTTCTGCTGAGTAAAGTAGCTACTTCAATTAAAGAGAGAAATTCATGGCGCAAGTGAGTTTACAAGCATCTGCACTTCACAAACCCTCTCAAAATACAGACGGCTTATTCTGTGCTGCAACAGATGATCTGATTTATTTCCATTACGCTTTTCTGTCTGCTTTGATTGTCGTTTATCCTGTCAAGAATGATTTCTAGATGAATCCCAGAGTGGACTAGACAAACATAGATGTTGCCAGAAGCAGATATTGCACTTCTTTATACACTCAGAAGAGACGAGAGGAAATCTGGCCAGCCATAAACTAAGACATTCTCCCAGATTTGACTGAAATCGCAGTAATTTTCCCCTTGTGTTTATATAATTTTGAACATTAAAAGACTGATTTAATTGCAACCACAGGCTCATTTCTATTACCAACAGCTGAGAGAAAAACAAAACTGACGTGCACTTACTCCGTTCACAAAACATCCATATCATATTAACTAAAGAGTGCAAAATAAGAATTATCAAAGCTGTTTTAATTTAATTTAGCTATACTGTACTATGCAAATATTCTATGCATAAATTACCTGTAGCAACAATGTTGGCTCCTATATCTCTGTATCTCTTGTTCAGACCACCAAGAGTTCATACATTTTCACATAAATACTGAACTCTACTGTGGTTTTGATGCCCAGAATGCACACATTATAAAAAAATAATTAAATAAAAACAGCACCAGAAATATTATCATGTCATCACATTATATGGTGGGCAGCTGTTTTGCATTCAGAATCATGCAGCAGGAAATTCTGCCACATAAACTGTAAACAAGTTAATTAAAACAAATGAAGCAGTGCGCAGTGCAAAATAAAAGGTGCTTTATAACAGAACCTCATGCACAATGGCCCATGAATATGTGCTTCATCAAACGTCACGCTCTGACTGAAAAAGGCTCCTTAAGATCGACTGTTTTGCTTGCACAAATTTAAGTTTAAAGAGACAGGCCCAAAGCAATTATCCAGAGCGATCATGGAAAGAACACTCAGTGTCCTGCCGTGTTGTTATCAGAAGAGACTGGAAATCTGTGGAAATTACCATAAATAGAAATAATGGTGAATTATGAGGAGGGCTCTTTTGTACACACCCCACAAGAACCCTGTGTTAAAGAGGACCTATTATGTTTGTTTTTTATTATTTCATTAAATGTATAATGTTGCTATTTGAGCATAAAAAAGGTCTGCAAAGTTCCAAAGCACAAAATCACTCCAAAAGGAGTTATTCTTTATATCTGTAAAGACGGTTTCTGAACTCCCTGAAATGCCTTGATTGTAGTCTTGAGTTTTCTCCAGTGAACGAACATGTCATAAGGGCCTTTCACACTGAGCTTAACCTCAGCTTATCGTTGTTCTAAACACCACTTTTAACCCTGGGTAAAGGAATATTTCACACTTGTAATTTATGGGGTGAGCACCGCATTTTACACATGGTTATGAAACCCTGCTCCGGATCATGATTAACTCTGCTTTTGCAGTCTTAAAGGGTTAGTTCACCCAAAAATGACAATTCAGTCATTGATTACTTACACCCGTTACACCTCGTTCATCTTTGGAACACAAATGAAGATATTTTTGTTGAAATCTGATGGCTCAGAAAGGCCTTCATTGACACCAATGTCATTTCCTCTCTCAAGAACCATAAAGGCACTAAAGACGGCGTTACAAAGCCCATCTCACTACAGTGGCTCTACAATCATTTTATGAAGTGACGAGAATAGTTTTTGTGTGCAAAAAAACCCCCTAAATAACGAGTGATGGGCCGATTTTAAAACAAAGTTTCGAATGTTATGAATCAGTGGTTCGGATCAGAATCATGAATCGATACACTGATTCATAACCCTTCTAAACTTGTTTTGAAATCGGCTCATATAAGTTGTTATTTAGTTTTTTGCACACAAAAACTATTCTCGTCACTTCATAAAATGATTGTAGAGCCGCTGTAGTGAGATGGGCTTTGTAACGCCGTCTTTAGTGCCTTTATGGGTCTTGAGAGAGGAAATGACATCGAGGTCAATGAAGGCCTTTCTGAGCCATCGGATTTCAACAAAAATATCTTCATTTGTGTTCCGAAGATGAACCGAGGACTTCTGGGTGTCGAACGACATGAGGGTAAGTAATCAATGACTGAATTGTCATTTTTGGGTGAACTTACCCTTTAACCTCGATGAAACGATGCAGTGTTAGAATGTTAAAGGGGGGGTGAAATGCTGTTTCATGCATACTGATCTTTTTACACTGTTAAAGACTTGGAATCCCATACTAAACATAGACAAAGTTTCAAAAGTTAAGGTGGACGTTTGATGGGAGTATTTCTTTGTCAAAAATACTACTTCCGGTTAGTCATAAGTTTCGGCAAGTTTTTTGAGATCATGCGTCCCCTTTGACGTTAATGGGGGCGGAATTTCCTTGTATGGGCCTTACGGACAATTCTACCGGAAGCGCGTGAGAGAGAGAGAGGGAGAGAGCGAAAGCAACAGACTACGCCCATCAAAGCGCTGGCTTGTAGGATGCTGGACAGGTGATGTGCACATAACAATGTCACCAAAAAGTGCGTTTTTGGTTGCCAGACCAAGACAGTCCTGCACAGATTTGCCAAAAACCCCGCGTTAAGGCAACAGTGGATGTAATTTGCTTGTCCGGATCAGCAACTGAGTTGCGCGAATGTTTATATCTGTTCGCTGCATTTCGGTGCCGACTGTTTCATAAACAAGGCCCAGCTCGACGCCGGATTTTCCCGATCGCCTAATGCTGAATGATGGAGCAGTCCCAACGATAAAGGTCCCAACGTTAGAACCGCAGGCGGTGAGTGAGACTGCTTCAAATGTCTGTTTTTTTTAGTCCGCTTACTGTCTACACAAACCACGCGTAAACACACAAACACACGTGCACAACTGCACTTCCCACATGTACACCTTCAAAGACAAAAATACGACGATATAATTCAAGTATAAATATGTAAATAACACAAGTCGCTAAGCATATTATATAGTTAGTGTATAACTTGTACCACATAGAGACGTCCTGCTCTAGTCGTTTTTGCTGCTGCTCCTGTTCAACTGCAGCCTCTGGGTCTGATTCCGGATCATAGATGTATGGCTGTATCTGATTAAAAGCCATATTTTTATTTTGAATAAAGTTTTTTTTCCCGCTGTTAGGGATGACACAGCTTTACGACGCACTCGACTCAACATAGCAGCAGCGAGCACACGTCATTATTTAGCTCCGCTCACACGACACGCCCCCACCCGCTCGGCTTTTTTCGGAAAGACTCGGAACAGCGCATCTTTCTTATATAATTATTAAAAAAATAAAGACTTTTCGGAGATATGCAGGATGCAATGCTACTCTATAGGTACTCAAGATTGACATGACACTGACTGAAACTGAGTGTTTCACCCCCCCTTTAAAGCTAGACGCTTAGCAACAGACAATCATTTGCATACCGGTACTCTATTTGCATGAATTGGACTATCATAGAAACACTACACATTCTATATAAACAGTAAATTCAGCGTATAAGAGGATAAATGTCAACTGACACCGAGCAACACTTTTTAAATAACAAGGCAGTAGATTAACCAGACCCACCCGAACTAACTTGAATATAAACACACATAACTTTGCTATGTTACTTAACTTTGATTAAAAAGGTTTCTTTCTCGCAAAAACTTGCAATAGAGTATGCCTCCTGAACACTTTCCATATATGTGGCGCACTTCACTGTATCATTATGTGAGACTTTTGTATCTTTTTTTGTAAAGTTTTAGCCTGGTCGCCATTCACTGCTATTACATGGGGGAGCACGTTCAGGATGTCTTTCAAAATTTCTTTGAAAAAAATCGTCTGGAAAAAAAAAAGGACAAATAGTATCAGAAAAACAGCAGGGTGACTAAAAGATGTCTTTATTTTTATAAGGGGGATCAATCCCTTTAAAAGCGCCCTAGAATGGAAGACTGTATTTGCCTTGGAATAGTTGAATAATAAGAGTTTTGTACGATCATACCCATGAGCCTCAAACACCATTGTTTCCTCCTTCATATCTGTAGCCTAAATCTTGTGCTTGAAAAAGACCACTGAAAAAAAAAAACTAGTGAATTCCAACATATTACGACTGTGACATAAGAGTCGGGATCATTAATATTTATTGCCTCCCCAAATGTACACATAACCAGCTCTTCTTCAAGGCCAGACAGTGTTAACGTGGACCTGCACTGAATAAACAGAAGTTCTGCAGGTATTGTGAAGATGAGGACAATATAGTGAAAATGACAGATCAAGGATATAATGTTATATTCCAGGCAATGTAGGGGATGTGAGGAGTTTTCTAGCCTTACCACAAAACAGAACTGGTAGCAGGTACAGTCGATGTTTATCTATAACCGCATGCAGCTAATAAATGCAAACTTTTTCATTTGCTCTGACAAGTGTCAATTTCATTAAAGAAAATATGACGAAACAATTTTCATTGATTACATTTTTTTTTCCATGACTAAGACAAGATGAGATGACACAAAGGTCCCTAAACGATTGTTTGACTATATTACATGCAATATTGTTTACGGGGGAAAAAAACAGGAGCGTTTGAGTGTTCATGCTTGCAGGTGCCAGATTTCAGTCATTAAATCCGCGAATCAGACAATCGTGCATTCTCTCTCTCTCTCTCTCTCTCTCTCTCTCTCTCTCTCTCTCTCTCTCTCTCTCTCTCTCTCTCTCTCTCTCTCTCTCTCTCTCTCACGTGCGGATGATCTAAAAACAACAATAAACAAGTCAGCTGCATTTTGAGATTTTTTACAAGTGTCATTCAGTCGGTCTGTGTTCTGTCAGGACGAGCCCCTTGTGCTGTTTGCGATTGTGTTAGTTGAATAACTGCACTTGTATGACCTACTGATATGAGCCAATCAGAGCAGAGCTCAACATTATTATTCATGACCCTTCCAGTTCCAAATAAGGAAAAAAACAGACCATTTCACAGACTTACACAAATGGGCCCCTTCATTTCAGAAGGCCTTTATTAACCCTTCCGGAGCCATGTTTATGTTGGACAGATGCACTTTTATCAAAAACAAACCATCAAGTCAGTGCCATTAGAAAGCTGGGAAGAGCCAGGGCTTTTTTAATATAACTCTGATTGTATTCGTCTGAAAGAAGAATGTTATATGATGGCTTGAGGGTGAGTAAATCATGGGCTATTTTAGTGAACTATCCCTTTAATATCAGGTGTAAACAGGACCTAATATGCATATGGCCCAGAGCAAACAGATATGGACTAAACATCTTTTTTATTTCAAGGGAATGTTTAATACACAGCAATGTAAAGGTTTCTAATAAACATGGTCTGAAAATCAATTGTTTCCTTTTGAAATGACTAATTACTACAGGCAGGATGGGAAATACAATGCTAATCAGTTTATTGGGCATGGATCCAGCCCTGAGGGGCGCCGCGGCTCGCTTGCCCCGCTGAGATGAGAATAATGTTTAGTTTAATGGGTGCAGGAGAAAAAACATCTTTGCTTGTTAATAATCTGATTCCAAGGAAAGCAAACCTTCACCAAACAATAACATTCAAAAATGATTAATTTATTTGACGGAGAGTGTAAAGCACAGTTCAGCATAAATATTGAATGTGTGCCCTGGTGAGGCGCTCGTTTCCTCTTGTAGATGGTTGTATTTACAATAAACTCATAATTAGTAACAATTAAGGCCTGAAGCGCCATGCTGACAGATGGTTTGTCATCTGCCCTATAGTGAACACGGCTCAAAGAACTGCTTTAGAGCTGATATTACTTCAAGAATAAGAGCACTAACCTGAACATGAATCATTGTGGACCATATTCAGGACGGTGTTCACAACCGGCCTGCTAAGAAGAATGCGACATGCACTAACAAAAACCTTTTAACTTTTTAATTATTAAAAAGGTGCAATGGCATTAAAAGTGTTTTTGTCATTTAAAGGTGGGATAAGTGTTTTAGAAAAAGGACTCGAGTTGAGTGGAAAAACAAACTTGTAGCCAATCACAGGTAAGGGGCGTGTCTATAGTGAGACGAGAGGCTCAGTGCACGTCATTATTCAAAACACGAGTCACACAGGACGGACATTAGCCAAGAAAGAACTAATATATGCTGGATTTATGCTTTTGCTTGAATATGCTCGTGTGTCATGTTCACTTGTTTGTCCATTTGCGATCGTATTGTTGCTCACTTCAACGATGACCCGTTCATTTCCACAGCTAAATCCCCTCAGTGTTTCAAGGTTTCAAGCGTCAGCTCACAAAATGTGTTCGACAGGTAAGATACTATACTCCTTATAATACCGGTATGTTTGTTTCCTCTTTACATCTATATTAGGCCTACCCATCTGGTCATAATTGTAATATATGTCGTTAGCTGGACTATGAGCTTGTATAGCCTACTAGCTTTATCGAGTTGTTCATGAGAACGGTTTGTGTTTTTGTGATCGCCATAACTCTAATCTGGTCATAATTGTAATATGTCGTTACTCAGTAACTGGACTCGTGCTCGTGTCGAGTTGTTCATGAGAACGGTTTGTGTTTTTGTGATGGAAGGGGTGACTTTTTCATTGAATATTCGACCTGGATTAGTTACACACAGATTCTGCCATAGTCGTTGTCTGGGTTACGTGGGGCGGAGCTATCAATATAGGGCCGAGACCCTTTTTGGGGGTAGGGGTGTGTTTGTTTTGGTGATTGACATTTTGTTTGATGTTGATGTTTGACATTTGAAGGTTGACGTTTTTATACTTTGTTTTCATTTCAGTAACTGTGCGTGATTTTGCCATTTTAATAGTCATTGTTTTTTAATGTCTATTTATATATTTTTTACATTTTATTACAGTTTCAGTTATTTTAGTACATCAACTTAAACTAGATAAAGCCAGAAAGTTTGAAATAGTTTTAAAAGCTTAAAGTTGAAAGGTTTTTAGTTTGAAATAGTTTTAATTTTGTAGCTTTAAAATACGATTAAAGATAGATAGATGGTTGTTAAGGTACTCGGGTGGTTGCTAGGGTAATCTGGGTGGTTAATAGGCTGTTGCTATGTGTTTGCCACGGTGTTCTTATATGGTTGCTAAGGTACTTGGGGTAGTTGCCAGGGTGTTGTACTCTCGTCGCAGGGGGCTTGGGTGGCTATACGATTGCTAAGCTACTTGGCACACCACTTGCTAGGGTGTTACCATCCTATTGCTAAGTAATTCTGGGTGGTTGCTAGGGTACACTGGGTGGTTGTTATGAAGTTTCTAGGGTGTTGCTATGAGGTTGCTAGGGTAATCTGGGTGGTTGCCATGCAGTTGCTAAGGTACTTGGGGTGGTTGCTAGGGTATTGCTATGTAATTGCCAAGGTTCTTTGGTTGATGCTATGTGGCTTGCTATGCGGCTGCTATGTTGATCAGTGTGGTTGCTATGCAGATAGATAGATAGATAGATAGATGGATAGATAGATAGATGTTAGCAAAGTGTTAAAGCATGTTAGAAAATGTTCGATCATGCTAACAAAATACTAATTCACGCTACCATTATGCTAATTAATGCTAATTCATACTAGCACCATGCTAAAACATATTAGGAACATGTTAATGCTAGTAATGTGTTAAAACATGCTAGCAACATGCAAATTAATGTCATCAACATTATAATTTATGTTAGCAATGTGCTAATTTGTGTTAGCAACATGCTAATTAATTCTAGCAAGCTATTAAAATATGCTAGCAATACATGCTAATTCATGTTTTCAATTTGTTAATACATGCTAATTCCTGCTTGCTATGTTGTTTTTTCTCTTTCAAATTCACTACATTTCAAGTCACATAAATGTTTTATTTGTATGGTTTTAGTTTTAGTTAACAACACTGAAAAAAATTTGGTGTATTCTTTACTTTTAAATAATTACAAAGAAACAGCGAAGTGGGAAATTTTGAAGTCCAAAAACCAAAACAGTGTTTTCATGTAAAGCATACTCCAATAATCTTTGTTTTATTTACAACTTAGAAAAATATATTTTTAACCTTGCTATGAATGTTTTTTTCTGTTAGCTTTGAGGCTAAATTGTAAAGTAGGCTAAAGTTTAACATATAATGCGCTTAAACTTTAAATACTTACTCTTTCAAGGAAACAGATAAAAAAATATTCCCAAGTCATTGTTTGCATGAATGATGTATGAATTTTTGTCCAATCAAATGCTTTCTATATTGAGAAAATCTCTCTTTACCCATTTTTTTAACATTAATGTTGCTCCAACCTCCTGTTTCAATATGAAATAAATGAGTTTAAAGTAGAACTTGAGTCCTCAGTGAATTCACTCAGGCCTGTCAGTTGAGACAACACATCATTTTAAGCTGAGGTGGTGAATGAAAACACAGCCTTAAAGTTTGTACCATATGGGAGTAAACACCTCATGAAACACTGTCAAAACAACAACACTTAATATTCCCTATAATGCCAACTCCACATCTCCACCTGAATCAGAAGTCTCATGAGTATATTGTTACTAAGCAACAACTCAAATACACAGAAATAATGCCATACTCTTAAGGCCATCATACTCTGCAAAAACAGAGAAAAAATGTCTCGCTCCTAGGGCTGCGAGAGCAAAATAAAGTTATTTTGTTCTCGCAGCTTTTTCTCAACACTTCATCAAAGAACTTTTTTTTCTTGTGGGTGTCAGAGAACTATTATATTATTGGTCATAAATTTAAAGTGGGCGGGGTTTGGCACATGTCCTAGGTTGTGTTTCCCAAAACCATAGTTGCTAAGTTAGCAACTGTGTTGGTTGCAATGCAATTTCCCGTTGCCAACCAACTAAGTTGCTAACAGGTTAGCAACTATGGTTTTGGGAAACGCACCCCTGGCCAGAACGGACTTCTGTATATAACAATAATAACAAAAAATGTTTCAAATAAATGCAAGGAACCTTTAAAAAAAAAATTAACAGTTTCCACAAAAATATGAAGCTTGAATTAATGTTTTCAACATTGATAACAATAAGAAGAAATGTTTTTTGAGCGTCAAATCTGCATATTATTATGATTTTTATTCTGAATGATCATGAGAAACTGAAGACTGGTAGCCTAGAAATCTAGACGCACCCTAGCGGCAGCAAAATTAATCTGCCCGCGAGTGTCGTCTAGGAACTCTCAATACCCTTCTGAGCTGTATTCCTCTCAATCTGGACGGGCCAATCACGTCGTGTATAGAGTCGGCAGGCGGGGCTATAATGACGACGGCCGAGTTGCGTTTGCGTGCTTCTAGTAAACACAGAAGCTGGCGAATGGCGGCTGTCTTTCGAATCAGCTTTGACCACGACTCTGGAAGACTTGGAGTTAAGCTTTTCTCTGAGAAAAGAACAAAGAACGACACTAAAGTCATTCTTAAAAAGGGAAGATGTGTTCGGAGTTTAGCCGACCGGATACGGCGAATGTTTAATCTATCGAGCTCTGTTTCACCTTCGTTGCTCTGGTTGGTTGTAGCGCTATCCTATCGCGTGCAGAGCGAGTTTGAAAGACAACCGTTTATCCCGCCCCTCAGATTGAGCCCTGTCAATGGTGAGTTTCCAGACCAAACATCTTGATGTGGGTCTGGCTTGTCAGGCTAGAAGACTGGAGTAATTATGCTGTTGATGTCCAAACAGCAATATTACCAACTAACTTAAGTTAAAAAAGTGAAATTATAATCAACCACCCATTTGAAAAAGCCACCAAATATTCAGGTTATTTGTCATTTTTGCCAAATGGTAAAAAAAATACCTCTTATTGATCACACTATATGAATATTAAGGCAGATGTGTGTCCACATCAGTATCTGTGGTGATTATGATCATAGAAAAGCTTTTCCCTCGCAACAAACGTTTATTCACTCGATTACTTCCGATTAGAAACCATCACACCAGTATACTCAATAAGATTGAGTAAAGCAAAGCACTTAAAAAGAAAAACAAAGACAAGAAATCAGCTCTGACTGAACACTCACTCCCCCTCTCCATCAGCATTAACACCTCCTTCCCCTGACTGCTCATTTCAGTCTAATCCTGTTCATCACTTCCAAGATGAGACAGGCTCCCAGGGAACCGCAAATTGATAGAAGTTATCTCAGGGGGGCGAGGATTAATGTGGGAATCACAGGCTTTGGGAAGATGGTTAAGTAGAGCAGACTCCCCACAGGAAATCGCTCAGATCTTAATTAGCTGTTAACGTGACGGAGCCACGCTGAGAGAGGCGTGACGCGCGTGGACAGAGCCGTAACAAACTTACATGCATATCATGTGTCACAGGACCTGCTGCTAAGAAGCTAGTACGTTTGTTTTAACAAAGTAGTTCACCCAAAAATACTCAATGTCGTTCCAAAACCGTTTGACTTCCTTTAATGCAAGACAGTGGTTCCCATGAAGTTATAATAAATGTGTGTGCAATGCATCTGACTAGGGTACTTTAGGGTGAAAATTGTTGAAAGTGTGGTGCACAAAGGAAGTACAGCTCACAAAAAAGGCTTCTTTTTTTTAAGGAACTTTAATGTGTGCTCCAAAACGATGATTTTATTTTAGAAGTCTTTTATTGAATCAGTGTTTTCTTTTTGTATCGTATCTTTGTTTGGTAGTCAGATTGTCAACTGGAATTGGTTGAATAGCCTTGTCAAGGTGGCAGGAAAAGTCATGGGGTAAATCAACTTTGGCCTATTGAAATAGAGCATAGTCAGGATTTAAGAAAGGCACATTCAATTGTAACGAAATGAAATGACCCATTATATAAAGAAATAGGGTGAATTAAGGGTGATTGGGACATAAGGTTGAATCTGACAGTATAATACAGAGTTTATGAAAATAAGAAACTTTTTTGCTCAGCCCTAGCTGTGAGACTGCGTAATCAAAATGGCATGCCCTCATTTGTGTGACATCACGTGGCCAAAAATCGTGTCCTTTTTTGAGAATTGACAACACACTTTATTCAAATATTATTAAAAGATTTTGTAAACATGTTGCATAGTTATGTGTGTTTTATTTCACTGTAAAAAAATATTTAGAAAATAAGTTACCTGGTTGCCTTAAAATTTTAAGTTCATTCATTGAAATTAAAATTTTGAGTTAATACAATAAACATTACTTCAGGGTTTCTACTGATACAAAGCCATATGCTAATCGCTGAAGTAACCCTTTAAGCTTGCAAAGGCATGAACTGAAGCGCGCCAGACTGAAGTCGCGTTGTGAATGTATGCCGCGAGTGTAGTCGCGATGACCTCATTCAGCTCATTTATCTGACTCCTGCAGTTAGTGCTGTGATACTCGCGCGGTGACTCACTCATTATATTGAACAGACACGTTCAGTTTTTAATTGTAGTTTCTTCTCCAACTCCGTCACAGTAATCCAGTAGGTGGCTTTGGGAATGGCCTCACAGGGCAGCAAAGCATTCTGGGAATTGTAGTCTTTCATCCCCATGAGACAAAAATACATTTTCTGTCTTTCTGTCAGTCTAGAAGGCACCAAATTAAAAAATAATTTCACATTTCAATTACATTGATGACCCAGTTTAAATACAGATTCATCTCCCCAGCGCTGAAGTACCCCTTTAAGGAGTGAGTTACGTCGTTGTATGGGAAACATTCCCCTGGTCGCATAATTATTGAAATCACCTTTGAAGTTATAAATCTAAATCCGACAACTGTGCTTTGTCAAGTACCATTTTAGTTAAGGGTGAAAACTCTTGGATATATCAGTATCAGGTTATTTAAAACCAGATGAGTCACATTATTATACAAGCAGGACCAACTTTTAACAGCTAACGCTGGTAGCCAATTGCGTAAGCGCACCTTTTCAAAATATCCTTGATATAAAGTTATTGCCAAACACGGTAGTTAAAGCAATGCTTTGTGATCACAATAGCATGAGTCACGCTCCCAAAATGCCCATTTAGCACAGAGATTAATTAAATGAGAACGATTTCCCCCCTTATTGTGTATTCTTAATATGATATATACTGTGATACTCTTAAGTGTACTCCTCTGCTTTAAAAGAACTGAATTATAGTACATTTCTAGATGCCATTTTTTATAGTACTTGTGCCGTAAAACAGGGATGATGAGACATTTTAGTGGATCCCAAAAACAGTTAAGTGAGATATCACATTTGCTGGTATATAACGTTAATGTACATGTAAAATACTTTCAATGTCAAAATAACTCTCCTTATAATCCCCCTACAGAGCTCATTTTCTTCACACACCTCCCCAACCTGTAACAGAAACAGGTGGACGGCTAGTTCTTTTTAACACCTTGACCAAACATTTTATCTAACAAAACATTATTGACATTTTCTCCTGTGCGTGGCTTTCATTTTAGACTTCAGATGCATTTTTCTCTTGGTTTTGCGTCTCACCCCAGAAGCAAGTAAAAGACTAATCGTGGTTAACCCCATCTGCTCATCCTCATGTTTAAGAACTTCCATTTTCCAGCTATAGCTTGAGTATCTCCCTCTACAATTATCGCTCTGTCAGAGTCAGCTTGTAAGAGATGGAGGTGGAAGAACTCTTTCTCAGCTATCCGTCAAGACGTGTTTTAGCATTCTTTTCAATAAGATCATTAAATATAAAAACAAATCAGCAGTTTGGTGGCCTGTTAAGAGAGCAAATCCTTGTGGGTCTTTCCTTTTTTGTAATTTGCAGCTTCTTATTGATCTTATTGATGGGAGTACTGACCTTTAACCCACTTATACCGCTGTGTACCTTTCTTAAACATATTAGTTTGGTTTTACAAATTATTATCGCTAATATTGTTCTCCTACATTCCTGCCTGTCTGTGATGGGTGCTAAAACTCTTTGCAATGCAAAATTGCCAAAATAGCAATATCTCACCATCACGTAGACATCCTGTGAAATAATAATTGCTTAATATTATGCAGGTCACGGTCTAACTGAGATGTTTATTATGGAGCAGATTACCGGTTCGGGGACAGGTGTTAACCTTAGCGGGTTGTCTCCGGTTTGAGAGGAGGCAGAGCTGAGACCCCAGCGGTTTGCCGTATGAATACATGAATAAAATGCAGCAAACATCAAGGCTTGTGCTTTTGAGGGAGTCAAACAGCAGTTTGCTAACCACATTTGGCTACACAGTGTGTACACAATGTTGACATGGGCATATATGACATTGAGAGATACCACAGCAATTTAAAGCAAAGGATTAGCCTGTAATGTTGGAGAGTAGCTTACTAAAAGTACCAATGCTACTAAAGGAACTTGTAAGGGTGGTTTCCCTTCATGGTTCAGGCTGCAGGGTTGGCGAATTACTAAAGAAACATCATTAGCATGATGGTGTAAAACTGTAATTTCTCATTTATTACCACCCACTGCTATACAAACGATGGAAATAAGAGCAGTTAGAATAGCAACATTTTAAAAAAGTATTTCTATAGTGTGACTATATTTTACTGCAATAGGTAGCACTTCAAAGTTAGTACCGAATCAAAATAGTTAACACCACATTTATAATGGAAATGGTTTAATAAAAGTATTTCGTTACAAGTTTCACTTGAATTAGTTACAAAATACATGAATAAAAAAAGGGTTAGTTCACCCAAAAATGAAAATGGTGTCATTAATGACTCACCCTAATGTCGTTCCACACCCGTAAGACCTCCGTTCATCTTCAGAACACAGTTTAAGATATTTTATATTTAGTCCGAGAGCTTTCTGTCCCTCCATTGAAAGTGTATGTACACTGTACAGTATACTGTCCCTCAACTTATTTCTCAACTTATTGAACATATAATTTTTTTAAGTGTAGACCGTCCCCTCGAAGAAATCAGGACAGAAGTGGTTGAAGGTGGACAAAAGAGACAGATTAAAACACCAGGTGTAAACAGAAATATGTTGACAAAAACGCATCTTAATACCAGGTGTAAACAGGGCCTAAAGGTGGGACAGTTAGAAGACCCCCGATGTACACACATCTTGGCCTAGTAGCAGTTTATAGTTATAATATGGTAAATGTGTGAAATAGTTAGATAATTGCTTATGTTCATCTGTTTTTTGCGTTAACTGAATCTATTCATTTACATCTATTCATTGACACTGTTAACAATTTAAATAAATAATTCACTGATTCATTCAAGTCACTTCTAATCAGGTAAATATTGAAATTCTTTGAAATAATTAGTTAGCTTCTATTCATCTGTACCAGTTCATTCACACTGTTCATGTAAAGGAATTCTTTGGTCAAATGACTCATTGATTCATTCAAATTACTGTCGAGCTAAATGCTTCTTTTACTCTGAATCAGTTCACTCACACGCAGATCCTTTAAGTCCTGTAAGTTGTGAGGTGGGGCCTCCATGGATCAGACTTGTTTGTTCAGTACACACCACAGATGCTCGATTGGATTGAGACCTGGGGAATTTGGAGGCCAAGTCAACACCTTAAAACTCATTGTTGTGCTCCTCAAACCATTTCTGAACCATTTTTTGCTTTGTGGCAGGCGCATTATCCTGCTGAAAGATGCCACAGCCACCAGGGAATACTGTTTCCATGAGAGCGTGTACATGGTCTGCAGCAATGCTTAAGTGGTGCAAGTCAAAGTAACATTCACATGGATGGCAGGTCCCAAGGGTTCCCAGCAGAACATTGCCCAAAGCAACACACTGCCTCTGCCGGCTTGCCTTTTTTCCATAGTGCATCCTGGTGCCATGTGTTCAGGTAAGCGACTCACACACACCCGGCCAGCCACGTGATGTAAAAGAAAACATGATTGATCAGACCAGGCCACCTTCTTCCATTGCTCTGTGATCCAGTTCTGATGCTCACATGCCCACTGTTGGTGCTGGATGGGGGTCAGCATGGGCACCCTGACTGGTCTAAGGCTATGCTGCCCCATACGCACATTTTTTCTGACACCTTTCTATCAAAACCAGCATTAACTTCTTGAACAATTCGAGCTACAGTAGCTTGTCTGTTTGATAGGACCACACGGGACAGCCTTCGCTACCCACGTGCATCAATGAGCCTTGGCCGACCAATCTTGCAAACTCAATCTTACAAAGACAGAACTGCTTGTGGTTTCAACCAACCCAGCACTTCATCAAAATGTCTCCATTCAGCTAGGCTCATCAACCATAACTCCGTCCAGGACATTGACACACAGCTCCTGGTTCAAGCTCTCTTTCTCTCCAGACTGAACTACTGTAAAGCTCTTCTAGCTGGCCTTCTGGTATGCACTATCAAATCCTTTGCAGCTGATCCAGAATGCAGCGGCTAGAGTGTTCTTTAACAAGCCGAATAGAGCGCACGTCACGCCTCTCCTCATCAGATTGCACTGGCTGCCAATAGCCGCTCGCATCAAATTCAAGGCACGGGTGCTCCCCTACAAAGCAACCACCGGCTCTGCACCAACATACCTAAACTCGCTTTTTCAGACTTACATACCCTCCAGAAGCTTGCATTCTGCAAGTGAACAATGCCTTGTGGTGCAATCCCAAAGAGGCATGAAATCACTCTCAGAGACCTTTGTCTGTAGTCTGTAGCCTTTTAAAAAAAAACATCTTACGACACATTTTTTTCCAGCAGCATCTGATCAATAAAGACTAGCAATTAACTGTTCTATTAATTGTTCTGTTTGTTTAAAAAAAGAAAAGTGTACTGACTATGTGTACTTCGTTAGAATACCTGAGACTTGTTACAGCACTTGCATGCTGTTGCCCTTGTTTCTTTAGTTGCTTCTATTTGCTTTCATTTGTAAGTCACTTTGGATAAAAGCGTCTGCTAAATGATTAAAGGTAAATTTAAATAATCAGTGTTATTGACTTCACTTGAGGCCCGTTCTTCATACGTCGCTAACTCAGTTAGCTGGATTTGATTGTTGATGATTTCGCGTGATCTCTGCTTGTTTAGTTCTTCGAAGCTCATCTTGGACTTGCTGTCATAGCAACAGGTCCGTAAGCTTAAAGGGGTACTTCAGCGCTGGGAAGATGAATCTGTATTTAAACTGGGTCATTAATGTAGTAGAAATGTGAAATAATTTTTTAATATAGTGCTTTCTAGACTGAGAAAAGACAGAAAACATATTTTTGTCTCTTGGGGATGAAAGACAACAATTCCTAGAATGCTTCACTGCCCTACGAGGCCACTCCCAAAGCCACCGAATCATTGATCACTTTCCCACCGCCAAGCATTCATTTTCATAAAATCAGTTCAGTTAGAGAACAGACACTATACAATTAAAAACTGGACGTGTCTGTTCAATATGTGATTTAGCTGCTGAGGGAGTCTCAAAGCCCAAAACACGGCAGGAGTCAGATATATTGACAGTCACAGATGAGCTCGTGATGAGAGCTGAGGTAAACGCGTCCGTGGCATAGACTCACAGCGCATGTTCAGTCTGGCGCCTTTTCAGTTCATGCATTTGAAAGCTTAACTTTCATAGGAATTAGTTTGAGAAGTTGACAGACTTACTTTGCTCTGCTGGCAGCACCGTTTAAACATGAATGCCTGAGGCGGCAGCTGCGAGCTGAGCTGTGAGTGCGATCACCCATCCCCCACGCCCGAGTTAAAAACATGCGATGCTTTTGGCTCTTTTTGTATGCGAGGCAAAAATTCCTCCGATGGTGCAAATTGATGATATTTGCGTCATGGGAGGAATTTTTCCAGAAATAAAGTGCGTAGATCTCTTGTCTCAGGGGGATTGAAAGCAATCATTCGAATATACTCCAGGGTTTCTACTGATTGAAAGTCATATGCTAATCGCTGCAGTAACCCTTTAAACCTGCTGGGAAGCAGCTTATTTCATGTAACAGGATTAGATTGCATCTTGAGGTGATAATTAAAATTTGTCGCAGCCACTACTACTTTATTACAAGAGTTCATTACTGAACCAGGGGCAATACGAATTTAAAATAATAATAAATATAAAAGTTTATTTGAAAATAATATTTTAATGCTGTGTAAAATTTGCGTATAATACTATAGACACAGTCCCTTGATTGAGAGATTTATTTGTGAATTGTGATGGATTAATTACTTTATAGTTGTATTGGAGGTTTACACACATAAATGTGCAGTTAATCTCCGTCATGCATTCATTTGAGTGATGACGGATAATATGGGCGTGGCTTGATGCAGTGCAAGAGATGCAGATAAATTGAACTTGAATGTTAAGAAACTTTAAGACCGTCACATAACAAATCTGCTTCAAATTTGATTAAAAATGAAATTACAACATCGAAATAAAAATGTAAAGTGTGTACAAATATTATAAAATCATCAAAACAGTGCACATAACTTTTAGGTTGTCTTGATTGTTTGTCTGTTTCCTTATAAAGGTCCAGAAAATCATGTTTTTTCTTCTTCTTTTTTTACTTTGACAAGTTTTTTGCCAGGTGGCTTTTTTAATTATATAATGTCATTATGTTGTCTTGACGCCAGCCAATCGCTGCATTGCTGATCATGGTTTGGTGCATCTACCCTCTTCAGGGAACACATGGCACGAGCAGTGATCTTAGATAACTTAGTTCACACTTGTCATGTTTGGTTCGATTAAAACAAACCCTGGTGCAATTTGCTCGTTTGGTGCGGTTCATTTGAACATATATGAACGCTGCCATTCAAACCCTGGTGCGCACCAAACAAAGCGAACTCTGGTGCGGTTCAATTGATATATGAACGCAACACGGACCAAAGACATGTAAACGAACCAAAAATCGAACGTAATGACACAAGATGTAGTGAGCTGATTTGACGACGCGGAAATATCGGTGTATCCAAAATGAATAACGTTAACGTTAGAGGGCAAACGGAGAGCAACGAGGAAGTGCCTCATCAATATTTGGTGCGACAAGCATGTTTCGAAAATGCTAGAAAAACGCACAAAAAGCATACCTGATTCTTCTCATAAAAGGACCCGTGTTGCCTATTTGACGGTACAGACGACAGAACGGCTGTCTCTTTTCTGCACAACGGAGGAAATCCTGGTGCTGTTTTGAATGTTTCGAACATTTTATGAGCTCTTCATGGGTTCTCAGCGGGTAAAAATAATGTCATATGTACACGCATAAAATGATCGCGTTTAATCCAGCACACAGCATTGTTTTGAATGTTCAGTAAGCAGCTCCTATGTCATATAAGCCGACCAATCAGGTTGTGACCGTCTTCCTATGCAAGTAACGGTTCGGTAACTTTAGGTTCGCTGTTAAAAATGCCAGTGTGAACGCTAAGCGGACCAGGACTGTTTTTTTTTTTTTTTTTGGTCCGGACCAAACGAACCAAACTAACCAAACTGCAAGTGTGAACGCACCCTTAATCCATACATTTTAATCCACAAATTTGTTTGAAGAACCAAATTAGCCACAGATCAGTTATCATGATTGAAAGATCTAGGATCTTGGGGGTCTGGAGTGAAGGGAGGGGGGCTATAATAAAAGATAACGAATTTCAAACCTGAACCAAATATATTTGTATTCAAAGATCAACAGTCTGTTAGTCTTTAGTCTGCCACAAAAAGTAAATCATGAACTCAAATGTTATTGTGAAAAGAAAAAAACACACAATGACTGTTGTAAGTAACAGTGTGTGAATCAGACCTTTCTGTATAGCCTAACGCTAATAAGCTTAAATGAAAATAAAGAAATAATTGTGTAGTGAAGTTTTTTGTACACAGTGGCACGAGCAACCAATTACTCCTTTACGCTTGCATCACATCACCGTCCTCCTCATGCTGCACGCAGCAACTTGCGCTCTCTTCATCAAGGATTAAAACAAAATGGGGACAAAAAGGTCATATTGTCTTTGTGCATATAGATTAGTAAGATACATGTATAGAAACAATACAACTTTAAATTCACAGCTAGCCTACCTAGGTTGTGAAGGCCCGACGTCAGCACATACCGCCTACATTAAGAACTTAGAGCAGTCGACGGGGTTGGTGGATGTAGGACGCCTCAACCTCTGCAGACAGTTTTTAATGTTTTGCTTTAGTATAATTTTCGGGACAATAAGGCCCAGATTCGGGATTTGGGAAAACAGTGTAGATTTTGGGACTGTCTGGAATTTTTCGGGGCGTCTGGTCACCCTAGTTCTGATCCATTTAAGTCTTTGTCATCTTAATTAAATATTGAATAAGTAGTAAAATAATGAGTTAAAATAGTTTCTAATTCTGTTAGTTGCATTCAAATAGAGTAAGCTACATTAAATTCAGTTACCCTAATGGCTACCATCAACAGAAAATGATGACAGAATTTTTATTTTAGGGTGACCGATCCCTTTAACTCAACTTCAGCATAGCTTCCAAAACACCGCCAAACTGAACTTTCAGCTCAGGCTGCAGCGAGAGAACTGCTGATAAATGAGTGCTAAGGAAACAAGAGACTCGTGCAGCTGGTCACAGCATGACCTACATCGCCTCGCTTTAACTATGCAGGGATTCTGTTTATAATCACAACATGGACACAAGAACTCAAACATTCACACAAATCTGCATTGAGAGTGACTGTTGGCAGTAAATCCAGTTTTCAGACACAAAGGCGGAAAGAAAGCTGATTAAAAAAGAGACAGAAGATGACAAAGAGAGACAGACAGAGAAGGATATGAAAAAAGTGAGATTAAAGTTTTTCTATTATGCCTTTCCAAGACAGCAGGAAAGATTTTAGCGGAAGTTTCTGAGGATGTATAAAAATGAAATGAATATGATATTGCCTTAAGCTCAAAACTTTAAAATCCCATCGTCATTACAAATCTGTTTGATTTTTTGGGAACAGTTTTCAAATGTCATCCATATTTGTGCATATTCAAACTGAGTGTATTGCAATCAGTTTACTAAAACAAAATCTATTAAAAATATTTTTTATTATTACTAGATTTCTAAAAGATGCAGTCTCTTCCTAAGTCTCTCATCTGTGTCTGACTCAGGTTCAAACCTGTGAGGCTTCCCTCCACAACTGGTTATTTCTAACATTTTTGGCTGAGTGAGATTGAAGTTGTATCCGAAGCTTGTGTAAAGGGGCCGCTGGAAGGGGTGGGTGGGGGGGGGGGAGCAGCAGCTCATTTGCATTTAAAGGGACGCACAAAAACGGTGCGTTTATGCCAAGGGGGTAATCTAGCGCTCGGAAAGCGTTCCACCCCTAGGGGCTGCCATTGCTAACCAAGCCATCACCTGCTGTTAGCATCCCATTGACTCCCATTCATTTTTGAGTCACTTTGACAGTGAATAACTTTACATCTGAGGCGTTTAAAGACTCCATTTGTCCATTGTTTATTTCTAAAGAAACACGACAATGCATAAAAGGCTCCGTTACCTTGTATCTTACACTATCGCCCCGTAGAAGCTGTTTTTGTAAAAATAGGCTAACTATTGCGTCATAACCAACGCGACTCTGTCGCACAGTTGAGAAATTACCGTATAGACCTGAGAAGACGCTCGCAGGCAATCTTTTACTGTCTATGAGACAGTCGGGGGGACGTGGAGACATAAAGTCTGATAAAGTCAAGGGGGAAGAATGGGGAGAAGCCCATAGTGAGCCAAAAGCAACGGGAGAAAATATTTAAACAACGTGATTCAGCTTTCACTTTCCACAACTACTAGAAGACCTACAGCTGTCAGACAGGAGGCTCACGTCACATCTACGTCGTCAAGCTCAGTCTGAGCCTGCGCAGTTCGCTCAGCCATCAGGAAGTGAGTGCTCCTATACTGACATCACTTAACGCTGTAGAAGGCAATGGGATCGCTCCGTCCATTTCTTTTACTGTCTATGGTTTATGCTTACAACCAAATCGTGGAAGAATTAATTTTTCTTCAGTTGAGACACTTTGCTTGCAATGATACGGAATAACCACGGAAGTGTTACTAGTTTATCATTTCACAGATAGTTGGTTTCTATGTTGTTTCTATAAAAAAAAACTCTTGTTTTAAATCAATTTGTTCCGTTATTATGTTTGTTGTTGTTGTCGTCTGTTGACAAGAAGAATGTGGCGGTAGGTCTGTGTTGTATTTGTCCCACCCCCTCCTCCGCTCTGAATTGATGGCAGGGTGAAAAGTGACAGAGATGAGCGATGCATTTTACTCAAAGTTGAACTTGGATTACCTGGATGCCAGCCGAACTTGCCCTGTCCACAACATTTGAGGTCAGGAAGTTCAGTCTGGGCTTGATCCGTTGATCTGTTGAGCAAATATACCAGAGCTGTTCAGATCAATCAAACTGTCAGGGCAGGGTTTATACGATGATGGACAGATGATCAGTAACGTAATCAGCCACGTCACCAAAGGCTTGGGTTGAATTTGTTCTAATCCTAAATGGAGAGCATTTAGCTTTCTCTCAAAAATGATGATTGTGTTGGTAAGTTCTCTGCGTATCCTTAAATTATTTTTACAACACGGGCAAAGATCGTTTACACTCATCATCTTCTATTTCTTCCAGTGTGCCGTTGAGTTCTATTGACAACTATGCATCATTCAAGTCTGCATACATCACTTGCTCTGTTGCTCTGATTGGTTGTAGGTCTATCCAATTGAATGCAGAGGCTTTCCATGTTGGTTTGATTAAAAACATGCCCCATAATCACAGACCATGAAGAAGTATCAGACTCATATTCTGAGGAGTTCACACTGACTGAACAAGAGGAAGAATCGCCGACGCCGACAATTCTCTCTCTCCTGTGCGCAAACTACGTTTCCCAACTACACGTGCGATGTGACAAGTAAACAACGCGAGATCACACGTGCGTCAGACCGGAGTTCTCGCGCGAGACTTGGAATTGTTATTATAAATTATAAACTGCACAAATTTTGCTTCAAATTGTATGTGCGCTGATTTGTGGAGAAAAAGAAAAAAGATTATGGTGGAAGAAATTGTTGGAGAGACAGAGGGAGCCAGGATTGTGTTCTGCAAAGACAGTTTGAGGTAAATAAACAATTTTGTAATGTGCTGCTGCTGCGGCTGGATGTGCAAATGTTTGGCCTTTGTTTCTGTTTAATAGAATTGTATATATATCTATTAAAATACTGATATTCTGTCTATAACTTCTCCATTAACCTCCCGCTGCCATGTATCTCACTCTCTCATTGGCTGTTGGTCATCGGCGATGTAATTTTCAGTCAGAAAGCATTTCACACAGCAGGAGTTTCAATCACCGACAGGTCCAGATATTAAACATGCCAAATATGAAATATCTCACCGGTGTCGGAGACTCGTCTGCGATTCTCTCTGACTGCGTCTTTGATTATTCACACTGCGTGATTGTCACTCGCGTGCACGAGCACCGATTTGCCTATGATCTCGGGCATTTGTCGCCGATTTCACAAAACCTGTCGGCGACTCAAAATCGGGACAAAAATCCGGCAGTCTGAACTAGGCTTAACATTCTTTAACTCTTGGCAACCATTAAAAAACGCAGAGCACTCAACCCTTGAGTGTGAAATAGACACTCAGAGCCTTGTTACGCTCATGGTGACAGACGTCATAACCGAACCTCGTGGCGATTGGCTGCCGCTAACATTTTCTGCTTGATATTTGCATAAAGTAACCGTTAAGGTTAGCACAACAAAATTAACATATACAGTCTTGTTCAAAATAATAGCAGTACAATGTGACTAACCAGAATAATCAAGGTTTTTAGTATATTTTTTATTGCTACGTGGCAAACAAGTTACCAGTAGGTTCAGTAGATTGTCAGAAAACAAACAAGACCCAGCATTCATGATATGCACGCTCTTAAGGCTGTGCATTTGGGCAATTAGTTGAAAGGGGTGTGTTCAAAAAAATAGCAGTGTCTACCTTTGACTGTACAAACTCAAAACTATTTTGTACAAACATTTTTTTTTTCTGGGATTTAGCAATCCTGTGAATCACTAAACTAATATTTAGTTGTATGACCACAGTTTTTTAAAACTGCTTGACATCTGTGTGGCATGGTGTCAACCAACTTGTGGCACCTCTCAGCTGTTATTCCACTCCATGATTCTTTAACAACATTCCACAATTCATTCACATTTCTTGGTTTTGCTTCAGAAACAGCATTTTTGATATCACCCCACAAGTTCTCAATTGGATTAAGGTCTGGAGATTGGGCTGGCCACTCCATAACATTAATTTTGTTGGTTTGGAACCAAGACTTTGCCCGTTTACTAGTGTGTTTTGGGTCACTGTCTTGTTGAAACAACCGTTTCAAGGGCATGTCCTCTTCAGCATAGGGCAACATGACCTCTTCAAGTATTTTAACATATGCAAACTGATCCATGATCCCTGGTATGCGATAAATAGGCCCAACACCATATTGTATCATTCTTCTATCCATTTTGATGGTTGGCTTCCGTTTTCTTCCACGTCTCTCTGGTTTTGCTCTCCATTTTAAGGCATTGGAGATCATTTTAGCTGACCACCCCATCATTTTTTGCACCTCTTTATAGGTTTTCCCCTCTCTAATCAACTTTTTAATCAAAGTACGCTGTTCTTCTGAACAATGTCTTGAACGACCCATTTTCCTCAGCTTTCAAATGCATGTTCAACAAGTGTTGGCTTCATCCTTAAATAGGGGCCACCTGATTCACACCTGTTTCTTCACAAAATTGATGACCTCAGAGATTGAATGCCACACTGCTATTTTTTTGAACACACCCCTTTCAACTAATTCAACTAATTGCCCAATTGCACAGCCTTAAGAGCGTGCATATCATGAATGCGGGGTCTCATTTGTTTTCTGAGAATCTACTGAACCTACTGGTAACTTGTTTGCCACGTAGCAATAAAAAAATATACTAAAAACCTTGATTATTCTGGTTGGTCACATTGTACTGCTATTATTTTGAACAAGACTGTATATTGCATTGTTATACACGCTCGCTCACAGTACATTATTCAAATTACACATATCTTGTATTAGCATAAATTAATGCGCAGGATATGTGGGTTTTATTGTCCAAGTCCTAGCTCAACCAGTAGAGTGTGGCGCTAGCAACGCCAAGGTCATGGGTTTGATTCCCAGGGAAAGCAAGAATTGACAATAATGTAAAAACGTGTACTTTGAATGCAATCTAAGTCGCTTTGGATAAAAGCGTCTGCCAAATGTAAATGTAAGGGAATAATGAATGAGGGTATAGGCAGCGATTTTGTACCTAGCCCTGAAATATACTGCCTAATTTCTATGGACTACTTTAAAGGCTTACTTCAGCGATTAGCATATGGCTTTGTATCAGTAGGAACCCTGGAGTATATTCGAATGATTGTGATTTCATTAATCTAGTAGCGATGGCTTTGGGAGTGGCCTCGTAGGGCAGTGAAGCATTCTGGGAATTGTAGTCTTTCATCCCCATGAGACAAAAATAAATGTTCTTTTCTCAGTCTAGAAAGCACCAAATTAACAAATAATTTCACATTTCAACTACATTAATGACCCAGTTTAAATACAAATTCATCAAATTCAGCTGAAGTACCCCTTTATTTTTAGGCCACTTTTTATTTTTAATGTGTGCAAAAAGAGTAGAATGAACATTCTATCTAACATCCTTTTTTGTGAAAAGGATAAGGATGAGTAAATGATGGCAGAATCTTCACCTTGGAAAAAAAAGTTCTTCACACAAAGATATCATACTGTATGGCTTCAAAAGACTTGCATGAAAAGAATATCAAAAGAATATGTTTCATACAATTCATACAGACAACTTTTAGGGTTTTAGGGCTTTTATGCCGTTTTTTGTCATTCACTGTCTGGAAAGAAGCAGCATGAACATTTGAATTTTTTTATTTTATTTTTTGTTCTATGCAAGAAAGAAAATCCTATGGAATGATATGAGGATGAATAAACAAAATGTTGGTTCAACTGTTCCCTTATTATGACCTGTCATGACTGTAATATATGTCACATGCTATCAGAATGCCTCAGAAAAACGGAATTGTTTTAGCTGTAATTTTCTAACAGTTCATAGGTTCATTTGTTACCATTCATGAAGCAATTTGGGAACTGGGTGATGCCTAGTGAGGTATAAACTGCCATTATCTCTCTCGATTTCACTCATTTCCAAAACAAAGTCACAAATCACTTCACATTTCCTGTGACTGGTGGTTTTGTATATGAGTTTGAAGATTTGACCTGATCTGTACAAATCATACTGTGGTATACAGCGTTTTAAAAAGCAAATCTCTTTTGCTTACCTACAGTACCTCTGACATACGAATTTGTCATTGAAAGATTTTCCTCCACCCCAAGCCATTCCTCTCCCACTTCCAGCAGATGTCCATTTCTCATCTCCTTCTCAATTCCTCCTCCAGCATGTAATCTGTACTTGACGGATTCCTTCCATTTCTTTTGCATTAGTGGCAGTCTCTTCCCAGGATCATTATCTTGACAAACACACAACCCCCTACAATAACAGTCTACCTTACAATGCTTATAATGACAAGCCACTTATAACAGCTGCTTAGCAACCTACTTCAAGATTAAAGTAAAATCTCAGACAAAATCACATTGCACAATTATTTTATATCACAAATCCCCACTTATCATTTTATCAGCATCTTAAAACACCGTTTCACTGCATGGATTGAGCTCTTTTCTCGGGTGGTTTTGATGAGGCCGAGATCTTCCAGGTCTCCAAGAAACCCACTGATTGACGGCCGGACGTCCATGAGTGATTGAGTTCAATTACAGTATCTTGTTTTCCCTGAAGACATCTCAGCTACCTTTGGAGACAAGAGAACTGGAGAGTCAATTAACAGACATGGCATGAATTCTGAAGACTCAAGAACCTGATTGTCTGTACTCAGATACAAATGATACCTAGTGTTACAAACACCTCCTTGTCCAATCTTCTACAGCTCAAACATATGATTGCTATATTGCTGCTGGCAAGATGACTGGTCATGAAACTCTTGTATGTGAGATATGCAGAGAGGAAATTATGAAAAGTTGAAGCAAAGAATACAATCCGATAATGCATTGCATAAAAGTCTCAGTGAAAAAAATGAATCCAAATAGATAAAGGCAGATGAACCAATAGAAATATTGATTAAATGTACTTTCAACATATTTATATTATTACAATGTTGGTAATATATGTAAATTAACAGTATTTACTCATTCTCTGTGTTACCTGGGTTGAGAAATTCATGTACACTCACCTAAAGGATTATTAGGAACACCATACTAATACTGTGTTTGACCCCCTTTCGCCTTCAGAACTCCCTAATTCTACGTGGCATTGATTCAGCAAGGTGCTGAAAGCATTCTTTAGAAATGTTGGCCCATATTGATAGGAGAGCATCCTGCAGTTGATGGAGATTTGTGGGATGCACATCCAGGGCACGAAGCTCCCGTTCCACCACATCCCAAAGATGCTCTATTGGATTGAGATCTGGTGACTGTGGGGGCCATTTTAGTACAGTGAACTCATTGTCATGTTCAAGAAACCAATTTGAAATGATTCGAGCTTTGTGACATGGTGCATTATCCTGCTGGAAGTAGCCATCAGAGGATGGGTTCATGGTAGTCATAAAGGGATGGCATTTAAACGATGCCCAATTGGCACTAAGGGGCCTAAAGTGTGCCAAGAAAACATCCCCCACACCATTACACCACCACCACCAGACTGCACAGTGGTAACAAAACATGATAGATCATGCATGTTCTCATTCTGTTTACGGCAAATTCTGACTCTACCATCTGAATGTCTCAACAGAAATCGAGACTCTGACAGCCAGTTGACACACAAACCTACCTCCCCTCACTCACTTATCTCATTTGCTCCGGATGAATATTGTTGGTGTTACAGGGCTTGAATTTCGGCATGGGATGGTGCGTATTGTGCATAATTTTACTCATTTGGTGCTCACACCCAAAGTTTACACATAAAGCAACCTCTCAGTACTAAATTGAGTTCCTTTTTGTTGATTATTGCGCTTAAACAGTCATACACAGAAAACAATGTAAAAAAAAAATGCAGGTCTTGGTGAGTATTCATGTAGTCACATTCAGTTATGTTTTAAGTAGATTTAAAACAGTTGAGAAAGAAAATGCATGTGTAACAGTATAATGGATCCGTGTGTCAGGTCTTAAAGTGACAGCAGCCTAATTAAAACTAACCCTGGTGCGATTGCTCTGTTAGAGCAGGTCATTTGACTAAGTGTGAAGGCTGCATCTGAACCTGGTGCCCACCAAACAAGTGGACTGAGACCGCTGAAAAGATGGGTCTCGGTCCGCTTCCAAATGAACTCTGGTGCGGTTCGACTGAATAATGTACACAACACAGGCAAAAGACATGTAAACGAACCAACAAACCTGTTTAGGTTGAAAACAGAAGGTGTTCTGGTGGAAGCTAGATATTTTACTTACAAAAATGCAAATCTGTACATTCATTTCTACTGCTCTATTACACTTTTGCGAGAACCAATCACAGACTGGATTATCCACCTGCCGGTGCCGGTGCTATTGGCGGGTTTAACACAGTGACGGATAGAGAAGCGATGGGTCATTGCTCGTTGTTCTGTACTTGGGTTGATCATGTCACTTGTGGTCTGATTGGTTGAAGGACTATCCAATTGCATACAGAGTCATTTGAATAATGCTCGTCACGTCTCTTTGCAGTATAAAATGCAGAGCAGACTCCCTAGACCAATGTTCAATTTTAAATTGAGCTTGGTCTGGTGATAGCCATAGTGACATAGAGAGACGCACCCTCGGTTTTAAAATAATGAACAATCCCATAATACACTGTGACAAAAAATGCCAGATGAACAAAGAGAAATTTTGATGAAAAATATAAATAAATCAAATCAAATAAAAGTATATAAAAAGTACTATTTAACCAAAATAAATATGTTACATTCCTCAGCAATCAATTGTGTATCAAATCTCATTTCACATGTTCATCTCTCCCATGAACTGTAAGCCATCTTGCTCTTCAAATATTGTACAAGTACAAATACTATCAGTCTTCCCCATGTCAAGTGGTTAGCACATGATGTTCCTGCACATTTATTCCTCAAAAAGAGTCTGACTTTGGCTCTTGGGATGGTTGAAGGGTTTTCAAGATTGATGACAGAGGATCCATCTACTTATCTCGCTCCCACAAATATTCCCATGATGGCTAATTACTCGCCGTACGCTGAAAAGTGGCACACCAGTACTACCAGCGGGAACCAGTACAGACAGTGTGGTGGCGGTGGGAGGGGGACGTCCATGTGGCACACGCCGCCTGTGTTCTCGTTTTCTGCTGTGGAACCACAAAGGTTTTTTAGATCTCAGCATTCAGAGTACAGCTCTTCGTGGCTCAAAGATCTGCCTTCAAACAATGAAGCGCCTCACAGGACCCGGGTGGAAATCAAAGAGGAGTTTATTATCCAGGTTAACATTTTCTAAAGCGCTCGTACTAATTTGTATGTATACTTCTCTAGTGGGAAGGTATATAACTGAGGCTAATTGTCAAATTTAAAGGTAATATTTATCAGGCTAGGCTTTAATGCTTACTCATACTTACTTACTGTTTTTTTTTCAGTACAACATTTAAACTATGCACATTTTTTTCCAGTAAAATATTTAAAAACCACTAGGCCAGTGTTCTATATTTTATATTTTGTTCAGTTGAGTTTTTACAATATCCCAAATGTTTCCAACTATTTGTAAATTGTGAGGAAATTGCTATTTTAACTAAGGAGCCGGGACATCTGAGGGAGTCGCCTGTCATCTGCGTCATATCTGCGTTACCCTCGGTTTCCGGTTTTATTTGGCAGAAATGCTTTACTCTTAGTGTAAACAAATGTAACGCACAGAGTAAAGTCATAACATCATTTTAAACACACTTAAATGTATCTAATATGATAAATAAAGCTGCGTTACTTCATACTCATGACCGGAAAAACGGAAATGGCGCTGAAGACTGTGTCCTTTCATAATAAAAGTCCTGCTGCTCGCGAGCCGTGTGTTTGCGCAACAATCGCTCTAGCGGCCTTGCTCAGCTCCTCAACACTCGGTCCTGCTCTGCTTCATACTACAGTAACATTAATAATCACATCCATGAACATGATTTCTGCCCGAGTCCTATCCCGATTCTCCTCCACTGGCTGTGAGGTGAAGACCACATGTCCCAAGATTCTGAGCTCAAACTTGGCATCATCAAACTATGCCTTACATAGTGCAGCTTTAAAGCATCAAGTAATTTTTATTTGCTTAAAGGTGGAGTGTGCGAATTTTAGCGGCATCTGGTGAGGTTGTGAATTGCATCACCCACCGCTCACCCCTCCCTTTTGATGCACATGTCCAACTATGGTGGCCGACACAGGACAAAAATGTTGTTGTCGAAGAGAGCAGAGAGTAGATAGCGCCCTGTAGAGAAGTTAGTTTGTTTAGGGCTACTGTAGAAATGGTGATTTCACTTTAAGGGGACCCGCGGTGTATGTAGATAGAAATGGCTCATTCTAAGTTAAAAACATAATGCTTCATTATGTAAGGTCTTTTATGCACCACTGAAAACAAAGTTATGTATATTATATTGCATTTCATTCAATATATCCTCATAAATACTACACATATTATTTTAAACCTTTAAAATAAGAAAAAAATGTAACCGGGTTAAAAAAATGATCTAGTTTCCCTTTGGATTAATTGAATTTTTGTTTTAGGGCATACACCCACTTAATTTGGAAATGTTAGTTATTAATTAAATGTATATTAGCCTATATTTAATAAATACATACTGTATTTATATTTACAATATAGGAAATCTAAAGTTATGATTATTATTATTATTATTAACAATAATATACATGAATATAATAATTATTACAAATATAACAATAAATACAAATTATTAAAAATAATATTATCAAATAATAAAATAGTAAAACATATAAATAATTTATTTATGATAACATTTCTTGTTATAATATTATATATATATATATATATATATATATATATATATATATATATATATATATATATATATATATATACACACACACACACACACAACATAATCATAATCATAATCATAAAATTACATTGACATTGTGCTTTTTCTGGGTCCTCAAAGCACTTTACATTTAGAAGGGGGGAATCTCCTCAACCACCACCAATGTGCAGCATTCAACATAATATGGATAATATGAAAAATGGATCATATACTGCCCCTTTCTCGCTAATCCTTTTTTCAGCATACTGTACATACCTTAAGATACAAACAAATGTAAAGTAATAATACTATCTCCCTTAGGGAGGATGTTCTCAGTCCACACACACTTTAATTACAAAGGAAAATGGAATTGTGACAAAGGATTCAATGATTTCTCTGGGGATTATTACATCTAATTCATGCTACAGGCTCTATACTCAAGACACTATCTACTGTACCCTGCTCAACTTTCCTTGAGACTTTATCTGGAACATTGTGTTCTCCTAAATTAGCTGACACTTGCATTAGACCACGCATCTAGAAATAAAATAATTCTAGTGGAAGTTGCCATCAGGGGTTTTAAAAATCACTCAACATATTTCTAGCATAATGCATTTTAGAATTAAATGAGTAATTTACAATTCAATCTTAACAGCAAAATAAAGGCATTGCAGAGCTTGGATAAATATTTTCATAAGAGATGCTCAAACGATTGAACATTCAGTCCTTTTCAATGAAAGCTGTGCGGAAGAAAATAAAGCAGATATTCTAGGAGCCCAATTTAATTTGTTGGTGTGTTCGATATTTTGGGATGCGCAGTCTTCACCGCTCCCCTCTGTCATACAGCGTGAGTTCAGCATCATTGGGCCAGTAAACCGCTGTTTCGTGCATTGGCAATCCAATAATGCATATATAAACCAGCACGACGGAGCACAGCCACACAACACACCACAAAACTAGATCAAAGGAAGACAGAAAGGAAATATTGTCCTTCTCTTTCCTTTATAGGCTACTTGTATGTGCACCAGCAAGTCAGTGACATTAATTGCTTATTTAAAGGTGCCCTAGAATGATGAGTTGAAACATGTTAAATTGTTCTATGATATCTAAATAGAGGGTATGTGGCTTATTTAAAGGCAAAAATGGTCCAGATACAGTTTTACAGGTCCATTTACAACCATAAATTGTCCCTAGGATGCAATGCTCTGCTTTTGCCTTATTTGGAAGAGACATTAATATTAATGTTGAGTTCTGCTCTGATTGGCTTATTTCAGTCGCTCACACAAGTTCAGTTGTTCAGCTAAGCATCTTGTGAGTCACAAGTTATTTTTTAAACTACATTTTAGACTCGTCTTTTTTCTTCAACGATATTGCATGTTTAAATAACATTAGTCACAATGTAGGCTATGCAGTGACTGTGTATTCTGATATACAAGCGTGCAAAAACATCATTCTTCTGTTCTGAAAAATATAAATATATATTTTTTACTAAATAAATGGAAGCCTTGTCAAATGACTATCATTTTAACTTATAAGGTGGAGAAGGTGGCGTTAGCTAGAGGGATCGAGTGAGCAATCTGTAAGCAACTAAACTAACATATATCACGTATCTACGGTTGTATTTTGTAATACAAAATAATATTAACCTTTGTCATTAGACACACTATTTCGTTTTGTATATTACTTGGTGTTTCCTATTGTTACTGTACTAGCATCTTGCATCATCTAGACAATGCTGTCTCTCTAAGAAACTTTCAATTTATTCAGAAATTGTTTAGACAGTCAAAAAGTGGATAAATCACTACTTACTGCTTGCAGGAATATAGTTGGAATTATCCCTTTCTTCAGTTTTATATGCTGAGCGAAGCTTGCTTGATATTGTCCCAGGTTAGAAAAACTGTCCGCGGTGAAATGGGCCGAGCAAACGAACGGTTTTGAATTAAATTGCTGTGGTATCCGATTATAATAAACATCAACCATGACTGTTGACATTTTTTATCTGTGGGAAGGGTATGAAAAGTCCTCACGTCCCCAGCCAGGCTGGAAAATATTGCAGCCATTTGCTAAAATAATAATTAAAAAAATCTCGTTGTACACACAGTACACTGAAATATCACATGGTCCTAACTAAGTATTCAGACCATTTGCTCAGTTTTAGTAGAAGGACCCCTTTGATCTAATAAAGTCTTTGATCTAATGAGTCTTTTGGGGAAAGATGCAACAAGTTTTTCACACCTGGATTTGGGGATCCTCTGCCATTCCTCCATGCAGATCTCCAGTTCTGTCAGGTTGGATGGTAAACGTTGGTGGACAGCCATTTTCAGGTCTCTCCAGAGATGCTCAATTAGGTTTAAGTCCGGGCTCTGGCTGGGCCATTCAAGAACAGTCACAGAGTTGTTGTGAAGCCACTCTTCTATTATTTTAGGTGTGTGCTTAGGGTCATTGTCTTTTTGGAAGGTGAACCTTCATCCCAGTCTGAGGTCTTGAGCACTCTGGAAAAGATTTTCATCCAGGATGTCCCTGTACTGGGCCGCATTCATCTTTCCTTCGATTGCAACCAGTCGTCGTTTCCCTGCAGCTGAAAAACACCCCCACAACATGATGCTGCCACCACCATGCTTCACTGTTGGGAATGTATTGGACAGGTTATGAGCAGTGCCTGGTTTTACCCATAAATTAGAATTGATGCCAACAAGTTCTATCTTGATCTCCTCAGACCAGAGGATCTTATTTCTCACCATCTTCGAGTCTGTGTTTTTTTTTTTTTTTTTAGCAAACTTTAATGTGTCTTGCACTGAGGAGAGGCTTCCGTCGGGCCACTCTGCCATAAAGCCCAGACTGGTGGAGGGCTGCAGTGATGGTTGACTTTCTACAACTTTCTCCCATATCCGACTGCATCTCTGGAGCTCAGCCACAGTGATCTTTGGGTTCTTCTTTACCTCTCTCAAGGCTCTCTCAAGGCTCTTCTCCCCCGATAGCTCAGTTTGGCCGGAAGGCCAGCTCTAGGAATATATATATATATATATATATATATATATATATATATATATATATATATATATATATATATATGTATATATATATGTATATATATATATATATATATATATATATATATATATATATATATATATATATATATATATATATATATGTATATATGTATAGTAAAGTAATAATAATAAAAATTGTAAAAACAAATAATATATATATACAGTAAATACTACACATCCTAATAATAATAATAGGTACAAGTACATTATTATCTACTATAGACATGCTATATTTGTTATATTTTCCAGTTTTAAACAGCAGGGAGAAAAGTTAGTTGGAAAGAAAGGTTCTTATATTTCCCCAGCTCCTCTGTACAACAAAATAAAAGTTTTGCTTAACCCGTTTTTTTCCACAGTGCATTGGCACATTATGCAACCATCTTGTTTTAATTTTTAAGCCTGGGGATGTTTGATGGATTTGTTTTTAGAGAGAATGACGCCTCCCAAGGGTTCCCTTAAACTACACCAGTAATTAACAGAGTATTCATTTAGGTGGTTTTCAATCTAAGCAGCTTTCTAGTTGCTCCAGAGGTGTCTGAGATGATATCAGTATGCTGGAGTATTTCACATTGGGCATAAACATGGGCTCACAACAAGAGTATAGTAGTTTGACTGCAGCTGCTGCTGGGAACATGAGTGGATGAGAGAGCTCTGTTTATAAACCTCTGAGCTATAGACAACATAAGGTGTGCTAAAAGTTGTTGGAGAGTTCAAAATAATTACGTTGCCTTCTAAGGCACATGGACATGTATCCTCAAAGAGATGTTATTCTCATAATCTGACCAGAGGAGAACTGGCTCTTCAACTGAGTTTCTCCAAAGGTTTTCTCCATTTCTGTCACCTGATGAAGTTTGGATTATTTTCCACTGTCGCCTTACTTAGTTGAGATTTAAAAGATAATTGATATTTAGCAATATTATCGATTTAGTGCATTGACACTGTCCAGCAAAATTCAAACTGGTCTGAATAATGACACTAACTTTGCAACATTGATACTGTTGCTGATACAGAAGTTCATGCTGAACTGTCTTCTGAATTTTCTCGATATTCATGAGTTTGATCAAAAAAAATGTTTTATTAATGTGACGCTGCTTAAACAAGCTATATTGTATAAAATGCTATAAATAAATGTAACTTGAAATAATTTACTGTGTGTTATAATATACTTAAAAGGCTATACATTTGGAACACAAATAGAGATCTTTTTAATAAAATCTGATGCAACCACAACTTTGACACTTCAAAAGGTTCATAAAGAGATCTTAAAACTAATCCAAATGACTTGAGCGGTTTAGTCCAACTTTTCTGAAGAGAAATGATTGCTTTATATGACAGACTGAATTAAGTATTTTATTCAAATATAAACATTGATTAGCATACATAGCGCTATGACGTAAGAATGAAGCACAAGACCGTTTGCTGGGCCTGGTGTCTATAAAAGCAATTTTTTGACTAACAAGGACGTTTTCAGCTCTGAAACTCACAGGATATTCTTATATTAATATATATATATATATATATATATATATATATATATATATATATATATATATATATATATATATATATATATATATATAAGGTCATGTTAATATAAGAATATCCTGTGAGTTACTCAATTCATCCTTTAAGTAATTATTAAATTGTTATTAGTTAAACATGTCAGAATGTATTCAATTCTCAATAACATATATTAACTAATAATTTAAATGAACGTGTAATTACCACAAGGGGTCAAAGCCATGCATTTCAACTTCCAGTTCTGCTTTAATTAATCATTAGATAATGATTTATAAAGGTCTCATTATCTTATGACTTTACTTATTGGGGCACATGACTATTAACTAACTGATTAAGTAATATGTAATTGTGGTTATGAGTTTTGAATTAATTTTGAATTAGTTAATAGTCATGTTCCCCAACAAGTAAAGTCATACCATAATGAGACCTTTATAAATCATTATGATTGGCCTAATTAAAGCAGACAACTGGAAGTTGAAATGCATGGCTTTGACCCCTTGTGGTAATTAACACATTAATTTACATTATTCGTTAATATAATATGTTATTAAGGAATTAATACATTATGACACATTTAACTAATAATGTTTTAATAATTACTTAATCTATTAATCATGATGAATCTTCATTAGTTGCTGATGCAGTAATCATTAATAAATGGGTTAGTTCACCATTAGTAATACATTAACTCATGATTATCTGTGCATTAATTAAACATGAATTAATGCATGTTAGTGCACCCCTATTGTAAAGTTACCAATTTTTTCTCTATATTGATATGGCAACTAGTAAATACACAAAGTTTCGTCATCCTGGCATGTGTAGAAAGTGTTAAACCATGCATGTTATAACTAACTCTGCACTCCCCTACGTCATTCAAAACGGGACGGAGGCGAATGAAGTCAAACAAACTGTGATCACATGACCCTAATGGCGCGCTGGAAGATGAAGGCAATGTTTTGCTGACCTTTAAAGACAGTGCAGAAAGGAAAACATTGAATAATCATTTTGTCTGACTCCATTACTTATTGCACCGTTTTACTTCCTTTTCCGGGTCAGAACGCCTTGGGCTGTTTCACTAGTGTATAGTGTAAATGCAAAAATCAGATACGGGTCACTTTTAAAAAAAGATGTAAGCGGTTCGTCAAAAAAAATCAAATACAGTAACCAAAGTGGAATTGTGCATCAAGACCGGAAGTGTTAATGCACTTCCTTAACGTACCTGCTTGTCTGTGCCCTTCTGTTCCATGACAACAGGGCAACCTATCACTGACATCATATCACCAATAGCAAACCACAACCATCCAATCAATTCCCTGTCCTACATTATTATGTGTTCGAGAAGCCATTTCACTTAGATATGTAGATACAACAGGGAAATGACTTGAGTTTTATGTCAACTTCAAAAATCAAGCAACATATTTGTGTGGGCATCAGACGTTTTATCTGAGCACAGGCACAGGTTCTCAGAGGGGTCATGTGGGTTCAGTGTGTATGTCAAATCTTTGTTTTTATCTCTTGTCCATTACTAATAGATCCTGCCAATGTGCGCACTGAACGGCTGCCATGTGGCTGACCTGCTAAATACAGGCATGCATTACGGAGCATGAACAACCGAATCAGGTCACAGTCCACTGCTTAGGGGCGCAGTCAAAAATGCAATACGAGATATTGTAATGTAGATGTGAGATATTCCCAAAGCGTTCTGTAATAAAAGCAGCTGCACAAAAAGAGCAAGAGCTTCATCAGGATTCTGGCAGAGATTTATCTATGGGAGATGAAATGATTCTATTGAGGTATTGTGGATAAACAAACTGGACAATGGCCGAGCTCTTTGTCATGTACAAGTGGTAAATGTCCGCTTGCCTTGGATAAGTGCGATCACTTCAAAATGTAAAAACATTTCAAAGCACAAAAACCTACATTTCCATGTTTGGCACTTGAAGGGAGCTAGAAAAGTTATTTTCCTGCCCGCAATTATTTAATAATGAACATAATTAGCATACTTTAAATAGGATTCGTTATTGACTTATTCAAATTGAGTCATCCTGGCCGCTTTCTTCAAAGACATCTGCATTGTGTGCGCAGAATGCCAACATAATTCTTTGCTCAATTAGCCAATCCTCGGAGCAACAAGAGGTCTGGGCCCTTCATTTGTCTGACAATCTGCCTGTTCCTCACACGTACAGCTCAAGCATCGAGTGTGTCCCAACACACAACGCTCATTTTAACACCTGAATCCTCTCGAAAAGCACTCGCTCAATTCACTCATTAGCAAGAGCTGCAGAAGAAGACTGAAAGATTTTTTTTTTCTAACAAGCGCAAAAAGTGTGCTCTTCTGAGTCATCTTTTTCAGCATTGAAGAATATATATACAGGTCCTTCTCAAAAAATTAGCATATGTGATAAAAGTTCATTATTTTCCATAATGTAATGATAAAAATTAAACTTTCATATATTTTAGATTCATTGCACACCAACTGAAATATTTCAGGTCTTTTATTGTTTTAATACTGATGATTTTGGCATACAGCTCATGAAAACCCAAAATTCTCAAAAAATTAGCATATTTCATCCGACCAATAAAAAAAAAGTGTTTTTAATACAAAAAAAAGTCAAACTTCAAATAATTATGTTCAGTTATGCACTCAATACTTGGTCGGGAATCCTTTTGCAGAAATGACTGCTTCAGTGCGGCGTGGCGTGGAGGCGATCAGCCTGTGGCACTGCTGAGGTGTTATGGAGGCCCAGGATGCTTCGATAGCGGCCTTAAGCTCATCCAGAGTGTTGGGTCTTGCGTCTCTCAACTTTCTCTTCACAATATCCCACAGATTCTCAATGGGGTTCAGGTCAGGAGAGTTGGCAGGCCAATTGAGCACAGTAATACCATGGCCAGTAAACCATTTACCAGTGGTTTTGGCACTGTGAGCAGGTGCCAGGTCGTGCTGAAAAACAAAATCTTCATCTCCATAAAGCTTTTCAGCTGACTGAAGCATGAAGTGCTCCAAAATCTCCTGATAGCTAGCTGCATTGACCCTGCCCTTGATAAAACACAGTGGACCAACACCAGCAGCTGACATGGCACCCCAGACCATCACTGACTGTGGGTACTTGACACTGGACTTCAGGCATTTCGGCATTTCCTTCTCCCCAGTCTTCCTCCAGACTCTGGCACCTTGATTTCCGAATGACATGCAAAATTTGCTTTCATCCGAAAAAAATACTTTGGACCACTGAGCAACAGTCCAGTGCTGCTTCTCTTTAGCCCAAAAGTGTCTTAACCTGGGGAATGCGGCACCTGTAGCCCATTTCCTGCACACGCCTGTGCGCGGTGGCTCCGGATGTTTCTCCTCCAGACTCAGTCCACTGCTTCCGCAGCTCCCCCAAGGTCTGGAATCGGTCCTTCTCCACAATCTTCCTCAGGGTCCGGTCACCTCTACTCGTTGTGCAGCGTTTCTTGCCACACTTTTTCATTCCCACAGACATCCCACTGAGGTGCCTTGATACAGCACTCTGGGAACAGCCTATTCGTTCAGAAATTTCTTTCTGTGTCTTACCCTCTCGCTTGAGGGTGTCAATGATGGCCTTCTGGACAGCAGTCAGGTCGGCAGTCTTACCCATGATTGCGGTTTTGAGTAATAAACCAGGCTGGGAGTTTTTAAAAGCCTCAGGAATCTTTTGCAGGTGTTTAGAGTTAATTAGTTGATTCAGATGATTAGGTTAACAGCTCGTTTAGAGAACCTTTTCATGATATGCTAATTCTTTGAGACAGGAATTTTGGGTTTTCATGAGCTGTATGCCAAAATCATCAGTATTTAAACAATAAAAGACCTGAAATATTTCAGTTGGTGTGCAATGAATCTAAAATATATGAAAGTTTAATTTTTATCATTACATTTTGGAAAATAATGAACTTTTATCACATATGCTAATTTTTTGAGAAGGACCTGTGTGTGTGTGTGTGTGTGTGTGTGTGTGTGTGTGTGTGTGTGTGTGTGTGTGTGTGTGTGTGTGTGTGTGTGTGTGTGTGTGTATTCTGAATTATTACAGTTTAAAATGTAATATGTTTTTTACTGTACTATACAAATCATGATGAACTTTCCTTCCAACATAAATCTTATGACCCCAAACTTTTGAAAACTAGTGTACAGTATGTATATATATACATACACCTCAACTTTGAGGACAAAATGTTCACTTGCTGCTTAATATATCCCACCCACTAACAGGTTCACTTGAGTGAATTCAGAAGTTATTCACTAATTTCATAATGTTGTTATGCCTGATTGATATATATAGTATTGAGAATTACATTTGAACTTACACATTTACACTACATACAAATAACTGGATGCTGTATGTTTGCACTTTATGCCTAAGCAGATTTACTGGCCTGACTGCATATGGTACATTTTTCTGAAAACACTTTAGGAGTTTTGAACTCGTCATTTAATTGGTTGAAATTGGTTGGCAACCTCCCCCAGTTACTGTTGAAGACAATACGGAAGTAAATTAAACTGCAATTCATCAACTGGCCACTAGGAGCTTACACCTGCAGTGAAGGGTGAATTGTAGTTTTGAGTATGAGTGAGGGGGGACCTGTGCCCACAGTATCATAGACTGTAAAGAAATATGGACGTAGTGTTCGTGACGTCACCCATAGGATTCTGATTAGCCATTCTGAAGTGTAAAGTAGAGACGAGCTGGCCGTTGCCATCTTGCCAGCGCGTCACCGCGTGTCGCACCCGGATAACAGAAAATGAGTAAAGAGGCGGGATGTGGGTGGAGCTTAGGTGACGCACCGGCACCGAGCCTACTGCGCCGGGTGTGTGTCCCCGAGTATGGGTTACCCCCAACCTTACCTCACAGAATTCTGTAAAATGAACACGGACCCTTAATTTATAATTCGTGGTAGTTGCACGAAATCGCCGAAAATTCCATGATGGGTCCACGGAAGTGATGCCTATGTAAGTCAATGACAGGCAGCATCCGTGGTCCACTCACGGATTCCCTGCTCCAACACCTTTATCTGTCAGTTTGTTTAAGTCAGCATCATTTTATTTACATTTATTTTCTTTTTATTCAGACACATTTTGAACGTGTAACTCAAACCCTTCCCTTCCCTTCCCTTCCCTTCCCTTCCCTTCCCTTCCCTTCCCTTCCCTTCCCTTCCCTTCCCTTCCCTTCCCTTCCCTTCCCTTCCCTTCCCTTCCCTTCCCTTCCCTTCCCTTCCCTTCCCCCATTGTGCCATAAAACAGATATAATCATTTAGGAATACATTTTCAAAATATATAATTTAAAAAGGTATTGCAATAGCATATAGTGTAGCTTATTACGTTTTCCTTGCTACATTCATTGAATCTCACTCTATCTGTATTTCTAGTCTCCAAGAAAACAACAAAAAGCCACCAAATGCTTGTGTAACAAGACCACAGTGCGTTTTTATGCGGCTTCTGCCCTTTTTTGCTCTGAGATATTAATAGGGAGCTGCAAGTTGGGATTTCAGAATGGGTTGCATGTCACATGTGCAGTTTGTGTGTCATTTCTTTCAGGACAGATGAGAGGTTCTGCATTGCAGGTCTGGTCTATATGGAAATGTACAGTACACACATTCATCTCTGTCACGTCTAAAACAGTCGGATAACAGTGAAATCCTCAAGCAGTTTCATGGCACACACACATTCTGAGCCCATCTGTTCTGTGTTGCTGAATTGTAAAGACACATTTAAACATGCTGACAAAGCCGTTGCAGAAGTGGCCGGTGCAGGATCTGTGCAGTTATGCAAATTGCAAATTTCAAAAATATGTTTAAAGGGAACACCTTAATTAAAATACTGTCAGAGGGGCAAAATGTCCCCACAAAGACATTTTTTTGGTCCCCATGAGGAAAACATGTTATAAATCATACAGAAGGATTTTTTTTTTTTTTTTGAGAAAGTAAAAATGCAGAATGTTTCCTGTGATGGGTAGGTTTAGCGGCAGGGGCAGTGTAAGGGGATAGAAAATACGGTTTGTACAGTATAAAATCCATTACGCCTTGAAAGTCCCCATAAAACATGGAAACTCTACATGTGTGTGTGCGTGCATGCGTGTGTGTGTGTGTCTGTGCGTGTGTGTGTTCACTATATTGCCAACGTGCGTGTGTGCGTGTGTGTTCACTATATTGCCAACGTTTTAGGACGCCTGCATTGCAAGTGAATTTGAATGACATCCAATTCTTATAGGGATTATTTTGGAGTTGGCCCACCCTTTATAGCCAATGTAATTTATTCCTTTGATGCAAAGCTGAATTTTCAGCATCACGACTCCAGTCTTCAGTGTCACATGGTCCTTCAGAAATCATTCTAATATGCTGATTATGATTATTAATTATAATAATAATACAAACAGTCATGGCCAAAGATTCCCAGATCCGTGTTGGTGCTTCTTCTCTTCAGTTCACTCCACTCATTCTCTATAGAGTTCAGGTCAGGGGTTCATGGCAGTTTCATTTGGTAGTCAGTGACACATTTGTGTTGATGTTTGTTTTGGATCACTGTCCTGAAGATCCAACCACAGCCCTTTATAAGATTTCTAGCTGAATCCATCAGGTGTCACATCTGTTCAGTGTCTGGCACTCTGTGGGACTTTTATGTTGAAGGTATCTGTGCATTTTTCTGTGTCCTCTTTCCTGTGTAGTTTGTAGTTCTTGTAGTTTTTTATGTTGATTAGTTTTCCCAGGTGTTTCCCATTTACCACTCCCCTTGTTATCTTATTAGCCTTGTTCCCTGGTGTGTATTTATACCTCTGTGAATCAGTTGTTCTTTGTCGGTCATTGTTTGCTGTTATGCAGGTATTTCGCAGTTTTCTGTTCCCCGTGTTTTCTTTTCGTTTGCTCAGTGTTATTTTGTTCCTGATTTTTGATTGTGTTGGTTATTAAATTTCCCTGCATTTGGATCCCGCTTCTCTGCCTGCCGTCTGTTTATTCCCCGTTCCGTGACAGAATGACCGACCCACTTATGGATCCAGCGGGGAGATTAGTGCGGCTCCAGCAAGGAGAGCTCAGCACCAAGGACTTTGTGTGTGAGTTCATCAGGTTGGCTCGTCTGACTCAGATGGGCGAGGCATGCCTGATGGTCCTCTTTCGGAGGGGATTGTCAGAGCCCCTCCGGTCATGCATGCCTGACTGGGATTCTGATGGGTCTTTGGAAAGCTACGCGGCTCATGCTCTTAAGCTATGGGACTGGATGGCGGGATTCACCAAGTCGGAGATCCCGGTGGCCAGGGTCTCGGTGGAGGAGGTCCCAAGTCCAGTGGTCCCGAGTCCAGGGGTCCCTGTGCCGGTGGTCCCTGTGCCGGTGGTCCCAGTTCGGGTGGTCCCAGTTCGGGTGGTTCGTGGTCAGGCGGACCCTGTGCCGGTGGTCCCAGTTCCGGTGGTCTCTGTGCCAGTGGATCGTGTTCCGGTGGTCCCGAGTCTGGAGATCCCGAGTCCTGACACAGCCAGGAGGGCTGTGCTGGGATTCTTTGTGGCAGCGGTACTACGTGCTTGGGAGAAACACAGGATCTCCTCTGGGGACTCAGGGCTTGTTTCTGAGCAGCCTGCGGTAGTCTTGGAGGAGTGTCCTGAGCTGACCAAGTGCATTCCCTTGCCGTGGCCCTCCCGCGCACAGAGTCCGGAGGGGGCTCCGGCCCGCGCACAGAGTCCGGAGGGGGCTCCGGCCCGCGCACAGAGTCCGGAGGGGGCTCCGGCCCGCGCACAGAGTCCGGAGGGGGCTCCGGCCCGCGCACAGAGTCCGGAGGGGGCTCCGGCCCGCGCACAGAGTCCGGAGAGGGCTCCGGCCCGCGCACAGAGTCCGGAGAGGGCTCCGGCCCGCGCACAGAGTCCGGAGAGGGCTCCGGCCCGAGCACAGAGTCCGGAGAGGGCTCCGGCCCGAGCACAGAGTCCGGAGAGGGCTCCGGCCCGAGCACAGAGTCCGGAGAGGGCTCCGGCCCGAGCACAGAGTCCGGAGAATTCACAAGCCAACTACCAGTCTGTGCCCCAGCCCAGCAGCCTGTTGTATGCACAGACCTATGACCAGCCTGTGCCGCCCTGGCCTCCTGAACTGTTTGGGCTGCCCTGGCCTGTCCCTCCAGTCCCGCCCGATCCGCCCCAGGTCCTATCCTGCTTCCAGTGTCCGTTCCTGACCCTCCATCCCTCCCCCTGTTCCGCCACCGCTTCACCTCCCTCCGTGACTGGTTCTGGAGTGTCTGGAAGCCACTCCTTTGAGGGGGGGTAATGTCACATCTGTTCAGTGTCTGGCACTCTGTGGGACTTTTATGTTGAAGGTATCTGTGCATTTTTCTGTGTCCTCTTTCCTGTGTAGTTTGTAGTTCTTGTAGTTTTTTATGTTGATTAGTTTTCCCAGGTGTTTCCCATTTACCACTCCCCTTGTTATCTTATTAGCCTTGTTCCCTGGTGTGTATTTATACCTCTGTGAATCAGTTGTTCTTTGTCGGTCATTGTTTGCTGTTATGCAGGTATTTCGCAGTTTTCTGTTCCCCGTGTTTTCTTTTCGTTTGCTCAGTGTTATTTTGTTCCTGATTTTTGATTGTGTTGGTTATTAAATTTCCCTGCATTTGGATCCCGCTTCTCTGCCTGCCGTCTGTTTATTCCCCGTTCCGTGACATCAGGTTTTGATTTTTTATCTGGTGTTATTTGCTATAAATACATGATTCCATGTGTCTGAACAAGATGTCCAGGACCTCCAACAAAAAAATAGGCCCTCAACATTAAAGCTCCAGTGGTATTTTTAACCATGGACATGGGGTACTTTTTATCCCTGTTTGCACCAAACCCATCTGGTGGGTTTGCTGCCAAAAAGCTTTTTTTTGTTTTGTTTTATCTGACCACAGAACAAGTCCCTTTTGAAGTTCCACTCGTGTCTGACAACTGAATATGCTGGAGTTTGTTTATGGATGAGAAAGGAAGATTTTTCTTTTTCCTTCTAAGCCCAAGATTCAACTAATCTGTGCGATTCTCCATCTGTGATCCTTGTTGAGTCTTTGTCCACTTGGGCTATCCTGCTCACAAGACAATATAGACACGCTGCACATCAGAATATTCTTAGGTTTTACTCATTCTGATGAATGATTAAGTGAATTTGGCCTTTGTGTTTACTCATATTTACACTTCTGTAGAACAAGAAGTCATAGCTGGACAATTTCATGTTCCTAGTCACCCTTGTGTGTTAAAAAAATGTACATATTAATGGGAATATACTTCAGAGATATTTTACTCATAAAATATATTCTATGGGTGCCAGTAATTGTGGCCAACATGTTTTGAAGAAAAACATTTATTTCATAATGTGTTTTCCCCCTAATTCTGGCCATGACTGTAAATTATTATTATCAAAGTTGTGTTGATTTTTTTCAGAATTCTTTTCCCGAAGAATTCTTAGATGAATAGAAAGTTCAAAAGAACAGCATTCATTTGAAATATAATTAATTTGTAACATCATAAATGTCTTTAGTAGTATTTAAATTGATTATCTAATTATCTAATTTAGGGGGGGGGGGGGTGAAATGCTGTGTCATGCATACTGAGCTTTTTACACTGTTAAAGACTTGGATTCCCATCCTAAACATCGACAAAGTTTCAAAAACTAATGCTGAACGTTTGATGGAGTATTTCTGTGTCAAAAATACTCCTTCCGGTTTCTCACAAGTTTTGGAGAGTTTTTTTTCGAGTATGGGTCGGCTTGACGTTACTAGAGCGGTAGATCCTTGTATGGGCCGTACGGGCTCTTCTCCTGGTAGGGTGCGCGTGACTAGAGCGAGAGAGGAAATGCACGCCCATACACTCCCGCCGAGCTCCACTTTATTCCTATCTGTGACATCAAGCGACTTCAACGTTTCAGCACAGCAAGTCACTGCTGTCACAGGACTTCACCAAATCATACCAAAGAAGTGTGTTTTTGACGGAGCGGTCCCAGCGATAAAGGTTTGGTCCTGCTTTGGAAGCAGCCGGTGAGTAAAACTGCTTCAAATGTCTGTGCTGTCGGCTATCGTCGCGTGAGTAAACATCAGTAAACGACACGATCGCGTGCTTCGTCATTCAAATGCGCTAACGGTTACTCCATTGTTGTTCTATGTATAACGTTACACTAGTCTGACGTGCAAAACCGTTTTGCTTGCTACTGCTAAGGTTTAGTCGCATACAATAGTCCATAAACCGAATCATGTCCTCATAAACTGCGAGTAAACACACACAAATGTTGACAAACCACTAAATACAGTACATACCACAGAGACGGACGTCCTGATGTTGCTGTTTCTCCTGTTCAATTTATTTCAGCCTCCGAATGATTCTGGATCATATATCTATTAGCTGAGCTGGATAGCGTTGGGTTTCTCCACGCTTGAGGACGTCATCGCTTTGCGCTCTCGTCATTCTTTAGCTCCGCCCACACGATACGCCTCCAGGCGCTCGTTTTTTTTCCGGAAAGACTCGGTACAGCCTATCTTTCTTTTATAAATATAATAAAACTAAAGACTTTTCTGAGATATGAAGGATGCAATACTACTCTATAGGTACTCAAGATTGACATGAGATTGACTGAAACTGAGTGTCGTCGTCCCCCCCCTAAGTGATTGTTTTTTTTTAGGTAGAATCGTGTCAATTAATCTGTTGATTCACTTCATAAAAACGGAATGATTTTCCATGACTGTAATTTCCTTTTCTAGTGGCGCTTTGGTTGAGTTAACACAGATATGTAACTTGTCTCACTCTTGAGAGCTTACGCTGCCTATTTTCTTACTAAATACAAAAATGATAATAATAATGATCTAATATTGGGATTCCTGTGCTTTTTCTAGACTAACAATGACCATGTCAAGGTGAGAGATGCACAGAGCTCCTTTAACATGTAAAATTCAGTTGCATGCACCTGAATTCCATTATATTCCATACCATGAGAATATCTGAGCATCTCTCAAGATGAATATTAAATGTAATACTCAATGAGATGGCCTTCAAGCTTTTGTGCTTTAAGCGCTGTGCAATTTTCATTCTTCAGCTCAACGCTTTCATGAAGCGAATGCTGCAAATGGCACTTGGAACTAATGATACAGACGTCTGGATCAACAGTTGCTGAAGTTCAGCAGTGGCTGTAACCTTCACAGCGCTCCTGATCTTCATTTACATTCACGTATGATCCGATCTGTCCCTTCTCCTCTCTCCCTTCACTGCTTTGATGACTGACAGCTCTGCAGCTAAATAAAAGAGAAGCCCATTTCAAAATTTTCTTCAAGGAGTAGATCGATTGAACCCTCTCTGCCTCTTCTCCTTCAAAAGACCCTTCCGCTCTTGAAAGTCAAGGGAAGCCTACAGCACGGACGGCTTCCACTCCGAGCAGGAGATGTGGCATGCTGCATCATAATGGCTGAATGACATGAACAAATGCAGCGTCGATGAATGTGTTCATTTTCCTCATGGTCATTAGCTTTACTCTAGATGAAAGACAAGAAAGTTTCATGAGATATTGACAAAAGTTTCAACAGAACAGAAATGGGGATCTTGACCACAACACGCCCGTGTCACATTTCTCCCGCTTAAATCAGAAGAAAAACATATGTAAGAAATTGATTACATATATTTTATGACAATAACATTTCCCCCATAATCTAAAAAAAGCATCCAGATGTTTAATATAAAGGTGCACTATGCAACTTTCCGTCCACTGGAGGGCGCCTATTCTAAACACAGGCGTAGTTTGATGATGCCAAGTGTGAGCGCAGTATCTTGGGACATGTGGTCTTCACCTCACAGCCGGTGGAAAATAGGACTCGGGCAGAAATCATGTTCATGCATGCGGTTATTAACGTTACTGTTGTGTAAAGCAGAGCAGGACCGAGTATTGTGGAGCTGAGCACGGCTGCTGGAGCGACTGTTAAACAAACACACGGCTCGCGACTTTTATTATGACGGGACGGGACACAGTCGCCGGCACCCGCACTTCCGCTTTTTCCGGTCATGATTATAAGGTAAAGCAGCTCTGTTTATCATATTAGATACATTTAAGTGTGTTTAAAATTATGTTATGACGTTCCTCTGTTCGTTCGCTCGGCGCTGCTGTGACATGTTCACACTGCTAAGAGAAAAGCGCTTCTGCCCAATAAAACCGAGGGTAATGCAGATATGACGCGATTGACAGGCGACTCCCTCAAACGCTACACTGTAAAAAGTGAACCTGGGTGAAAGTTGGATTACTACAACTATTTGAGTCTATTTACTTGGTATTTCTGCTTTCCTAATTGTAATGGATTATTGTACACTTTTTCAACTTAAACACATAGAAATGCAGATAGATTCAAAATCTCACTTCCACTCAAAGTATAATTGTACACTCTTTCAACTTGAACGCATAGAAATTCAGATCGATTCAAAATCTCACTTTCACCCAAAGTATGATTTCCCTTTAAAATGTCACTTTCACCCAAAGTATGATTTCCCTTTAAAATGTCACTTTCACCCAAAGTAAGATTTCCCTTTAAGGACATCCACGTCAGACGTTTTTTTGTGACGTCATGACGCACGAGCCTGTCTGAAAATTGGAAAATGTTCTGTTCGGCCGCCATTTTTTTCTCCCTCGGGACTCGGATGAAAAAGGTAGGTTGGAAGTTTGTTTTAATTACTATACTCGAAAATGTACCTTGTGGACGTGTGCTTTAGTTGTTTATGAGTTAATTGATGTTGTCTGTGAACATAAATTCTAATGAAATCTAAAATAACCGAACTTTTGAACGTACGCTTGCGATATAGCGTTTCTGAGTATGTTCTATGTAACAATATGTTGTAACTTAAGTTACTCGTTTGTCTTATATAAATGTGTTCAGTTTGGATCTTGGGAGTATGTGTATGAAATATATATTTTTTAATTGATGCCTCCTTAACCGTCTGTGCCGCGCGAGATAAAGTTAATGTTAGTGGAAATGCTGTGGGCAGGAAGTGCTCGCGGAACGGGACAAAATGCTCGAATTTGAATTCCTGCAGTAAGTTATAATATTGAGTTTGCTTTTAAAGTAATGTTTGTCTGTTCTTTTATCTGTCTTTGAAACGTCACTTTTTCGGGCAAAATTATGATGTGAAGTCGGACATCCGTTTGTGACACCGGCTGTAACTTACACTGGTTATTGCGGTGCAATGTGGAATTAAATATGTGCACTCAGGCAGTAACGTCCACTATGGTTTCGGACACCACTACAAAGGACTGTTATTTCAAATAATGCCCTATTTGAGGGTATAGGAGGCGATTTCTGATTCAGCCTGTGATGAACGTCATTGTGCCTAACACTAGCGCAGTTTATTTGCCTACCTCATGGTGTTACATCCAGACAATTTTTCAGGGTTTTTTAGTAGAAATATTAGTATTTCCACATCTAATTAATTAACTTCCTTGACCTGTAGCAAACCATTTTTTCACTTACAATCACTTACAAACAACAATTGTTGACAATTACTTTTTCTCCTCTTAGGACCGAAAGTCTTAATGTTTGACAACTGATGACACTTTGCTATAATATTACATGGTAAGTAATTTATCATTTCTTATATAGTTGATGATATGAATTACTAATGTTGGATATGTATGAGTAAATTCCATCTTGTTATCTAACATTATTGACTATTGACAGGTGTGTGTATGTTAACTTGCTGAAAGCTTAAGCAGCCACAGACTTGAACTTTTAACAGAGGCTGAAAAAAAATGAAAAATTAAAAGGTTGTCAAGAACAAAATGTCTCTTTCGTTTGCTTACAGATAGCAGGAGGTAGTGATGCAGGAGGCCAGTGTCAGGGATTTCAAGGCGAGGTGGCCTGTGCTTTTCAGACATTACAAGGTATTGAAAAAATAATTTAAAGTTCTGGTTTTACTGGCTAAATACCTTTTATGAATTGATATAATCAGTTTGACTGTTGTTGACAGTTTTTTTTTTCTTTCTTTCTGATTTTAGATCAATTCAGAGTTCTATAGGCTTATGGCTGTTCCACTGGAAGACACGTTCCTGGCCCAGTTGGACGTGTACATGAATCAACTAATCAGAGTAATCCATTCAAAAGGAGGAGCAACCCGTGAGAAGACTGCTGCAATTTTTAAAATCTTGTATCAGGTACGTCTGTGTGTTACATTAATATCAACTGCACAATCTTATTTTAGTCTCAGTAACATTTAATGGCTAAATACTTGTTTATAGCATAGATATTTGAAATGTCATCACCACACAAACAAAATGGACAATTTAAAAGCTATAGTTCAGTCATAAAATAAAAAATGCTGTTAATTTACCCACCCTCAGCCTATCCATAATATGTAGGTGACTTTTTTCTTTCTTTCAGTAGAACAGTAAATATGTTGTTGTTGTTGTTTTTTAGCTGAAACTGTGGTCCATGTTGATATAATGCAAGTCAAAAAGAATTTTTTAAAAAAATGCATACAGGCAAACCAAAAATAATACCTGTGGGTCCTGGCGATTCTTTGAGGTTTTATAAAGCAAAATGATCGGCCTATGCAGAAAACTGAATCTATTATTACCTGTAATCAACAGCCTCAGCAAACAGTCCTAAGTACGTTCATGGCAATGTTGCATGTTAATAATGCTCAGTTTCTTGCATAGACTGATCGTTTCACTTTATAAGACTCGATGTGATGTCAGTAGCCCCGGGTATTTTTTTTTTTTGTCTGCATGTTTTTTTTTTTTTTTGTCCACATGTTTTTTTGTTTTGTTTTTACTCTCAAAGTGACGGTAGCCATTGACTTGCATTTATATGAATCACAGAGGAATGCGTTTTCTGCTAAAAAAAATCTTTACTGATATACTGAAGAAAAAAAGTCACCTTTTATGCATCTTGGATGGCCTGTAAATTTAACAAAACTATCCCTTTAATCAAGAATGATTAAATGTATTAGGGTATAAAGCTAATAAATGATTTGTTGACTTATGTTTTATTATCGGACTAAATTATAAATGCCAGCAATGACTGATTCAGATGCATTTTTAAAGAGTACACTTTAGAATTAATTTCTTGATAATTTACTCACCCCCATGTCATCCAAGATCTTTATGTCTTTGTAACTTCAGCCGAAAGGAAATTAAGGTTTTTTTTTAAAAGCATGCCAAATTTTTCTCCATATAGTGGACTTCACTGGGATCAACAGGTTGACGATCCAAACTGCAGTGTCAGTGCAGCTTCAAATGGCTCCCAGACAAGGAATAAGGGTCTTATCTAACGAAACAATCTGTCTTTGAAAATTTTTTGCGATGTTTTACCCTCTTTTTTTAGGTGACAGGGGATTTGACTTAGTCTTTGCACTACCGTTTCGCAAACACTGGATCGGTACTTCCACCTATGTCACGCATGACCTTTACAGCGCTATAACATAATGTGAGAAGACACAGAGCTAGTGCAAAACAAGCATTTGTGGTTAAAACGTATACCGATGGCTTGGCTCATTTAGACCTTTATTCCCCGTCAAGGATCGTGTAGAGCTCTTTGAAGCTGCACTGAAACTGCAATTTTGACCTTTAACCCATTGGTAACCATTGAAGTCCACTATATCGAGAAAAATCCTGGAATGTTTTCCTCAAAAACCTTAATTTCTTTTCGACAAAAAAAAAATGACATGAACATCTTGGGGTGACTAAATTATCAGGAAATTGAATTCTGAAGTGAACTAAATGTTTATTTTAATAAAATAATGACTTTATTCAACAGTTTCTTTTCTTCTTTGCAGTCTCCTATGCTGTTCATGTAGTAAACTCAGCACAGAGCTTCCGGATTCCATGTCAGAACGCCGGCTCATCCTTTTCCTGGGGGGAAATCAAGACCTTATCAAGGAATACCTTGTGAGTTGAAAGGCCACATTCTATTTTGATTTATTTTTCAGAAAATTTTACATTTGTGGTAGCAAAATGTTTTTTTTTTAATGTTTTTTAAATTTATTTTTATGTGCACTACTTTAGGATAACCTACGAGATGATTGCGAGGGTGAGCTGGGTGAGCTTATATTCACGGCATTCCAGAAAGTGCTCTTACAGCTTCATTAGCACAAGATGTCAAGTAGTCTTTTCAGTAGAATACAGTGAACTTGAAGTAATGTTTGAATGTGCTTATGTCTAGTCTGTGTTTGAAAGAATGTCTCTAGTTTAGTTTAATTTGTTTTCTTATGTTTGTAAGATAATCCATTTGTTTCATATGTTTGTCTAGTATCTAGTTGTATGTTTGAATCTGTAGTTGATTGGTGAAAGGGTAATCACCCATTGCTGTTAAACATTTTCCATGATCTGTTTATTTTTTAATTAGATTTTTTTAACATGGTTTAGAGCATTGCCTGTAAGCTATTCTAAAGTACTTATCACAATACACTCGGTAGAAATGGTTCCATAGAATATATTAAAGGGATATAGTTCATCCAAAAATGGTTCATGTTGTTCCAAACATGTATGAGTTTCTTTCTTCTGCTGAACACAAAAGATGTGTTTTAGAATGTTGGTAACCAGACAGTTGACGGTACCCATTGACTTCCAGAGTATTTTTTTTTCCTGCTATGGAGGTCAATGGGTACCGTCAACTGTCTGGTTACCAACATTCTTCAACACATCATCCAATGTGTTCAGCAGAAGGAAGAAACAAATACAGGTTTGGAACAACTTGAACCATTTTTTGGTGAACTATCCCTTTTGTGAAGTATCCCTTTTTATTTATGTGGCTAATTTATTCGCATAACCACTGTTTATATTTATTTTTATAGATAGATTAGTGGCTCAGTTTTTAGCATAATCCTGAAAGGCAATGACAACTTTTCAAAAAGACTGTTAATGAAATGGATGTTAAGTGTGTCAGGTAGTTTCATTTGCACAACAAATATGAACAGTTTGTAATGATTTCTCAAAGTTTGTAAAAAGGGAAATTAAATGTAATAAAATGAATTGTTAATAAATATTTCTAAAGCTATTTGAGTCTTGTGTGATTGAAATTAAGTTGATAGAATGTAGTTATTTAAGTTGAGAAAACTTACTTTTTTTAGGTGTTACCAATTGAAGTATTTTTTTTAAGTTGATCCAACTGTAGGAAAAACTAAAACATTTAAGTTGGAATGGAATGAAATTCAGTTATACTAATGTAAATAATAGGGTTGAATGAACTCAATTAATATAAGTGTGATTGATAAAATGGGATAATTTAAGTTGAGAGAACTTAACGTGTTTAGGTGTTACCAATTGAAGTAATTTTTTAAAGTTTATCCAACTGTAGGAAAAACTAAAACATTTTAGTTGGAATGGAATGAAATTCAGTTAGACTAATGTAAATAATAGGGTTGAATGAACTCAATTAATATAAGTGTGATTGATAAAATGTAATAATTTAAATTGAGAGAACTTAACGTGTTTAGGTGTTACCAATTGAAGTAATTTTTTTAAGTTTATCCAACTGTAGGAAAAACTAAAACATTTTAGTTGGAATGGAATGAAATTCAGTTAGACTAATGTAAATAATAGGGTTGAATGAACTCAATTAATATAAGTGTGATTGATAAAATGTAATAATTTAAGTTGAGAGAACTTAACGTGTTTAGGTGTTACCAATTGAAGTAATTTTTTTAAGTTTATCCAACTGTAGGAAAAACTAAAACATTTAAGTTGGAATGGAATGAAATTCAGTTGGACTAATGTAAATGATAGGGTTGAATGAACTCAATTAATATGTGTGATTGATAAAATGGGATAATTTAAGTTGAGAGAACTTAACGTGTTTAGGTGTTACCAATTGAAGTAATTTTTTAAAGTTTATCCAACTGTAGGAAAAACTAAAACATTTAAGTTGGAATGGAATGAAATTAAGTTATACTAATGTAAATAATAGGGTTGAATGAACTCAATTAATATAAGTGTGATTGATAAAATGGGATAATTTAAGTTGAGAGAACTTAACGTGTTTAGGTGTTACCAATTGAAGTAATTTTTTAAAGTTTATCCAACTGTAGGAAAAACTAAAACATTTTAGTTGGAATGGAATGAAATTCAGTTAGACTAATGTAAATAATAGGGTTGAATGAACTCAATTAATATAAGTGTGATTGATAAAATGTAATAATTTAAATTGAGAGAACTTAACGTGTTTAGGTGTTACCAATTGAAGTAATTTTTTAAAGTTTATCCAACTGTAGGAAAAACTAAAACATTTTAGTTGGAATGGAATGAAATTCAGTTAGACTAATGTAAATAATAGGGTTGAATGAACTCAATTAATATAAGTGTGATTGATAAAATGTAATAATTTAAGTTGAGAGAACTTAAAGTGTTTAGGTGTTACCAATTGAAGTAATTTTTTTAAGTTTATCCAACTGTAGGAAAAACTAAAACATTTAAGTTGGAATGGAATGAAATTCAGTTGGACTAATGTAAATAATAGGGTTGAATGAACTCAATTAATATAAGTGTGATTGATAAAATGTAATAATTTAATTTGAGAGAACTTAACATGTTTTGGTGTTATCAATTGAAGTAATTTTTTAAGTTTATCCAACTGTAGGAAAAACTAAAACATTTAAGTTGGAATGGAATGAAATTCAGTTGGACTAATGTAAATAATAGGGTTGAATGAACTCAATTAATATAAGTGTGATTGATAAAATGTAATAATTTAATTTGAGAGAACTTAACATGTTTTGGTGTTATCAATTGAAGTAATTTTTTTAAGTTTATCCAACTGTAGGAAAAACTAAAACATTTAAGTTGGAATGGAATGAAATTCAGTTGGACTAATGTAAATGATAGGGTTGAATGAACTCAATTAATATAAGTGTGATTGATAGAATGGGATAATTTAAGTTGAGAGAACTTAACGTGTTTAGGTGTTACCAATTGAAGTAATTTTTTTAAGTTGATCCAACTGTGGGAAAAACTAATACATTTAAGTAGGAATGAAATGAAATTAAGTTGAATGAACTCAATTTTCTCAATTAACTCAATGAACTCAATTAATATAAGTGTGATTGACCCATTGAAAGTAAGTTGATAAAACGTAATTATTTAAATTGAGAGAACTTAACATGTTTAGGTGTTACCAATTGAAGTAATTTTTTTAAGTTGATCCAACTGTTCACTTTTTACAGTGTATGCTGACACGTCCCGGTCCTTGGTTAAAATAGCAATTTTCTGACAATTTACAAATAGTTGGAAACATTTGGGATATTGTAAGAACTCAACTGAACAAAATATATAACACTGGCCTAGTGGTTTTTGGATATTTTACTGCAAAAATACTACATAGTGCAGCTTTAATGCTTTTGAATAGCCTCTTCTGCTCAGAAAGGCTGCAGTTGTTTGATAAAAAATACAGTAAAACTATTTAAATATTTTCATATTTTATAAAATGTAATTTATTCCTATGTCTTTCAGAAATCACACTCAAAAAAAGTTAAAATTTACTTAAAAAAGCAGCGTCAAGTGGTTCCACACAACTTTGAGTATTGTTTACAAATAACACTTTAGTGCATCCTTGCTGAATAAAAGTATTAAGTTCTTTTTTTTTTCTTACTCACCCCAAACTTTTTCCCCCTTTTATTTGAATAAAATATGAACCTGGCACGTTCTTGTCGGGATTTGTGATTCACCCAGAATCCTTTCTTTAAATTTGATGTGAAGAGGGGAACTGATGACCTACTGAGAATATAAGGGCATTTAAAAATGACAGACCAAAGAGTATGGGATGCAAAAAAAAAAGAAAAAAAACCTAAAACAAAACCTGGCACATCATAGTCAAAAGTGCAGAAACTTGAAGAAGATTTAGAAAGTAGCAAGAGATCAGAGATTGAAGACTAAAACTCAGAGTCATGAGCAGATGTAGGTAAAACAAACGATGATGAACAAGGCAGAACATTTCACATCAAATATATTCATGGCTGAAGGATGCCTGAATGAGAGAAAAGTGAAGAGACAAAGAAAAGGCACATAGACCCATTAAGTATTTATGCTTTGAACGGTTCCTGGCCTTGTCTCGAATGCTTTTAAATATGTATGCGGACCCTCCTGCTTACCTGTTAAGAACATCTAAAGCAGACACAGTAGTAAAAGATAAAAAAAGGTAAAAGTAGAGGCAAAGTAAAACAAAAAAACAGAAATATGTTGAATACAAAAAATTGTAATATCACGGCCAGTGATGCCAGTAACGATTACTTAGTAACGCATTACTCTAATCTGACTACTTTTTTCCAGTAACGAGTAATCAGATTAAAAACTTACTCAAGTCACTGTGAGTTACTATTTTAGTCATGTACCCTATATTTTTAATAAAAAAAATTTAAAATATATTTTTGCTTTTTTCTTGGGTCTAGGGGAGAGTATTTTTTCGGGATATATTTTTTAGTTTCAACTTAAAATGTCAGGAGATACATTCTTGACATTGCTGTTAAAAGTGCACTTCCAATAAAGTGAGTGTTGCCAAAAACGGTTGTCATTTCTATGTTGAGGCAGCAGGGGTGTTGACGGAAACTGCTGAATGTAACTAAGAAAGTAACTTGTAATCTTACTTAGTTACTTTTAAAATCAAGTAATCTGTAAAGTAACTAAATTACTTTTTAAAGGAGTAATCAGTAATCAGATTACTTTTTCAAAGTAACTGTGGCAACACTGATCACGGCACTCTGGAGTACTTGATTCTGATCCTAAGGGTACATTTACACAATAACGATGTACAGTATAAATGGAAAAGTGTTTCCTTTGCATTTTTGAAAAGTTTTGTGTACAGACAAAAAAACCTTCACATGGATCTGCGAATATGACAAAAAAATGCGGTATTATGCTGCCAGGCCAGTTGGCAATGTTACTTTGCAAAGAAACACTACACACCTATAGACTGAACACGTAATATGCATGAACGTCACCGTATTCACAAATTCATGTTTTTGTAGTTTAAGTGGAGACGAATGTTTTCAAAAAACGTAGACTTTGAAACCAGTTTTCAAACCCCCAAAATGGCCAACGCACAAAAAGTTTTCCACTTTTGTTGTGTAAATGGCCCCTAAGAGATTGAAGAAAAATATAAGAGAATATTTATATAATTTATGCTATTTAATTTTCATGAAAATTAACCACTCCCCAAATTCTCAATTCATACAGTTTCTGTAAAATATTGTAAAATGTTTTAGAGATGATAAATTATAGGCAGAAAAAAACATATGTTACCATGAAACAGAAATGTTTCTGGTAATCAGAATTTGGGGGAAATGTACTTAAAGCTGTTGTCCATAACTTTTTTGTTGACTATTTACAAAAATGATATTATGAGAATGTGCAACGAATCCATTTTCCAAACCATGTTGTTGTCTTGCCCTGAATCATTATGGTATACTTATAATAAGTGTTTATATTGGGACTATTTCAGAGCGTCTGGTAGGAAACGCTGCGGAGGAGCACAGTCCCGGCGTGACTCGCCATAGACATAAATAGGGAGAAGTAGCTCCGGCTACAATGTTCTTCAACAAGTTCTGTCTATTAACCGCTAGAGGGCAAAAGATTTTGGGATGCGGCTTTAAAGGGGTCATGAATTGAGAAATCAACTTTCCCTTGAGTTTTTGATATATCAAAGTTCATGATAATATGTTTCAATATGTTAAAAGTTTTTTTTTTTGTCAAAGAAAAGTTTTCATAGACACCAGGCTCAAACATTGTCTGATTCTGTAGCCACGCCCACCGACTCCTGCCACTGACATGACACAAGCCTATGTGGAGCTAAACCTTAGCAATAAAGCAATAAACATACCGCATAAGCTTCCTTCGGATTCCAATATTATGAATGCATGGATGAACTTTATTTTTAATGAAGATCCAGCTCACCTGGGGAAGACATTGTACGTTTGTTCCTTCATTTAACCACAGATTCGTTTGTAAACGAGACTGGATTTGCAGACAGGATGATTTTACATAAATTAATGAGAAACACTAAACACACTAATGTGAGTAAAAACGTTTTTTATATGTGATAGTATTGCATTGTTACAGACCGTTTGATATCTATATTGATTATGTGTAAATGTCTAACATAACATACCGTAGCACGCTGTCAAACGCTGAAGAATCCTTTATTTGTGGTTCTTGAAGTGCGTTGTTCACTCTCTTGAGTGCTCGCAGAAGTTTTGATCATGCTGTCACGGTTCAAGCTTATATACACCTATTGTACGAGCCAAGTAATAAAAAAATTATATTCCAATCAATCATGGGTGGATGAGATAAATCATTGTGTTTGTTTTATACATTTTTGCGAGCTCTGTGAGAGAATCATTCACATCATTCACACTTCCCTCACGTGTGCTTGTGGGGGAACCGAAGCTCATTAAATATGCAAATCTTGTCCAATCCTAGCCGTGGGCGTTTACTTCCAAGTCTTCAGTGCGGCACGCCTATAAAACCCGAGCCTCAAAACCAGGGTAGAAAATAGCCTATTACTTATTCAGTATGATGTTTTTTAATGAACAAACCACATGAACATCATGAGTTGACCTCAGACAACAGTATTTTTTTTTTTAAGTCAGTTCATGACAATAAACCATGCATCACAAAAAGTAGAGATGCACCGATAATAAATGTCTCCGCTGATACTGACAGCTGATTATTCAGAATGATAACGGCCAATGCCGATATCGATAATTTGATTTTTCTTATGGAAAAGAAACCTCTCCCAAATAATGCTACAAAGATCCTTCTCATTTGGTACTCAATAAAACTGGCTGCAATTAACAACACAAGGCTATTATATTAAACTGCTATTTGTTTTCAGATATAATAGACTAGTTACACTCAAATAAAAATAAAAAACTGAAATGCCCATATAAGGTATTTTTCATAAGCACAAATGTATTCAAGCATACATATAATTCACAGTAAGTAAGTGCATCTCTGGCGTTTCTTTATTGCTAACTTACAAACTGTGAACATCAGATGACTTTCTATAGGTATAGGCTAAATACAATATTATGTCACCATATTGTTTACCAGATGTTTTATTAATGTCTTTCCACCGTTGAAGCACTAATTGAGTAATTACATGAATCATGATATAGATTTATTTTGCGCCTGAAAGGGAAACTGAGCTAATTTATCACTGTGTATCTTTAGTAAATACTGACAGTATTTTTTTAACGCCAAAAGAGTTTGTGCAAGCTGTTAGTAAATCTAGGCCCTTAATGTGCTATTGTTGAGTTAACTTGCCCTAAATTCAACATTTAAATTCAAACACACACACACACACACACACACACCGAGTATGAGCTGCAGGAGGACACGTTTTTCCGCACCCTTTTGCTTAAAGGGAGGGCCTATGAGGAGTTTGAAAAAGGAGATAAAACTAACAGAATTTGAAAGCAGACATAAGAAGTGCCTTACTCTGTCTTGTCTGTCGATAAATGTATTCTTTCTTTGAGTAATTTTACCACCCAAACACATGAGGAAGTCTGGCTGACCCCCTGCTCATACGGATGACGAAATACCCTCCGGATCATTGCACCAGGACCTGAGAAAACACTCCATAACAAACAGCTACCTTCTCACATCCCACCGTGAAATGAAAATTCAGTCCACGAGGCACAATCCCCAAGACAGAGTTCCACTCTTCTCCATCGCTGAATCAATTCATCTCCACAGCTGGAATAACACCATACCAATTACAGAAGCCATCCACGGCAGGTCTGCTGATGTTGAGCCACGGCATCAAGCTACGGGATGATCTTAGTGACAAGCTCAGACTAAACAGACATCTGAGCGTGCAACCGCACATACAGAAGACTTATTACAGGAATTGAAATGCCAATGTTCCCGGAAGGTGGTAAAAAATGAAATGTGTGTTCAGGACACAAACAGGAAGTGTGTGAAATTGAGTATATATGTGTTGACTTCATTGCCCATGAGCAGTAAGTTCAGAAGTGCACAGAACACATTCTGCAGCAAAAGTCAAAGGTGTATGCTAGTATGCTATTACTTCACTTTTATTCAAGTTAGTTTGATTTTATTCTGTTTCTGTTTGGGTTCTTATGTAAGTCCTCTTTAAAGGCCTGATTTCAGACAACATCTGAAGTCTACGAACGCCTCAAGATACTGCAGTGATAGCCAGCATTATGCAACTTAGTTGCATTAGGCCATCCCTTTTGTCCTCATTTCTTGCTTCTTCCATTCAAAAATGCATTCCTCAGGTCTGAACTGCCAGACGGAGTTTCAGTGTTCTTTAATTGGAGAATGACATAAAGAACATCTCTTAATGTTCTTAAAGATGCAGTAAGCGATTTCTGAGAACTCTGTTGAAAGTGGATCGGACCGAGCACCACAACGCACTACACTCAAAAAAATGACTTGTTGAATTTACTTAAAAAATATGTGGTAAGTGGTTGACAATTTTTACAAATAACAATTTAGTTATATGAACAAAAAAATAAGTACAAAACAAGTAAGTAAATAGTAAATACAAACCATTTGCATTTGTCACTGTTACATAATATTTATATGTGCCGTTTACTTAATTATGTTATGTTAAATGTGTAAAAGTTTATTATGTAAGGTGAACACTGTTATCAATTTAATTTGCCTTTAAAAAAATTAATAACAACAAGCATATTTTTAATAAAATGCAAAATTAACTCATTGGACAAATTAAAAATATTGAATTGAGAGCAGGAATTCCATCCAATGAATTTGTATAAGTGCCTACAGCCTAAACCCCACTCTTCTGCGTAATGCTAACCACAAAATTACAGAAACTCTTCAATGTCCAACATAACTGAACATTAAACACTAACATAAACTAATAACATCTTTCCCTTTACTGAAAAACACCATACATATAAAATAACCATACATTTTCTCTCCTAGCGCAGTCCCTTGCAAAGCATACTGGGAACTACAGATCCACTGCCCAGTCAGTTATGTCAGCACAAATATTTCATGTAGTTTTAACGCAAATTAATTAAGTAAACTTCAGTTTTAAATATATTAGGCTGATTGAACACATTTAATTTAATTGGGTAAAGTAAACATAGTTTAAATGTGTCTTATCTATGAAGGGCCTGAATCATTTTTTGAGTGTTGTAGCCAATCAGAAGTAGTGGGCGTATACATTCATGATGGGGGAGGAGAGCGAGTGAGATTTGAAGACTGTAGAAAGAGAAATGACAGAGATATTGACAAAAGGTAAAGGTCAGAAAAACACTGGGGAAAAGGGTTATGATCAGAAAAGAGCTTTTGGACTCAGGAAGGGCTGAAAACGGACGAAGTGGTTCCTTGTCACTCGGTCGCCGTCTCTGCAAAACATTATTTTCCTTCGCTTCAGCTATACGATAAAGAGTCATTCACTCTTGCAATGCATGTTTGTGCATTTTTTTTATTTGGGGGGGGGGGGGGGATTTTTTTTTGTTTGGGGTGATTTTAAATATCAACAGATCATAGGGCTCACTTGCAACATCTGAATATATAACGCTCCATATGTAGGCCTACTTAACAGATATAACAGGCCTACTTAATAGTCAATTTAAAGTGTGCAAATTCACTTTCAAAGCATTTTCTTTGTTCAATGTGGCTATATATACAGCTCTATAAGTAAATAGTTGGTAGGTTGACTTACTTGGCTCTATGCTAATTTTAACACACTGCTTGGCCGGTTTGCTTATCCCAGAAGGACGAGAATGCTATACATTAGCATTCCCTTCACAGATGCTGGGCAATGATGTCAAAGACAACAGACAGGGAAACATTATTAGTAAGTCCAACACATTTACAGTGCCTATAGAAAATCATCTACACCTTTTGTCATATTACACCTTGGAAAATAAAATAAATTACTTTTTTTGAGCTGTATACACATTATAATACTCATGCTCAAAGTGAAAATAACATTTTAAAACATTCTGAAGGATTATTTAAAACTAGAATAAAAGTTGAAAAGTCATCAATCCCCTTAATAATACTTTGTAGAGCATTGCTTTAATCACAGCCGTTGGATATGTTTTTACTAGCTTTGCACAATATTTCTTCCTTGCAGAATTGCTCAAATTCTGTGGTGCGCGGCAATTGACTGTGTTCTTCCTTCACATATTTTCAGATTTGAGTCAGGGCTCTGCCTTGGACACTTAAGGACATTCACCTTCCAATCCTTAAGCCATTGCGTTGTTCCTTTAGTGGTATGTTTAGGATCACAGTCGTGTAGGAAGGTAGACTGGGTAAACCCTGCCTGTTCTGCCAGAGATTTGATTTCGCCCTGCAACTCAGACTGTAAAAGTTTGCCTCGACATTCATTTCTACTGCTTCTGTTACACTTTTGCAGGAATCAGTCACGGAATGGCTTATCCTCCTGGCATACTGTTGGCGGGTTTAACACAATTATAAATAGAGAAACGATTGGTCATTGCCTGTTGATCACGGCTTTTGTGTTCTGATTGGTTGAAGGACTATCCAATTGCATACAGAGTCATTCAAATAATGCTCGTTGATCACGCCTCTTGTGCAGTAGAAAATACAGACTCCCCAGACCAATGTTAAATTTGAAATTGAGCTTGGTCTGGTGATAGCCAGACATGTTGGAAGGTGAATGAAGCAGAGGGATCCAGGTTTTCCTTAAGAATTTGGATGTACTTGGCAGCATACATATTCCCATCAATCCTGACCAATCGCCAAGTCCCTGCTGAAGAGGAAACACCCCCACAACATCATGCTGCCACCATCATGCTTCACAGTAGGCATGGTATGTTTTGGGTGGTGTGCTGTGTTTGCTTTTCACCTAACATACCGCTGAATTATTTTTATTATTTTTTACTTTTTATTCATCAAAGTAATATAAAAAAGTATCACAGGTTATGAAAAAATATTAAGCAGCAGAACTGTTTCCAACTTTGAAAATGAATCATTATATGAGAATGATTTCTGAAGGATCATGTGACACTGAAGACTGGATGAACGATCCTGATAATTCAGCTTTGCATCACAGAAATAAATGATCATTTAGAGTATAATAAATTGAAAACCAATTATTTTAAATTGTAATAATATATCACAATATTAATTTTTTTCTGTATTATTTATCAAATAAATGCAGGCTTGATGAGCAGAAGAAACTTCTTTCAAAAACTGTCCAAACTTTTGGCCTGTACGATATTTTTATATATTTTATATATACTATATATAAAACATAATAAACATTATGATTTTTATATCTTACAAACTGTATATATGTCTTATACTTATCCCTACCCTTTAACCTACCCATCACAGAAAACTTTTTTCATGGGGACCAAAATGTCCTCAAAGGACAAGGATTTTGGATACGGTCATCTTTGTGGGGACAATTTGTCCGCATAATGTAGGGTTTATCAGACAGACAGACAGACAGACAGACATATACAAACCCCTAAGATCAATGCAAATATTCAGTTACAGTAAGCTACGGTGCTTGTGAATGAAAACATTGAATTATCTTACACTAAACTAACTTCTTATTAATTCAAACACTGGCCATGGACAAATGAAGTAATGCTCTTAATTAAAACACATCTTAATCTCATAATACAAACTTCCCCGCACCTATGGACCTTAAAGATCGATTCAGACCGTGAGGGATTGAGCATCATTAGCGAGACACAGCCACTAGAGCTCAGCCGTCTTTAAAATACCTCGGCCATGTCTGCGTCTGTGTGACGACTCATTTTGTGAATCAGACGCACTGCTCTCTAATTACAATCATTAACAGTGGTGAGCTCACAGTCTCCCATTATGCCACAGAGAGCAGAGATCTCTTGCGTCTCATTATCATTATGGCTGCTTGTGTTACTGCCTTTGATTTCAATAAAATAACACTCTCAGGAGCTTCGAGATAACCTGGACGTCCTGTGAGAGATACTGTTTCAAAGTGCAGCCCCATGAATCATGTGCTACTTTTTTAAAACAGAAAAAAAAGAATGTTTAAGTAAAATATTTGATTGTTCGCATTAAACAAAAACTGCATTAAAACTTAATACTCTACTAATATGGAGGGGGAAAAAATACAATAAACTTACATTGAAGTTAACTCTTTTGACGAACGACCTAGCAACCACCTAAACCCCTTGGCAACTCCATTTTGGCACAGAATTTTGCACGGGCTAGCACTGCTTATATTTCCTTCAGGAAAGTAGGCGTTTATAACCGCACATCCATGCACAGCTTTGACAGACACAAAATAACGTTAGGATGAAGATATGAAAAACTATAAAGAAAAACTTTCATGGAGAGATATAGAAAACCCCATCATTTATTTCACAGCCCTCTTTGCCTCTGCCAGCTCAGCACTATGAAGGGGGAAAAAAATGCATTTTGAAAGATTTTTCAAGCTAAGAGAATATTCACCTGTCTCGCTCGCTGTCTCATAGTGAACTACAGCTGGAATAAACGATTTGATGGCTTTTTTTCTTCTTTTTTTCTTCTTTTTTCCTTACTCAGCCCAAAGTTAGTAGGCTGAGACGTACAATATAACTTACATCTTCACACTTTTTGTTAATGAATAAGAATGTGACTTCTTGCGTGCCACATAGTATGTGTGAGTTTGCATGCTCTCAGCTAGAAAACACTAGCCTAGAAATCTAGACGCACCCTAGCGGCAGCAAATTTATTCTGCCCGCAAGTGTCGTCTAGCAACTCTCAATACCCTTCTGAGCTGTATTCCCCTAACTCTTGCTGGACCAATCACATCGTGTATAGAGTCGGTGGGCGGGGCCATAATGACGACGGCCGAGTTGCTTTTGCGTGCTTCTAGTAAACACAGAAACTGGCGAACGGCGGTCTTTCGAATCAGCTTTGACCGCGACTCTGGAAGACTTTTTTTTTTTTTTTGAAAGGTAAGCTTTTCTCTGAGAAAAGAACAAAGAATGGCACTGAAGTCATTCTTAAAAAGGGAAGATGTGTGCAGAGTTTTGCCAACTGGATACAGCGAATGTTCAATCTATTATCTAGCTCTGTTTCACCTTCGTTGCTCTGGTTGGTTGTAGCGCTATCCTATCACGTCCAGAGGGAGTTTGAAAGACAACCGTTTATCCCGCCCCTCGGATTGAGCCCTGTCAATGGTGAGTTTCCTGACCAAACATCTTGATGTGGATCTGGCTTGTCAGGCTAGTTTTAAGGAGCTACATATAACAATTTATCTGTTCAATAAAATACCAGTTGAGTGATAAAATGCCATTTACAACATTTCAAATCCCACAGTTCTCACCATCTCCAAAAAGCTAAAACATATTTAATTGATTAGTAGCCTAATCATAATAATAATATTTTTGTTTCATTTATGAAAAGGAACTACTCTGATATAGTTTATCATAGATGGTGTTATGAGCAGTGGCTGTAGTAATTTCCCTTCTTGGTAACAATTAATGGTATGTCATTAATACGTCATTTTTTGTAATTTGAGGTATTTGTAATTTTCAGTGTGGTTTTCGTCCCGGTCGAGGAACAATGGACCAGCTCTATATCCTTTCCAGGGTGCTGGAGGGTTCATGGGAGTTTGCCCAACCAGTCCACATGTGTTTTGTGGATTTGGAGAAGGCATTCAACTGTGTTCCTCGTGGCACCGTGTGGAGGGTGCTCTGGGATTATGGGGTCCGGGGCCCCTTGCTTAGGGCTGTTCGGTCCCTTTACGACCAGAGCAGGAGCTAGATCCGCATTGCCGGGCAGTAAGTCAAATTTGTTCCTGCATGTTGGTCTCCGTCAGGGCTGCCCTTTGTCACCGGTTCTGTTCATAATTTTTATGGACAGAATATCTAGACGCAGCAAAGGGCCGGAGAGTGTCCGGTTTGGGGACCACACGGTTTTGTCAATGCTCTTTGCAGATGATGTTGTTGTGTTGGCAACCTCAGACCAGGACCTTCAGCATGCACTGGGATGGTTTGCATCCGAGTGTGAAGTGGCTGGGATGAGAATCAGCACCTCCAAGTCCGAGGCAATGGTTCTCAGTCGGAAAAGGGTAGCTTGCTCACTTCAGGTTGGTGGAGAGTTCTTGCCTCAAGTGGAGGAGTTTAAGTATCTCGGGGTCTTGTTCATGAGTGAGGGAAGGATGGAACGGGAGATTGACAGACGGATCGGTGCAGCATCTGCAGTAATGCGGGTGATGTACCGATCTGTCGTGGTGAAGAAGGAGCTGAGCTGTAAGGAGAAGCTCTCGATTTACCAGTCAATTTCATTCCTACTCTCACATATGGTAATTTGCTGTGGGTCATGACTGAAATGACAAGATCCCGGATACAGGCGGCTGAAATGAGCTTTCTCTGCAGGGTGGCTGGGCGCTCACTTAAGCCCCATTTCCACCACAGGAACTTTACCCAGGAACCAGGAACTTTGGGTGGTACTCGTGGTGTTTAGACTGCAGGAACCAGTGTCTAAATGAAGTTCCGGGTAAATATTTCCCCCTCCAAACGGCCCTGCTCGCGAGGTAGTACTTTTTCAAAGTTCAGGAACTTACGAGGGCGGGACTTGGGCGCTGAACATGCTGATTGGTTTAGCTCACGCAGCACTTTATTTCAACCGGCATTTTTAAAAGTCTTTTGCGAGGTTCGGTCTACGTTCAGTAAATATCAGTCTTGCTCTCTGTCTGATGGCGCGCGTTCGTCTCAGCCATCTCACGTGCAATGTCTGTAATAGCTGATAATAATATACATTGTCATTTTCAATCTAGCTTTACAAGCTTTCTGAATATGCTGCATGCTGCTGAATCTGCATATTAGTGCTCTTTTCTGTCGTTGTTAATTACCTCTTTAGTAAACCTAACGTTATACATAACCAGCAAAAGCAGCACAGCTTGAATCTCTTCCATACTCGTTATTAATTTTTTTTCACCATGTAAACGACCTGACCGATTACTTTTGAGTGTGCGTCCTTACATGACGTGACAGCGCGCGCCACACTCATGTTGACAAGAGAGGATAGTTAATTTTTCTGAGGGGTACACTTTTTATTTTGTAAGTTATGAAGATAATGTTGGAGTAATGACACAGCGTATATTGCCCCAGGCAGTTTTTACTTTAACTGCGCCTGACAGAAGATTTTTTTTTTTTTTTTAGATGATTATTACACTTTACAACAAGTTAATAGCTATAAATACTGTTTTAGTCCTGGTGGCCGTTAAGAGTTGCTATGGCTACGGTTAACACATTCCAGCTGCTGGAGAAAAAAGCGCTGACATTTTTGATGCGGCAGACAAACTGCATGTGACAAAATGATTGAGATTGAAAGTCATCACATGTAAACACCAGATCGGTTTAGATAACGTCTCATGTAAACAGTCCACTAAATCTTTCAATCGGTACACACAAAAATTATTTCTGTCCGTCACTGACTTGGAGGAGCAGTCGCGCGCAGTAGCCTACATCACCGGACTAATTTGCCTAATCTTCTCGGAACTTTAGATTGCGGTCGAAACGCAGACAGTTGCAGGTTTGGGGGGGAGAAAAGTTCCTGTAAAAAAAGTTCCTGGTACAAATTGTTCCAGGTAATTTTTGTGGAAACTGGGCTTTAGAGATAGGGTGAGAAGCTCGGTCACTCGGGAGGAGCTCAGAGTAGAGCCGTTGCTCCTCCACATCGAGAGGAGCCAGCTGAGGTGGCTCGGGCATCTATTTCGGATGCCTCCTGGATGCCTTCACAGGGAGCTGTTCTGGGCACGTCCCACCGGGTGGAGGCCCCGAGGAAAAACCAGGACACGCTGGAGGGATTATGTCTCCCGGCTGGCCTGGGAGTGCCTCGGGGTTCCCCTGGAGGAGCTGGAGGAAGGGGCTAGGGAGAAGGAAGTCTTAGACTGTTGCCCCCGCGACCCGGCCCCGGATAAGCGGAAGATGATGGATGGATGGATGGATGGATGGATGGATGGATGGATGGATGGATGGATGGATGGATGGATGGATGGATGGATGGATGGATGGATGGAATTTTCAAATACCTCTGTTTTCACAGTCCACACTACAACGCGAAAATGCATTTTTTAAATGTATCCTTTTGGGAAAGCATTTGAAAAAAGCTCAGTGTTCGCAGGACAAAAACACAGCCTCAGTGTGGACAGAAGGCCAAAACGGAGAGAAAAAGATTCAAGAAAAACATATTAGGGGCTGTTAGCACAGAATACAATTCCATTCAAATGCGCAAACAAGTAAACATGTGCTAGATGAACCTGTATAACCATTGTGCTCAAGTCTTGCGTCTTTTACTGTGTCGTGCTCATGACACAGCATACTAAAAATGTAGCACTCAAGCTAAATTCAGTTCAAGTTTAAAAAAATGTGTCTTGAGACCATGTGTTTCCCCCCACAATTAGTGCAGAAACTAATTAACAACCAGGGAGACATCCTTCTGCTGCCTTCACATGCTATCGGAAATGTCTTACTTTCCACTTCAAAAGTCGCGATTATGAGCTTGTTGTATTCAAGTGCTTTGTTGTTGGAATGAACAGGAATCATGGAGGACACCAGGTTTATTCTTGCCTATTTATTGGGAAAATCGTATTAAAACCAAAATTACATGTATAGTGTCACATGCATAAATAATTACGTTGCCAGATTCTGTAATTTCGGTCAAATACAGGCAAAATTTTGCTGTCTATAATACATATAATAGCCTGCGCTTCAAATAATTACTCATGCATGTAAATATGCACTACATCAACAAAAAGACTAGACGAGCTAGCTGTTTTTGGGTAAAAACTAATCATATACCTGTCACAGCAGTAGTTCTCCCTGCCACATGTTTAAAGTTTATGGAACGTCCATCTCGGGAATTTGGGTATCAAAATTACTTCCCAGTGGTAAACATGACATCAAAGGGCATTCAAGTGCAATTTTTTTTTCCGGCTACTCGCATTTACGATCATTCCAATAGCGCGTGAAGACCACATCCACACAAAGCCAGATCTTTCCCTATCTAATCTCTTTTTTTAATACAGATTGGCTGTACACACGAAAACGCAAGGGTGTCGGTTTCCAACCCGTTCTCACCCCCAAGGCGTCAAAATCCGAAGCATGGTCAAGTGCCTTCCGCGTCACAATGAAGACGCTAAAGGTGCCCCTGGGCGTCATTTTGCGACGCGCTGGGTGCTCCATTCATTTCAATGAGAAACCTTTGGCGTCATAAACAGACGCATTTAATTATTTGCATTTATAAAAGCAGACATGATTTTATTAATATTTAAAGGCTACTTTTATATTTTGGAGCAACTAACTCCACTCCTACCCTAAACCTACCCATATCTAAACAATATAAAACACATAACAGGCAAATAAATGTACAGTCACAAGTATTTATTGCAAAAACTGACCAAAGCAGTATAAAAGTATTAACTCATGTTGCATTCCAAGTCTTCTGAAGTCATACGATATCTTCATGTGAAGAACTGAGTTGATCTTGATGTTTTAATCGCTGAAATGATGATCCCGCTGCCCCGTGAACGAACTCATTCATATCTCATTCAAATAATTCAAAAGACTCCTGAGCATGACGCAATCGGTCACAAGACACACGAGAGCCAATGACATTTTACAATCAATGCTGACGTAATGACGCAATTGGTCACAAGACATACGAGAGCCAATGCAATTTTACTATGAAATCTCACGTAACGGGCGCCAATATTTGAAATTTGATTGTGTTTGTTGATGATCTTCTGCGGATGGAGATGCTGATCGCTTTTGGGGATTTTCTTCATACAAATCAATCGTTTGGCCTCGGAAAACTTGGATTATTTAACTTTTTTGAATAACTCGTGGATGCAGTAGTATGTTATATCCTGTGTTTTATATCATGTTCAGACAAAAGGGTAGGTTTAGGGATGGGATGGGGTTGGGTTACATGTTAAGCATGTCTAAATAGCGTAAATAAATGTAAATAAAATAATGCTTGCTGATTAAATTGAAAAACACACTCCAACATGTCACAATGGCAAATTTATAAACTAATACAATTTCACCATGACGATAACATTACTAATACCCAGTGCGTCTGTGTATGACGCCAACGGTTTCTCACTGAAATGAATGGAACACCCAGCGCGTCGAAACATGACGCCTTGGGGTACCTTTAGCGTCTTTATTGTGACGCAGAAGGCACTTGAGCATGCTTCGGTTTTTGACGCCTTGGGAGTGAGAATGGGTTGCGGTTTCAGATCCATCCACTCTGGGACCCGGTTTGAAAAAAATATCGGTTTCAAGCTCCTAAAATAGCGGATATGTGTGGACAAAATGCTGATACGATACAAAATTTTTACATATACAGCTAAACGCGTCTCTGTGTGGACGAGGTCTAATAATGACTAGAAATATACGCAAAACAAGAACAGGGAAAACAGAACCAAAACACAAAACTAAACAGACATAGGACTACACATTACAGGTGCTGCATTTAAAATATTTTTTACAGAGTGGCTAAGTCCTGACCAAACAAAAGAGGAGAGATGGAGACAGATATGAGGGTAGAAATGCAGCTCTCCAATCACCCATCGTACCCCTCACTTATGCAACGCTGTGGCTCACCACCAACCACTTCAAACAATGAAATCTGTACATTAGTGCAACGTTTAGCAGCAACCCTTGTTCAGAAAGGCTCAGAAGCAGCCAGTCATATACTTACATGGCATTATCTGCAGCATTTTACAGTAATGGCTTGAGAGAAGTGGGCAGGAATGGTCGCTGCAGCTCTGGACATTGATGACATCTGAAGTGTTTCTTTAGTGCACGATTGGAAGAAGGAAAATGGATGGGTAATTGGATTTTGTTTTGCATGCGTTTGTGGTTTTACTGCCCACGGATGGTGCGGAGACTCACACAAAGCATCACAGCAAATACTTACTGTGGTAATATGGAGAATTCAGGTAAATTGTACCATTTTTGTCACTGAGAAAAGTGGCACAAAGTGGGCCAATTTACCTTACATACATGCAAATTTAAGATTCGTGAGATGATCTCACACCTTCTATCCACAGGACAGAGTAGCGCGGAGATGCTTTTGGAGAGTTTGAGTGTATATTGAGTTTACCCGCCGCAGGGAGAATGATCACATACGACTCCCTCCTGCATCAATGCAACACTCATTTCCATCTGTTTGAGGCCGAAACAATCCAAAACACCTAGGACAGAAACATTTCCAATGTTTCCCACAATGTGTATTCCAACAGAATATATTCACTGTGAGAATTTCAATCTAGAATTTGCTACAGTAAACCAGAATTCCTATTTTGTCTTGATTAAAGCAGTTCCCTTGATAGCAGTGAAACAACAACAGAATAGGCGACGGATCAGAAAAGAAGTATATCTTGCAACCAGGGTTATTATAGTTCACAACTAATAAAACAATAAAAAAGGCCATTCCTTCTATCTATCTATCTATCTATCTATCTATCTATCTATCTATCTATCTATCTATCTATCTATCTATCTATCTATCTATCTATCTATCTATCTATCTATCTATCTATCTATCTATCTATCTATCTATCTATCTATCTATCTATCTATCTATCTCGGAGGTTACATGTGGATGTTTGTGTGGTAAGGACTTCCTTGAGATAAGAGGGAGCATCACCATGGATGCACTGGTGGGTAAGGAGAGAGATCTTGTACTCTATCCTGAATGACACAGTAAGCCAGTTGAGTGATTTTAGAATGGGGGTGATGTGGTCGTATTTGCGCACCCTCAGGAGGATCCTAGCAGCGCTGTTCTGAATACACTGCAACTTCTGGAGATTTTTGCCAGGGAACCCGATAAGGAGCGCATTGCAGTAGTCCAGCCTGGAGGAGATAAAGGTGTGACAAGCTTTTCCGCATCTGCCAGGGATAGAATGTAACGAAGTTTGGCAATGTTTCTGAGGTGGAAGAAGGAGGTCTTACACAGCTTCAAAAGTAAGCTGTGTTTCCATTCTGACCCCCAGGTTGGTGACTAAAGTGGAAAGTGGAATGACCTTATCAGAGAAAGCAATGCTGGTGATAACGAACTTCCGGACTTCCGAAGTATTTTTATTACAGGTACCCTATATGTAACCTAGGTAGATGAATGTGTATTTAAACTGGGTCATTAATGTAGTAGAAATGTGAAATTATTTTTGAATTTCGCGCCTTCTAGACTGAGAAAAGACAGAAAATGTATTTTTGGCTCATGTGGATGAAAGACAACAACTCCCAGAATGCACTTGCTTCGCTGACCTACAAGGCCACTCCCAACGGCCTTCAATGCTTCGCAGAACTAAACCAAATAAACTTTTTGTTTTAGTGACTTTTATTGGATGAAGTCAGTAGAATTTTCCATGAACATGTTCCACTAACATTAATTCATGAAGACACAAAAATATGCCATTTTAAACGTTTTTTATACATTTTATAATCTGTGAAATCACACACACTGCCCCTAAACCTACCCATCACAGGAAACATTCTGCATTTTTACTTCCTAAAAAAGAAAATCACTTTCGTGCGCGCGCACGTAACCCTGTATACATTAATACATTTATTTATAAAAAGGAAATAATTAAATAGTCTTTTAAAATAATAAACTAACTAGAAATGAATAGAAACATGTAAAATAATTACGAAATCAAAGTGAAATGCATGTCAGTGTGATGATTGACATCTCAATGATTGACCAATTACGTGAGACTTATGTTGAAGGCCCGCCCCACCACGCTAGTTGCTGGATGGGAGAAGCCTTTTTTTTTTCATCTGTGCGACTGGTGAAATGAGCAGCAGCATAACTTTGTGTAAAAGTTTATAAATTGTGCACAGAGCTTTAGCAGAGAGACACATATGGTCGATTTTCTTTGGATTTGGTGAGTATACATTTTGAAATGTGTAAACTGTCATAAATGTGATTTAAATGAGTAATGATGTGTTCAATTGAGAGAGATTGCAACCGTATTTCCTTATCAGAATGATAAACTGATAAGATCTGCTGTTTAACATGGTAAAAGAGATGTAATGGTACTTTAATTGTGTAAATGAGTTCTTAATGTTCATATTTCGTTGTTGATGGTGATGAAAGAGCAGTTTTATGTTTGTTAAGCGATGTAACGTTACCTAAGCTGTCGAATTACAATGGAAGTGTAACTGCTATATGTTAAATAATGTAACAATTGTTACTATGTGATTGTTGTAAGACTAGAAGCAGTTAATGTAATGTGTATTGTGAACTAAAAACTGCCTGTTGCACATGCAGGTCTGGTTTTTGGCCTATGCTGGAACTGTTCAATTCATTAGAGATGTGCGATACCGCTAGATTTGGTATCGATCCGATACCAAGTAAATACAGGGCCAGTATCGCCGATACCGATACCAATACCGATACTTTTTAATAATTAAGGTGGATGCGTCTTCAACCTAAACCAAAATGAATTTTCATGACTTTTAATTTGTTTTTGTGATTTGCATTTTGAGTTATTAATCAGTGCTACAAAAGATTTTGTTCAGAAACAACCTTTGGTTACTTCTGCTTTATTTAAATAAACAAAGTTACAAAATGATTACTTCACAAATATAAAAAATGTAAAAACAAATTCTCTTTTCAAGTAGCATGTTAACAAAAAATGTTTCTCCTCGTTAGTGCACTTCTTTTCAGGATTTTTTTCTTAAATAAACAAAGTCACAAAGTTTTACTTCACAATAAATATAAAAAATGTAAAACAAATTCTCCTTGTAATATGATATAATGCTGAAAATTAAAATGCGCGGCTGAGCTGCACACGCGCCTGACTGCTGGTGGTAGCGCTAGTGGTGAGTCACGTGACTGTACAAAACATGAGAGGGGGAGGAGAGCAGTGTCGAGCACGAGCAGCACTCTCTTGAGAGCTTCCTCTGCTCTGTGACAGCAGCAGCATTTTGACAAACACGGCCAGGCCGCAAAACGAGAGAAACTGAAACTTAAGTATCGATATTTTCACGTTGGTATCGATCAATACCGATACCAACGTTGGTATCGATATTATCGATATTAGTATCGATCTGCCCACCTCTACAATTCAGCGTGAGCGTGATAATTCGAGATGGCGAGCCTTTCCCAGTGAACTGAACATTGTGAACTGTGAGATTTGAGTTAAAATCAAACACCTGAGGAATTGGGTAGGAAAGATCTGATTGCCTGTTAGTTTCTTCTATTTCGAGAGAGAGAGACTGCTTAATGAGTGTTTTATTTTTGCTCAACAAATTTTTCTTTTGAACTAGTGAACGTTTTCAGCGAACCCTAATTCTAGTGTTGTCTTTATTACACCTCTATACAGTCCCTGACAAAAGTCTTGTCGCTTATCTATTTTCTAGAAATACCTGATATTATCCTGACTTTTAATTAATTAATTGGTGTTAGAAATAGCTCATATGAAAAGCTAAAACCCTCCCAAATGATATTTAATGCACTGAAATAAATAATGTTCACAGAAAAAATATTTATCATTTAATCAAGACGGAAAGGTCAAATTTTGGCAAGACAAAAGTTTTGTCGCCTATACAGAAATTGAACAAATTTACAGAAAATACAAAAATATGTCAGCAAATTAAGTTGTGGTGCTGTGAGATCCAAATTTAATATCTTGTATGACTTCCATGAGCTTGAAGGACTGCATCCATGCGGTTTGGCAAGGATTCATACAATTTATTGATGAAGTCATCAGGAATAGCTAAGAAAGCAGTCTTGCATGCCTCCCAGAGTTCATCAATATTCTTTGGTTTCGTCTTCCATGCGTCCTCTTTCATCCTACCCCACATATGGTCAATGATGTTCATGTCTGGTGACTGGGCTGGCCAATCCTGGAGCATCTTGATCTTCTTCGCCTTGAGGAACTTTGATGTGGAGATGGAAGTATGCGATGGAGCACCGTCCTGCTGCAGAATTTGGCCTCTTTTATGGTTGGGAATATAAGAGGTAGCTAAGATTTCTTGGTATTTTAGACTATTGATGTTGCCTTCCACCCTGCAGATCTCTCGCACACCCCCCTACTGGATGTAACCCCAGACCATGATTTTTCCGCCACCAAACTTCACTGTTTTCTGGGTGAATCTCGGATCCATTCGGGCTCCAGTAGGTCTCCTGCAATATTTGCGGCAACTGTGGTGTAATTCAACAGGAGATTCATCTGAAAAATCCACCTTCTGCCACTTTTCCAGCGTCCATCCTTTTAGCAGGCTGTGGGCCTTGGCAAATGCCACACGTTTTTTCAATTGTCTTTTGTTTAGTGCTGGCTTCTGGGCACTGATTCGACCATGGAGGCCATTTCGAGACAGAATCCGAAAAACTGTTCTGGTTGACACAGGGACTTCAGGTGACCTCTCGTGGTCTCGTGGAGCTCTGCTGCAGTGGAAAATGGCCTGATTTTCGAGCCAACAAACGGTCCTCTCGAGCAGTTGTCTTGCGGGGTCTGCCTGACCTGGGCTTGTCAAAAACGTCTCCAGTCTCTTCAAATATTTTTTTTATTCTCTGTACTTGACGCTGAGACACATTGAAGGTGTCTGCCACATTAGCAGTGGATCTGGTCTTCAGCCTCTTGATAATCAAAACTTTAGTCTCAGGGTGAATCTTAGGCATGTTTGCAGAGGAATAGTTGCAGTTGATGTGAAGGTCTATCGTACTGGGGTTCTTTTTATACACACTTGAGACCTAATTGATCCATTATTAGTCACAGGGGAAGCTCATATGACAAGGTGACAACACTTATGTCTTTGCAAAAATTGACTCAATGGGCTTTACCAAGCTGTGAATATTAGAATACTTTTTGAAACATTAGTTTTTCACTGAAACATTATCACAAAAGCTGGTGGGATTAAAATGAGCCATTTCTTGTAAAAAAAATCTTGATTAGAAATATATTTCAGCGGCACTTTAGGTCAATTTATACACAAGCGACAAGACTTTTGTCAGGGACTGTATATATATATATAAACAAAACAAAACAAATAAAGTAATACAAAACCACTTCCATTTTTATATCACGCCAAAGCTTAATTGATAACCTTGCCCTTCACTGGGGTTACACAGCACCGCTTCTGTTCCACACCGCAAATAAAATGTCTCAATATCATTTACCATTTCATAATATGCAAACTCCAGCATCAAACGTCCCGTAATAAACCCTTTTAACATACTCACTGGATCTACTCCACTTAAATTTAGAGTCCTGATTTTCCTGGTTAACCAAATGGCCATTTTTGCTTTACCAAAAATAAAATTCAATAAAACTACTTTTTGTTTCTTTGAAGCACTATATTTAGGCCCAAATATAAATAACCCATTAGTAAACAAAAAACCTAACTTTTGACAAATATCTTTTAACAAACAAAAAAGTTCAGATGTGCTTTGTATCTGTTTGTAGCTATAGCCCAATGTACAATTCGTATTGCAATTCAATTGCTGTTATCCATTTATTGTGAATCTTTAAATGTCCAATTTTTAAAATGCCAGCTTTTATCAGATTGTTACGGAAAGTGTCTGTATTCAGTAGCTCAATAGACAAAAGTCCATTAAAAAAAACAAAGGTTCTTCCAAAGTCCAAACGTTAATTCTTTTCATAGAAAAAATCTGCCATACTTGCATCGCTGAAGCATAGAAAGATGTAAGTTCATTAAGGTCGATTTTCTTCACATTCATTAAAAACAAATGTCTGTCAAAACTCAAACGATGGGTAGACGCAACTAAATAGTTAATCACCAGCACTCTTCCCCTATAGGATAGCTGAGGCAGCAACCATTTCCATCTAGACAATAGGGCTGCACGATTTGGGGAAAATATATAATTGCGATTATTCTGGGTAAAATTGCGATTGCGATTTAAAATGCGATTATTGTTATTATTATTTTTTACAAATGAAAAGTGTCTGTATATAACATTTTGTGTTTTTATATTATTGTGACTAATAATAATTATTATGATTATTATTACTGCTAAAAATATTTTTAAAAATAAGAAATATTACCATTACAATAACATTTTCATAATTACTAATAAAAAGAGTATGTCATTCTATTATTTTTAATTCTCTTTACATTGTATTCTTTTTCTTATTCATTTTTATCCCTATTTTAATTCCTTTCTATGTAAAGCACTTTGAATTGCCATTGTGTATGAAATGTGCTATATAAATAAACTTGCCTTGCCTTGCCTTGCCATACCTATTAAATATTGTTAAAAATAATCAATCTCACCAGTGAAGGTCAGGTGTGGCAGCAGAGAGGCCAGCAGGAGCAGAGAGATGATGATGAGGATGATGATGGTCATGATGAAAGAATATATTAAGTGAGTTCTCATGATAAAACACTGTATAAATATAATGGGTGGAGACACGACAAGTCCAAAAGTCACACACACACACACACACACACACACACACACACACACACACACACACACACACACACACACACACACACACACAAATATATATATATATATACACACACACACACAGGTGCTGGTCATTTAAGTAGAATATCATCCAAAAGATGACTTATTTAAAAAAGTGAAACTTGTATATTATAAAAATTCATTACACACACACTGATGTATTTCAAATGCGTATTGTGATGATTATAATTAACAACTAAGGAAAATCCCAAATTCATTATCTCAGAAAATTAGAATATTGTGAAAAGGTTCAATATTGAAGACACCTGGTGCCACACTCTGATCAGCTCATTATCTCAAAACACCTGCAAAGGCCTTTAAACGGTCTCTCAGTCTAGTTCTGTAGGCTACACAATCATGAGGAAGACTGCTGACTTGACAGTTCTCCAAAAGACGACGATTGACATCTTGCACAATGAGGGCAAGACACAAAAGGTCATTGCAAAAGAGGCTGGCTGTTCACAGAGCTCTGTGTCCAAGCACATTAATAGAGAGACGAAGGAAAGAAAAAGATGTAGTAGAAAAAGTGTAAAAGCAATAGCGATAACTGCACCCTGGAGAGGATTGTGAAACAAAACCCTTTGAAAAATGTGGGGGAGATTCACAAAGAGTGGACTGCAGCTGGAGTCAGTGCTTCAAGAACCACTACACACAGATGTATGCAAGACATGAGTTTCAGCTGACGCATTCCTTGTGTCAAACCACTCTTGAACAACAGACAGTGTTATGTTCCATAAAGTTATGTTCTATGATGAAAGTCAGAAAAATCAGGGTCCCAGAATCTGGAGGAAGAGAGGAGAGGCACACAATCCACGTTGCTTGAGGTCCAGTGTAAAGTTTCCACAGTCAGTGATGGTTTGGGGTGCTATGTCATCTGCTGGTAGCCTGACAAGCCAGACCCACATCAAGATGTTTTGTCTGGAAACTCATTGACAGGGCTCAATCTGAGGGGCGGGATAAACGGTTCATTTATCGAGTCCTGCACGGGTCCATTTTTGGAGACCCGTACCCGCAAGGTTTAGCACTAGATCCGACACGTGACCCGTGAAAATATCAAAATTAAATCCGCACCCACCCAGACCCGGTAATATTTGGCCCGTTACCCGACCCGTGCCCGCGATAAATCACACACGCTAAAATCATTCAAATTAAAATGCTTTATTTTTTATCCTGCACCTCTCTCAACATCACAACAGTGTCATGAATGGGCTAATGAAACAGGCAAAAGTGCCTTTAAAGACTTGTCAACAATTTCATATAGCTACTCCACTCACCAACTTTACTTTTACTTCATCCATTGCTACTCCTGCAACCTGCAACCTGCAACAATGCAGAAGAGCTGAAGGCCACTATCAGAGTAACCTGGGCTCTCATAACACCTGAGCAGAGCCACAGACTGATCGACTCCATGCCACGCTGCATTGCTGCAGTAATTCAGGCAAAAGGAGTCCCAACTAAGTAATGCATGCTGTACATGCTCATACTTTTCATGTTCACACTTTTCAGTTTGCCAAGATTTCTAAAAACGCTTTCTTTGTATTGGTCCTAAGTAATATATATATATATATATATATATATATATATATATATATATATATATATATATATATATATATATATATATATATATATATGTGTGTGTGTGTGTGTGTGTGTGTGTGTGTGTGTAATGTAATATGTATATCTATTATAGTAACTGTTTTCATAATTGGTTGTTGTCTTGCACATTAATAGGGTCAGATTTCTTTGGCCACTAGGAGGGAAACTGAGAAAATATCAATATCAGAATAACACCTGGAAAACATTAGAGTCACACAAACAATGTGACAGAGTGACAAACCTCTCGCTGTGAAGAAGACCGCATTCAAGTTTTTGAGCGAGTGCTGGATGTTCGCCACAGAGACAGTGTTCTTCTGCTTCAGAGGGCCTGTGTGCTTTAGCAGAACCGTTAAATAATGCAAAAACAACACAAGGGCTCACAACTGTTGTGAATAGCAAACATGCAGCACTTCAACGCCTTCTCCTGTACAGATGCAAAAAGCGCAGTGGCTTGCATAATGGGAGATCTCTCTCTCAACCGAGACCACCACTGACCACATTTCACGTGACCCTGAGATGAATAATGGAGCTGCTTTAGTCTTCTGACAACTGCTATTTTAATGTCTTTGGTCCCTCATAGAGTGGAGGTTATGATAATGTCCATGATCTGCTCATTTATCTTTCCTCCTTTTATAAGGGGTATAATTAGTTGCTGGGAGATACTAAGAGAAATTAACAGAAAAGCCTCAGTTACGGTGTCTATAAATATATTTACATATAATAAAGTGCAAAACCAGATAAATTACATGCATTAGGATGGAAATGTCTTTCTATACAGGACCTTTACAAGCAAAACATTCACTGAAAAAAATGACTTTGTGGTATTGTAAAATCTATTACATTAATTCATGTAATTTATACATTGTAAAATCAAAATTAAGTTGGAACTATATATCTTATGTAAAATTTACACAATTTATTAATGTAATAAATTAACTGAGAAGAAAGAGTACATTTTACTATATATTTACAAATAGTATTTAATGCTTTATATTCACAGCAAATTCACCTAAAAATACTAAGTAAATTTTAATCTGAAAAGCAAAGTAAATCTGCCCGCCCGTTTTTGTTGTTGCTCAAAAAGATCCCGGTTCAGTGGCAGAGACGGTCGGTTTGGGATGTCGCTTTTACATGGCTGACTTATTCTCGGTAAGTTCTGACCTTTCTATTTTAGATTTGTGATAACGATGTACTTCGTTTTGATGGTTTGATTATTGCATAGACGTTACGGTTTAAAATTGACTAAAAGTGAGTTTTAATCACAATAACGGTAGCTAAAGCTAAAGCATTATCCACTTGTATAAAGTTGAGACTGGTGTTTAGTCAAAGATAGAGGGGATTAAATGTAGTTAGCCACGTACTTGTAGAAAAAGTCACCCTGTCTGGTTAACTTCAAAATAATTTAATGTTAGCTGGCCGTGATTAAGTGCTGGCTGCCTGTGTGTGTGTCCTCTAGCTAATGTTAGCATTTTTTAAAAGTGTCTTAAGTTAGTTGTTTTTATATCCACTGAAAATTTCACAGCAATTATTATATCAAAGCATAAGTTAGTCTGCACTCTGCACTAAAGAAGGAAAGTTTGGATGGCAGGTGAACTCTGATACCAAATAAGCATTGATGTATAACGTTAGCAACAAGTGCATGAATGTCAGCAATTCTATTTTAGTGAGCTAACGACATGAAGGTCCGGTCACCTTTTTAATGAAAATAAAATGTAATGTTATAAATGTAATTCTATTTCTTAAATGGAATTGTGTTCTTTCTTTCTTACAAACTGTATGCAGGAGGACAGTCGCAGTGTTGCCGCTGAACATATCCTTAAGATGGTCGTCCATGGAGCTGATCGAGAGGATCCAGTCGATGAATGAGCATTAAGGAAAAGTGACCATTCTGTTTCAGCTGGACTATGCATGTGCTCGTCATTAAAGGGTTAAGTTAGTTCAGTTCAGTCTAAAATGAAATGTCTGTCTTTAACTCCTCTCCCTAATGTCGTTCCACACCCGTAAGACCTCCGTTCATCTTCACAGACAGTTTAAGATATTTTATATTTAGACCGAGAGCGTATGCAAGTGTATGCACACTATACTGTCCATGTCCAGAAAGGGAATAAAAACATCATCAAAGTAGACCATATGAGACATCAGTGGGTTAATTAGTCTCTTGAAGCATCCAAAATACATTTGGGTCCAAAAATAACAAAAACTACGACTTTATTCAGCATTGGCTTCTCTTCACCGTTTGAATCTTTATTTGTGGATTGAACACAAACACGGAAGAGAAGACAATGCTGAATAAAGTCGTAGTTTTTGTTATTTTTGGACTCAAATGTGATACATTTCATATTTGGCTGAACTAACCCTTTAATGTTAGTTATGCCACTGTTGGCTGCTGATGTTTAGTTGAACCATACATGGTTAATTCTACAGTTATTGTAAATTATAATGAATGTACCTTAACTACTTAATCAGTTGATGTGAACATTACTGATTTAATGGTTAATTGTAAATTTTGACATAATAAACTGTTAAAATTCATTGTATTTATGTGTGATTTGTGATAAATGTATTTGATGCAGAGAACATTATTATATTTATTTGGTTTAAAATAGCAACATTTACATAATAATAGTGAGTAATATAAATTAATTCAACTAAGTAATTCAAAATGTCAAATGGACAAACATTATAAAATCTACTTAATTACTTCATAAGAGTAAATAATACAGATTTATAAAATTTTCACAATAGTTATGCTCCTTTTAAAATTAAATTTACTTGATTACTTTTAATAAATACAACATGCTAAGTTAAATATAATTAAGTAACATTTACTTAATGTCTTTGCAAATGTTACATTTATAGTTAAGTACATTTTACTTGATATTGGCACGTAAGTTGTACTTGATATCGCAGCAGTAAATTTTACTTAGAAAAACTGAGTGCAAATTGTTACAAAGATTTTATCAAGTAAATCTTACAAGTTGTTTTTATCAGTGTTGGTATATAAAGTACTGCTTAAAATGTAGCATTTAATTGAATTTTCTCTTGATGTGCTCAGACCACAGCTCAATATTTCATGGGTTAAAATAGATATTCAACGAAAAAAAGAAATATAAATATTGATCTTTAGTATAAACTTATGTCTGACAGAAGGAAGAGGTTCATTTAAAAATATGACCTCTTTTATAAGGTTTCACAGCTGTGTCCCTAACGTTTGTCAGCACCATCAGATATAAAACATTTATAAAATAAGGCAATATTAAAGTCAGTCTCCAAACTTAATGTCCTCTTTCCATATTTTACCTGCTATGACACTTCAAACAGTCTGTGTGTGACATTTATATTTCTTTAAAAATTATAATGAAATATATATGCACTCCTGAACAAAATCTTAAGACCAGGGGATTTATTGCAAGTTTTACACATTTCGCACTGGTGGATCATAACCGGGTTGTAAGTGCTGCTTCAAAATGCCAAAAGAAGAAACAGGAGCAAGAGACAAAAAATAGAGAGTAGGCAATTTATTGAAAACTGCATTTAAACTGAAACAGGCCGTTCATCAGCTGATCAAAAGTTTAAGACCATAGCCCAAAAATAAACGCACAACAGTACTAAAAGTGTCAAAAAAGGACTCGGTAGTGAGTAGCCCCACCGTTCTTGTTGATCACTTCAAAAACTCGTTTCGGCATGCTTGATGTGACTGTTTCCAGGAGGCTGGTGGGGACGATGCTCCATGTGGTGAAGATGGCTTCACGAAGGGCAACCACGGTCTGGAACTGACGTCCATTTTTGTAAACTTCCCTTGCCATCCATCCCCAAATTTTCTCAATGGGATTTAGATCAGGGGAGCACGCAGGATGGTCCAAAAGAGCAACGTTATTCTCCTGGAAGAAGTCCTTCGTCAGGCGGGCTTTGTGAATTGCAGCCTTGTTTTGTTGAAAGACCCAGTCATTACCGCACAGACAGGGGCCCTCGGTCAAGAGGGATGCCCGCTGCAACAGATCCACATAGCCAGTCGCCGTTTGACGCCCCTGCACAACCTGAAGCTCCATTTTCCCATTGAAGGAAACAGCACCCCAGATCATGATGGAGCCTCCTCCACTGTGCCGCGTAGAAAACATCTCAGGTGGGATCTCCTTGTCATGCCAGTTACGTTGGAAGCCATCAGGACCGTCCAGGTAAAAAAAATTCTCGTCAGAGAATAAAGCTTGCTTCCACTTTTCAATGTCCCATGTTGGTGCTCCCTTCTCTAGCAGATGACGTCTTATGGTTATTGGGCTGCAGTCAGCATCAGTAAGGGCCTTAATTTAGGTTGAGGATTGACCTGTGTCTTCACGGACAACCCGTCGGATCCTGCGGCTCAGTGCAGGTGAAATCTTTTTGGGTCTACCACTTGACTTTTTTGTCCCATAACTCTCAGGATTTATGTCTTACTGCGTCCAACCTCAGCAGCGATGGCGCATTGTGAAAGGCCTTGCTTGTGCAGCTCAACAATCCTGCCACGTTGAAAGAGAGAAAGCCTCTTTGCCTTTGCCATCAGGAGATCTTGACAGTATGACTGCTTGAAGGACAATGACATGAAAGCCATATTTTTGTGCAGATTTGACCTTTTTATGACTATGGTCTTAAACTTTTGATCAGCTGATGAACGGCCTGTTTGAGCTTAAATGCAGTTTTCAATAAATTGCCTACTCTCTATTTTTTGTCTCTTGCTCCCGTTTCTTCTTTTGGCATTTTGAATCAGCACTTACAACAGGGTTATGATCCACCAGTGCGAAATGTGTAAAACTTGCAATGAATCCCCTGGTCTTAAGATTTTGTTCAGGAGTGTATATGTGTTATATAATAAAATGTGTACACTACACATTATCCAATATCCACATATACACCTTTTTTCTCGATATATAGATATAGATAAAGAATTTATTGTATACTTGACACATTCATTTTATATCTGACAGCGCTGACTCATAGGTAGGCAGGAAAAAAACGAAGGAAACTGAAGATTGCACCCAAACACAGGTAAGCACCTCTGAATATTATATTTTATACTTGACACATACACTTATTTTTCAGTTCTGAAGTTCCCATTTTGTCCTAGCACTCAGGAACCAATTAAAGCAGTTTAGCATTTTACCAGTCACATATACTGTATAGGCTGACATGTGGGCAAAAGAGGAGTAATGATGTATTATTTTCAGTTATTTCAGCTCAAAAATAGGAACTTGGAGTCCAAGGTTACATAAAATCAATTGGGTGTTTCTGTCAAAGCGCTTAATCTGGATGCTCCACCAGTGTTAAAAGAGCAGTGATGAACGAGCCTCCCGCCATACACAAAAGCAGTGCTGCTGAATGTCAAAGGACGCATTGATTTTGCTTTTTCAATATGTCTGTTGATTACTCATTCAGAGCGACTATGCCACAATCAGAGGAAGTGATTCAGTACTGGATGTTGCGAGTTGGAGGTATGGCTTCTTATCATCTTGTATAGAGTTTAGACCAGTGCTGGGAAAGGTTTCTTCAAAAGTTATTTTTACAATATTGTGGTTCTCGCTAAAAGTAACTAATCGCATTACTTTATTTTTATCTAAAGTAATGTTACAATACTTTTGCGTTACTTTTTCTCACCTGGGCTGGGCTAGCGTGTTTTTTTAAAGGCGTGATGAATTGAGAAATCAACTTTCCCTTGAACTTTTGATATATAAAAGGTCATGGTAATATAAGAATATCCTGAAAGTTTCAGAGTTGAAAACATCCTTGTTAGTCAAAGAAAAGCTTTTATAGACACCAGGCGCAGAAAACGATCGTGTGCGCATCTTTACATCATCAACATTTTTGTGAAGCTTTGAGTTTTCCTTCAGAATTAATAGGCTTTGAGTTTATTTTGCCATACCCATTTTTTAAATGACCCTGTTGTAGCAACCCAAAGTGCAAAGTTCAACTTTTTTGGATCGCTATTGATCAGGAGAGTCCAAAGAATTGTACTGCATTGGTTTTATTAAGCAAATTAATTAGCAAAAATCCTGGCACTAGTTTGCAAAAGTAGGTTTTTCACATAATTTGTAAATAATTAATTAACAATTTGATTGACAGCATTGGTTCTTGAGGCAACGTTGTTCAGTATGAGGAGATCTATCAAGTGATTTCAATATAGTCTGGATATGTGAAACACCATGTAATTACAGAGGCATAAAACTCATTAGCGCCAACTAGTGGCTGATTTCTTTCAAAATTCTTACAGACCTCTATGACCATCAGTCAAACACGCCCAACGAGTTTTGTTTTGATCGCTTCCATTAACCTTGTCTAATAGGTGGCCAAACTTCATTGGCCGATGGCAGCCATTTTTTTAGATATGCTAATGTCCTCATAGACATAGACTAACATGGCACTTGGGACCAAGACACTGCATACCAATTTTCATATTCACCACTTTCCAAGTGGTCATAGCCTATTTCATGTTGTTTTTATGTTATAGCGCGCGGTTCGCGCTTATATCGACCGATCGGCCACTTGGTGGTGTTTGTTTGATAAAGACCTTTATGAGTCCTGTGGTCAAGAGAATCATTCTGGTCGGCACTTTCAAAAAAATCCCTCCCTCATGTGAACTAAAGCTCGGTAAATATGCAAATCTTCTCCAATCCTAGCCGTGGGCGTTTACTTCCAAGTCTCCAGTGACATGTCCTTCAAAACCCAGCGTTTTGGAGACAGCCTCAAAACCAGTGTAGAAAATAGCCTATGACTTATTAGTTATGATGTTTTTGAATCAGTTGACCTCAGACAACAGTTTAAAAAAATATGAGCATGATGAGGGCTTCTCTAGTGAGGAAACATCTGCTCGTCCAATGAGGCCTGCTTGCACGACATTACTGCAAATAGGCTAATTCTGATACATGCAATGACTATCCATTATGACATGTTTAATTTTTCATATTTAAAAATGTTTGTGTGCTGCTGCATGTGTGTGTAATAAGCAGAGTGTAACTGTCTATAAGCAAATATTACTAACACGTTCTTAAAAAAATGTCTTGGTCAATTGATCACTTTATTTTACACTTAAACATAATCTGACCACTGTATTATCTGTTTGTCAAATTTAAAACCATCATCAAAATAACACCCAGATTTTGTACCCAAAGGTTTCACAAAACTGAGGGTTACTCATCTCACTTGCACAAAAACAGATTCAATATTCTTCAAAATGAATAAAAACAGTGAACACTGTACTTTTGGCGACGCTATGCCGTGCTTGTGCTCCAATAGATTTGAGTGCCGCTTTCGACACTGTGGACTATGCTGACCTTCTTGCTCACTTGTGCTGGCATAAAAGAAAGTGCTCTTAAATGGTTTAAAACATATTTTTCCATAAAAGTTTTTAAGTTAAAGGAATACTCCACTTTTTTTGAGAATAAGCTCATTTTCCAAGTCCCTAAGAGTTAAACAGCTGAGTTGTACCGTTTTTGAATCCATTCAGCCGATCTCTGTATCTGGCGGTAGCACTTATAGCATAGCTTAGCATACATCATTGAATCATATTAGTCCATTAGCATCAGTGCTAAAAAAAAAAAGACCAAAGTGATCAATATTTTTCCTATTTAAAACTTGACTTTTCTTACATTGTGTACTAAGACCAACGAAAAAGTTGCTTAAATGAAAAGTTGCTCTTTTTTTAGACCATTATAGCCAGGAACTATTTTCTCATTCCTGCGTAGGAACTTTGAGGCTGTCATGGGTGCAGCGGCGCAGTAAGGGTGCTTTCACACCTGCCTCATTTAGTTCGGTTGAATCGTACTAGAGTTCGTTTCCCTCTTTGGTGCGGTTCGTTTGGTCAGGTCTGAAAGCAGCAATCGCACTCGGGTGCGCACCAAAAGCGGACCAAATAAGCGTACCAAGCAACACATTCTCACACCCAACTCGTCACATATGGACGCTTGACCAGGACCCCTTGTCGTCACTTTTCAATGAACTGGGCGTACCTTTATCGTCAATTTTCGACGCGCTGGGTGCTCCATTCATTTCAATGAGAAACCTTTGGCGTCATACACAGACGCACTGGGAATGGGAATATTATCGTCATGGTGAAATTTATTTTTTGATTTATTTATTGAAATTATTTATTGGTTTATAATTTTGCCATTATGACATGTTGGAGTGTGCTTCTCAATTAAATCAGCAAGCATAATTTCATTTACATTTATTTTATTTATGCTATTTAGACACATTTTAACATGATTTCATTGACATTTATTTTATTTACGCTATTTAGACACATTTTAACATGTAACCCAACCCCATCCCATCCCTAAACCTACTTTTTTGTGTGAACATTATATAAAACACAGGATATAACATACGACTGCATCCACGAGTTATTCAAAAAAGTTAAATAATCCATTTTCCGAGGCCAAACGATTGATTTGCATGAAGAAAATCCCCAAAAGCGATCAGCATCATCCGCCGAAGATCATGAACAAACACATCAAATTTCAAATAAAACCGCTCGTACTTCAGATTTCATAGTGAAATTGCATTGGCTCTCATATGTCTTGTGACCAATTGCGTCATTACGTCAGCATTGATTGTAAAATCTCATTGGCTCTCGTGTGTCTTGTGACTGAGCGCGTCATGCTCAGGAGTCTTTTGAATTATTTGAATGAGATATGAATGAGTTCGTTCACGGGGCAGCGGGATCATCATTTCAGCGATTAAAACATCAAGATCAACTCTGTTCTTCACATGAAGACATCGTATGACTTCAGAAGACTTGGAATGCAACATGAGCTAATACTTTTATACTGTTTTGGTTAGATTTTGCAATAAATACTTGTGACTGTACATTTATTTGCCTGGTATGTGTTTTATATTGTAAAGATGTGGGTAGGTTTAGGGTAGGAGTTGGGTTAGTTGCTCCAAAATATAAAAGTAGCCTTTAAATATTAATAAAATCATGTCTGCTTTTACAAACGCAAAGAATTAAATGCGTCTGTGTATGACGCCAAAGGTTTCTCATTGAAATGAATGGAGCACCCAGCGCGTCGAAAATTGACGATAAAGGTACGCCCAGTTCATTGAAAAGTGACGACAAGGGGTCCTGGTCAAGTGTCCATATGTGACGAGTTGGGTGTGAGAATGTGTTGTACCAAGACCTCCTTGAAGAGGTGGTCTCGGTACGCTTTCAAACGAACTCTGGAGCGGTTCGTTTGTGGTGAGAACGTGATCCGACCTCGAACAGAACCAACTGCAAAAGAACTGATCATATTTGGATTTCACCAGCTGCCGTAGTTAGCTGCGCTGACATTGTGTGCATGACATTATTACCTGATAGATCGTTGGAAATATTTTCGGGAAGATGAGCATGTCAAGAGTTAATAATTGATGCACGCCTCCGCTTGAAGTGACGAGCGATGCGCGGTCGCCGTTTGCAGTGTATTAGAACATTGTTTTCACGTCGCATCCGCGCTTCATTATAGAAAGGTATTGTTTGCATACTGTGGTAAATACACACAGTGTAGTAGATTATGGCCAGGGACAAAACTAGCCTGCTCAGTCGTCTCCCCAAAGTGTTATGGTTTGCTGGCTTTTCCTCTTGGTTGGAATTTTCCCACATTTAAATTCGGACCAATCGAAAAGCAGTTTAAGAAATACGCCATGGCCAATGAGTGATGTGGATGTTGTCATGTGCCTGCGTTTTGGTTCGTTTCAACTGGTTCGGACCAAAGCAATCAGTGTGGTCTGAAAAGGAACCAAAAAAGCTGAAAAATGCAACGATGTATAATTGTTAGCCCTTGGTCCGGACCAAATTAACCGAACTAGAGATTTGAAACCACCCAAATATTACACAGCAGTAATATTACCTCACCAGAACTCTACAACAAAACTACTAACGTTATACTGTATAAACCAAAGGCTCACGCTTGGTGATTGCATTCACAGGTAATGTCAGACAAAAGCAGAGCTTTTCAATCTGGTCGTTCGAGCTAACAAAAAAAAGTGTATACTTACAGCCATGGGGGATGATATACTTCACCCTGTCTGGCCGTATCGTTTAGACTCCATACCGTTGTAATACTGTCCACGTTTTACAAATAGCCATCTGGTCCCAAATACTTTGAGCAAACATGCAGTTACTTGTTTAAATCTACCGGTGTTTTTATGGTTCAGAGCATTCAACTATTCTTTCGTTACTTGATTTTCGTTGGTATTCTGTGAAACATGATGGTAGAATACACCTTCATGGCTAATCGCACAGTAAATCCACTACATAATTTGCCAGCTGCAACTCTGCATTATCTGCAACGACACAAACTTAGCAGGTTGTATTGGAAGTTATTTGAGGATTACTTTCAGGCGCTGCATAATATCATCGCGCCGTTGAACCCATGGTACGACCGCAAAGTTTCATAATTACTATACAGGAATCAGAAAAAAGTTCCTATCTATCTGCATAAAAATCTCAACTTTTAATTTTACGTTGGTCTTAAGTACACAATGTAACTACAGAATAGTCAAGTTTTAAATAGGAAAGATATTGTTATTAAAAAAAATTAAGTATTTGGTCATTTTTGAGAGCGATGCTAATGGACTAATATGATTTAATAATGTATGCTAAGCTATGCTAAAAGTGCTACTGCCAGATACAGAGATTGGTTGGATTGAATGGATTCAAAAACTGTAAAACTCAACAGGTCTACTTGAAGGGACTTGGAAAATAAGCCTATTTTTTTTTTTAAAGTGGAGTGTTTCTTTAACATTGGTGAGCATTCACCTGAGGCAGCTCCTATATCGTGTGGTGTTCCCCAGGGATCCATCTTAGCTCCTATTCTTTTTCATCATATATGCTCCCTTTGGGTTCTATTTTTAGTAAGCATGGGCTGTCGTTCCATTGTGATACAGATGATACTGAAATCTATTTGCCCTTAAAACAAAGGTCTGATATTTTGGACGCACGTATGATCTGTTTGGCTGATGTGAAGGCCTGGCTGTCTTTCTTAATTTTAGATTCTCTTATTATACTAAAAAATAAATCTTAGTAATCCTCTTCTTGCCTTGAATAAAAAAAACTGGGTGTTGTTTTTGATGATAGTTTTAAATTTGACAAACAAATAATACCGTGGTCAGATCATAAGTTCAGTGGAATTGTCAAGTTATAAGAATATATATATATATATATATATATATATATATATATATATATATATATATATATATATATATATATATATATATATATATATATATATATATATATATATATATAATATTATTAGGCATGGTTTACATATGGAAAAGAAAGTCCAAACACAATTGCAAATCACACATTTGTGTTTCCATTATATGGGATCACATATGCGTGCACAAATTGAAATTGCAACTGCAAATACAATGCATGGGGCAGGACTACTTGATTTTTTTTCTTTTTTTAAAGGGAAGCTCTGGCAAAACTATGGATGCTTGTTTCTGCCACAAAATAAAGAAAAAGATTAATAATTGTGACTTTTTATCTCACGATTTAGATTTTTTTTTTTCTAGAATTGCGTGATAAAACTCCACAATTGCCTCAGAATCGGACTTTATAACTTGCCATTCTGACTTTATATCACACATTTCTGACTTTATAGCTCGGAATTGCGAGGGAGAGCGGGGCAAAACCTAAAGGGGCAAAACCTTTTGACTGTCTCAGTTTGTGTAAATCCACTTGAGGTTCAGAGTATTTATTTATAAAAAAATAAAATAAAAAAAATCACAACTGTTTTCAACATTGATAAAAATCATAAATATTTCTTGAGCAGTAAATCATCATATTATAATGATTTCTGAAGGATCATGACACTGAAGACTGGAGGAATGATGCTCAAAATTCAGTTTTGCGTCACAGGAATAAATGACATTTTAAAATATATTCAAATAAAAAAGTTATTTTATATTTTAATAATATTTCACAATATTACAGATTTTTTTTGTATTTCTAATAACATAAATGCAGCCTTGGCGAGCAGAAGAGACTTCTTTAAAAACATTAAAAAATCTTACCGTTCTAAAACTTTTGACCGGGTGACTTATATAGGGCTAACATAAGTGTCTTAACATAAATAATAATAGTATTCTGTGCTTATAAATCCGCGAATGAGACCCCATGTTTTTAAATGTCTTAACTTACTCGTCTGCACTATTAATGCCCTGTTTGTTACACATTGCATGGCATTAGTTTTAAAGAGTAGGACTTGATATACTTATTCAGGGCCAGGGGATCGCAAGTACGGGTGGTATTTGTGATCTTATGTGATGGTGGGCTGGTCTGGGCCAAAATGCCAGGGCCGATTTTTGGCCCCAGTCCAGCCCTGAATTTGGTCCAAAAATAACAAAAACTACGACTTTATTCAGCATTGTCTTCTTTTTCTGGTTTGTTTTCGATCCTCAAATAAAGATTCAAATGGTTCTGAATTAGCGTATTGGTTCATGATTCGGATTGAATCAATACGCTGATTCATAACTGTTAAGGACTCATTAATGACATAAATTTCCTTTTTGGGTGAACTAACCGTTTAAATAACAGATAGATTAATATCTACTTTTTAATATTAGATTTATCTTAGTTTAAATAAACACAAAAAATTAACTGAAGAAATTTACTTTTTTTTCTATGGTATGTTTAGTGATATCCTCCAATGATTTTTTTAAATTTTGGCGCTTTTTTTCTCTAAATAACGTTGATATGGCAACTAGTAAATACACAAAGTTTGTCATCCTGGCATGTGGAAAGTTCTGAACAATGCGTGTTACAACTAACCCTGCTGAGTTGTGCTTTTGCGCTCCCCTATCAGTGTCCACTAAATCAGTGGAGTGTGTGCCGTGACATCAACCCACCAGACAGCTCTTTAATAAGCAAATCAGCATGTGAGAGACAACTCATTATGATCCTCCATGCGTATTGGATGTTTGTGGCTAATCTGTACCCATGTGGGCTGGCAGCAATAAACCATCTGCTCTGCTGTAGCCTATACAGCATTAGTGATGGATCAGCAAAAATGCACACCCTACAGTCTTGAGGATCCAACAGGAACACGCACACGGCAACAAGTGAAAAACTAGCTACAAATTAACTGCAGCATTTGGGATATAGGGTCAGTGTGGTTTTTGACATTTTTATGCCCAATCTGAGTTTTTTCTTACTCAAAACTAACTAAATAAAACCAACATTGAATATGAAATAAAAATTAAATTTAAAAAATATATATAAATATGAATCATCTATTAAATTAAATATTCAAATCTGATTCCAAAAAAGTTGGGACACTGTACAAACTGTGAATAAAAAAAGGAATGCAATAATTTACAAATCTCATCAACTTATATTTTATTAACAATAGAATATATATAACATATAAAATGCTGAAAGTTAGACATTTTAAAATGTCATGCCATTTATTGGCTCATTTTGGATTTCATGAGAGCTACACATTCCAAAAAAGTTGGGACCGGTAGCAATGAGAGGCCGGAAAAGTTAAATGTACAGATAATGAACAGCTGGAGGACCAATTTGCAACTTATTAGGTCAATTGGCAACATGACTGGGTATAAAAAGAGCCTCTCAGAGTGGCAGTGTCTCTCAGAAATCAAGATGGGCAGAGGATCACCAATTCCCCCAATGCTGTGGTGAAAAATAGAGGAGCAATATAAGAAAGGAGTTTCTCAGAGAAATTTAACAATCTCTTCAGTGCATAATATCATTCAAAGATTCAGAGATTCTGGAACAATCTCTGTGCGTAAGAGTCCAGGCCGGAAAACCATACTGGATGCCCGTGATATTCGGGCCATTAGACGGCACTGCATCACACAGGAACGCTACTGTAATGGAAATCACAACATGGGCTCAGGAATACTTTTCGGTGAACACAATCCACTGTGCCTTTCGCCTTTGCCGGCTAAAACTCTATAGGTAAAAAAAAGAAGCCATATCTAAACATGATCCAGAAGCGCAGGTGTTTTCTACAGGGCAAGTCTCATTTATAAGTGACTGTGGCAAAGTGGAAAACTGTTCTGATGTCAGATGAATACATTTTTTTGGTTATTTTTGGAAAAATGGGATGCCATGTCATCTGGATTAAAGAGGACAAGGACTACATACTGCATCAATTACAACATAATGGCTGTGTTAAAGAAGGATCCGGGTACTAGAATCACCAGCCTGTAGTCCAGATCTTTTCCCCATATAGAAAACATTTGGTGCATCATAAAGAGGAAGATGTGACAAAGAAGACCTAAGACAGTTGAGCAACTAGAAGCCTGTATTAGACAAGAATGGTGCAATATTCATATTACTTAACTTGAGCAACTTGTCTCCTCAGTCCCCAGACGTTTGCAGACTGTTATAAAAAGAAGAGAGGATGCCACACAGTGGTAAACATGGCCTTGTCACAACTTTTTTGAGATGTGTTGATGCCATGAAATTTAAAAACAACATATTTTTTTCCTCTAAAAATGATACATTTCTCAGTTTAAACGTTTGATATGTTATCTATGTTCTATTCTGAACAAAATATTGAAATGTTAAACTTCCATATCATTGCATTATTATTTTTATTAACAAATTGTTCAGTGTCCAAACCTTTTTGGAATCTGGTTTGTACAAATAAAGTTTTCTAATACAAATATAAAAAAATAATGTTTAATGTAGTATTATATTTTTAATAGTATTTCACATACAAGAGAACATTTTATTTGAATGGGTTATAAATGTAATGACAGGGAATCACAGCTAAAAGGTTTTACAGCATTGAACAGGGAAAAGCTTATGCCATTTGTAACCAATCCTCATTTCTCTAATGAGTTGACACTCCGTCTGAGTGTATCATAATGGGTTCTATCATTACAAGCTTACCTCATCCATTAGCACATTGTTTTATTCAAATGCTCCTCTAATATTTCCTCAGGTAGAAAAACTATTCTTTTCCTGCTCTCTCAGGTTTGTCCCTTCATTGTTTCCCTTTTTAAACTTTCTTACCCTCTTCTAGCTTATGAGTGTTTTTATATTGAAATGATTTGTTCCTGTTCTGTTCAATGCTATTGTGATTCAAACCAGCCAACTTCAAACTTCCAATGTTTCCAAACCTATAAAAAAAAAAAAAAAAAATCAAAGGGTAGCCTGTATCATTTTCTAATTTTCTCCATATTTTGCTAAATCACACATTCTGCAACACATTCAAAAACTATAGTTAGCATCACAAAAGCAAGCACACGTATTTCCCTATACACTAAAGAAAGTTAAAGTAAAGAAATCATTGCGATCGTGGTGCAGTCTTGTGATGATTACAGCCTACGCGTTTTTATTACACCAGAGGAAAAAATCCACATCCATTTTCTACGCACTCAGAAGCATAATGAATGCAAACTAAGACAAATGTATGAAGCTTTGTGTTGTGATGCCAGAACACACTTCAGATTTTCCTCTGGCACTCTCATATTTCTCTAGAAAAATGCACTCCTGTGAAAAACAATGTGTTGCTTTCATTTAAACAGTATGTAACTGATAATAATAGTAGTAAATAGTCACAAAGGCTAATGAAGGGAAGGTCAAACTAACTATACCGAACGTACTAAAAATAAACTGAGAATATTGATTCTATGAATAAAAACATTTCTAAACCATGCACATTTACTAGGCGTACTATATGAGGACATACTGTAGCATATACTTCTATATAAAGTTCATTTAATTGCTACTAAATAACCCTGACCTTAAAAGAAAACCTATTTTTAGAATTAAAAAAAATAATGTTTCGTCATATTTAACTAATGTCTGGGGGCAAACACACAGACACACACACACACAATAAATTACATTTGTACACAATGTAAGATGCAGAAATCAGTTTTCCTGGTCTGGAAACTTTCTGGGCTTGCAAGTTTATGTCTTTCTGCTTCCACATAATCTAATCTAGTTTGGATGAATTGTCATGTTCATGTGTCTTAGCTCATTGATTGTCCCTTAGATATAAAAAATAAAAATAAGTCCAAAAGGAGCAGTGGTGTACAGGCAACAGGGTCATCGGTGGCTAAGGCTCATTAATGCACGTGGGGAGCGAAGGCTGGCCTGTGTGTTCTGATCGAGCAAAAGAGCTGGAGATCAAATTGTTTAAGAAGTTAATGCTGGTTCTGATAGACATGTGTCAGAATAGACAGAGAATCGCAGTTTGCTGCATATAGGGCGGCACACTGCACAGCCGCAGACCAGTCAGGGTGCCCATGCTGACCCTCTGTCCACTGCCAAAAGTGCCAACAGTGGGCATGTGAACATCCGAACTGGACCACAGAGCAGTGGAAGAAGGTGACCTTCTCTGATAAATCACATTTTCGTGCCAGATACCACAGCACACCTTCAGGGGTTTGATACATCATTTTTTATATGACTTACATCATACTATGTAGCCAATGGTGCCCCACAATGTTTGAACATTCTTCAAAAAAATCTTCCTTTGTGTTCAGCAGAACAAAGGAATCTATACAGATTTGGAAAAATTTTGAGGGTGAGTAAATGATGACAGAATTTTCCTTTTTGGGTGAACTATCCCTTTAAAAAGGAGAAAAAATGGCAGCAAATTAACATAAGCCATCAATTTTAGCACTGTTGTTATGTCAAAGGATTTGTGATTTGTTTTATTTTCTGGAAAATTATGTTGGATGTATAGATTGTTCATCGGGATGTCCATCGGGAATTGATTGGATGGTTGTGGTTTGCTATTGGTGGATCTCATGTGAGTGACAGGTTGCCCCGCCCTCACGCCTGTAAACGCATCATCAGAGAAGAGGAGATGTTGCTGCAGAGGGAGGGGGAGATATTTTGATAAAATATTATGAGAGCACATGATGTGCAAATATAAATCCTTTACAAATTAATTAACTGAGACAAAGAATTGTCATTCACCAAAAATGAAAATTGTTTCATTATTTGCTCACCCCCATGTTGTCCCAAACCTGTATGAGTTACTTTCTTTTGCTGAACACAAAATATGATATTTTAAAGAATGTTTAATCAGACAGTTGATAGCGCCTATTGAATTTCATATAACAATTACTTTGGAAGTCATTGGGTGCCTTGAACTGTAAGGTTACCAACATTCTTTAAAATATATTTTGTGTTCGACAAAAGAAAGAAATCATTAGAGTTTTGGAACTACGTGAGGGAGTAAATGATGATGTTTGGGAACTACCACTTTATTGATTCAAATTGTTCTGGTTATAAAAAAAAACAACTAATGTACAAACGCCTCATATAACCTTCATATATAACGGCGTCTCATTAGGATTCTGTAAGATACTGCATAAAATATTTATTTAGTCAACATGGGAATAGCGTTTCGTTTTGTCTGTCTTACACCACCTCACTTTTAGTTTCAGCAAAGTCACCTACAGAACATGTTAACAACCCGGGGCTAAAGCACGAGACACATTCACTGTCGGGTAAACAAAGATAACGTGACAATCTACTTAGACAGTGTGACCTAATGCATTATTCATAGGGGAACTTAATGAGATGGGAGATAATGAAGCATAAGCGATCAGTTAAATAAACAAAACTAATTCACTAGAGGAGGAGGTTAAAATAATTATGCAGGACATGCTCAAGGAAAACAATACTCAAAAACAACATAAAACACACTGGAAAAGTCCCATGGGCCCAGAGGAAAGCGCTGTAGATGCTCGGGAGATTCTCACTGCCGTTTCACTTAAAGGGGTACTTCAGCGCTGGGAAGATGAATCTGTATTTAAACTGGGTCATCAATGTAGTAGAAATGTGAAATTATTTTTGAATTTGGTGCTTTCTAGACTGAGAAAAGACAGAAAATGTGTTTTTGTCTCATGGGGATAAAATACTACAATTCCCAGAATGCTTCGCTGCCCTGTGAGGCCATTCCCAAAGCCACCGCTACTGAATCACTTTTACTTTCCCACCACCGCGTTCATCTTCATAAAATCAGTTCAGTTAGAGAACAGACACTACAATTAAAAACTGAAAGTGTGTGTTCAATATATTGTGATTTAGCCGCTGAGGAAGTGTCACACAAACGCAGCAGGAGTCAGATTACACGCATCGTGATGAGCTGAATGAGCTCTCGTGATGAGAGCTGAGGTAAACGCGTCCACGCTCGCGGCAGTCGTTCAGTGCGTGTGCAGTCTGGCGCGTTTTCAGTTCATGCCTTTGGAAGATTAACTTTCATAGGAATTAACTTGAGAAGATAAAATACTCAGTTTGCTCCGCCGGCCGCACCGTTTCCATGAATGCCTGAGCCGAGCTGAGCTGTGAGTGCGACCCCATCCCCCATGTGTGAGTTGAAAACATGCGGAAATGGCTCCCTCTGCTGGCTGTAGTCTTTAGCGTCTGGCCAAACATTCCAAAGATGATGCAAATCGATGATATTTGCGTCACTGGAGTAATTTTTCCAGAAATAAAATGCATAAATCTCTCGTCTCAGGGGGATATGAGGGGGGAAAGCACGATCATTAGAATATACTCCAGGGTTTCTACTGATACAAAGCCATATGCTAATCGCTGAAGTAACCCTTGAAGCATCAGCTTTGATCTGTCTACGTAAAAGCCACTCGGGAAATAAAAGCTGAAAAAAAAAGCTAGTAAAATAATGTACACAGCTCAGATTATCTGTTTTTGAGAGAATGTAATGAGAAATACTTCATGGTGAAATCTCTGACTTGTCACTGCAGATGTTAAGATGGCTTCTGAAACTCCAATGCCAGAGTGTTTCCAGCAGGACAGCCTCATTCAATAACAGTGCTTTCCTTCATTACTTCCTTCAGATGGTTCTTTTAAAGGTTTGTGCGCAGTTTTGCTGTGACATTCTAGCGTGCCATGATGGATCATTGAGTGCATCGCCTGAAAAGGTTATAATTATTCAATTAAATGGAAATGAATTAAATGAAGAGTAACCATAGCTAATCCTCATTCAACAGATGACGGTATCTTTATGGCTGGATAATCTTTAGGAACATGCCAGAACTGATCAAACACAACACTGTATTTTAAATTAATGTATTCGCTTTAATGACTCCATGAAGATTAAATCCATTTATTCATGAGAATGCGGAACATTGTTTTTTTTTGTAAAGTATAATTGCACTGAACAAATGTTCATATTAAATAGCTTTACATAGTTAGTGCTCAAATGAAATCTAAAATGACTGTAACCGTATTCTTAATGATAATTTTATGAAATTACATTTAGATTGGTTAAAATGTTGTGGATTTGCAGATGTTCATCCATTTAGATCTACTGAAGGTTATGATTTCAGATTTTATAATCAATATAAATTTCCATTTGGTCAACTATAAACTGGTGGTCAAAAATAATGTATATTCTTAAAATGGTTATCAAAGAAGTCTCTTCTGCTCACCAATGCTGTATAAATATTTATTAATGTGTCTCATGATCTTTCAGAACTCATTTTAATATGCTGATTAAGTGCACAATTATTTTGAATTATTATTGATGCTCTGTTTTAATGCTTCTTATTTTAAATGTTAAAAATACTACATATATATATATATATATATATAATATATATATATATATATATATATATATATATATATATATATATATATATATATATATATATATATATATATATATACATACATACACACACACACACACACACACACACACACATATATATATATATACCTTTCAGTTAACATTAATTATAATAATAAGCAATCTTTCTTGATCAGTAGATTATTAGAATGATTTCTGAATGATCATGTGACACTGAAGACAGGAGTAATCATTAATGATTTGCATCACAATAAATTACATTTTAAAATATATTCAAATACAAAACAGTTATTTTAAATTAGAATAATATTTCAAAAGATTTCTGTTTTACTGTATGAAAGTGCAAAAGGTCAACAGCCTTCTTCATAAGAAATCGACCAACTAAAGCATTCTTGTGTTGTTTGGTTCACTGAGGCTTTTGAGATGATGAATTGTTGTATAACAGCTGTTAAAAGGTACATTATGTTCAAATAAGCAACCTCTGCATGTGATTATTAGTGTTTTCTTTCTAATGGACACTGTTCGGTGGCGTGAACAGAAATAGTGTGGGATGACTGACTCATGAGGCCAACGTGTGGCATCACCATCAAACCGACTGGCTGCTTCAATCATCTAGTGTATGTACAAAAAACACTGAGCATTGTGATCGAGTTACAGGTACGGCAAATTTCATGTCATTCTTTTACTGAGGTGAGGTGACATGCAAATCATATGTCAGAAGATACCCTGGTCCAAGCTTTTTACTAGCAGTAATAACCTGAGGGGGCAGTGTCAATCAATGTCATCTATTAGTGGTCTGCAAAGTTAGCATCACTACTACTATTTAAACAAACTACTAAGGTTGTGCATAACATTTTAGCCTGTAAGACATGGAAAATATACTTCAAATTGTGTTATTTGTTTCTATTACTTCAAGAGATAGTACTTTGGTGAAAAAACAGGTGGAAAATACCATGCAATATATATTTTAGATGGATGGAAGGATGTTACTCACCCTCATGTTGATCCAAACCTGCAAGACTTTCATTCATCTTCAAAACACAAATAAAAACTTTGATGCTTCAAAAGGTTCATAAAGAGATCTTAAAACTACTCCTTATGAATTGAGCAGTTCAGTTTTTCGGAAGATTGATCGCTTTATGATGAACATCAAACATAAACAGAAGCTCAACCAAATGTCTTGCATAAGCTCAAATGTCCATAACACAAGAACAAACCTCATTGGTTCTTGCTGAAGCTCAAACGTGCTGCGTAACACGAGAATGAACCTCATTGGTTCTTGCTGAAGCTCAAACGTGTTTCATTTTCAGTTTTACTGATATACAGTCATAGAATCTGTTATCATCACTTTCTCAGAACGAGATTGTTGAAGTAAAAACACAAACCTCTGACCACAAACCATGTCCTCTTAAAAAACTCAGGAGAAGCATCTCTTTTCAGTAAGAGCAGCATTTCAACATCCTGGCCCATATCGCTGGTTATTCCACTTGTTTGGCATGCATTACTGCCAATGGCAATTTCTTGCCAAGCAGCCAGCAGCTTTTAAATAAATGATGCATGTAAAAAGGAACCCAACTTGTTTACATAAATGAATTATGAGATAGACCTTAGTCCCATAGTCCCTGAATATGCAGAAGCCAGTCTAGATAACTGGAGCTAACGTGGAAGTAAATTCAGACGCATAGCTTGCTTTAAGAGCTCTTAATAGCACCTGCGAAAAGCTTCATTCAGTGGCTCTGATCCATTCTGGAAACACAGCCTATGAGAAAGTGATTGTGGAGGGCCTTCGCTCTGCCCAGCTCTCTAATTAACTCGCAGCAAGATGCTTCCAGACAATCTGAAGAGATAAGACATTGAAAAGAACTAGTGGGAGGACAAAATAATTATCATAAATGTAGGAACCTCAGAATATTGGAACTGAGCAAACTGATTATTTTGAGGACAAATACAAATGATATACATTCACATATTTTGAGGAAAATGCTCTGAATGTATTTTAGAGTGTCGCCGTGGAATTTTGTGTGGTTAACCCTTTCACGCATAGAGGTCACTACAGTGGACGGTTAAAAAGCCATTTAGTTTGATGGCATAGTTGCACATCAACCACTAGTGGACTCTAGTGCATCACACACACTGCTAGCAAGTGGCAAGTCTTTGTTTGTGGATTTTCTTCAAACCAAGATGGCCGATAGCCAGGGATTAATGCCAAGTTTCCCCAGAAGATTCACCCATTCCTTTTACGGAGACTCTTGCAGGGAATTAGTTTTTTTTTTCCAAGTATTGATTTTAGAAGGAAATATGATTAATTGTCTGTCCACTAAATTGTGCATCATGCACCACTAGCTATAATACTGTTGTTCTTGAAAATAATGAATTCGCAGTTACTTTTGGCTGTAATTAAATGTATTTCTGTTATTAGATTTGTTAGCAAAAAAAAGTACTTGTTACTTAAAAAGTAATCTCATTACGTAATGCACATTACTTGTTACATATAAAAGTAATCTGATTGTGTAATGTAAATTACTTGTAATGCATTGCTCATTACATTAAAAAAGTAATCAGATTACATAATGCACATTACTGTAATTAATAACTTTACTAATTTCATCAAAAAGTAAATGATCATGTGAAGAAAATTACTTGTAATGTGTTACTTGTTACATAAAAAGGTAATCTGATTATGTAATATACTTACTCGTTACAATAAAAAGTTACATATAGCGCACAATACTGTAATGCATTACTTATTACATTAAAAAAATATCTGCTTAGGTAATGCACATTTGTAAGGCATTACTTGTTATATATAAATGTAATCTGATCACGTCATTCCCATTACTGTAATGCGTTACCCTGACACTGCTCATTTCAGAGGAGTTTTGATCAATAGTTTTTTTCACAGTCTGAAAGCATCAATAGATCAATGTACAGGTCCTTCTCAAAAACTCATATTTCATCCGACCAATAAAAGAAAAGTGTTTTTAATACAAAAGAAAAGTCAACCTTCAAATAATTATGTTCAGTTATGCACTCAATACTTGGTCGGGAATCCTTTTGCAGAAATGACTGCTTCAATGCGGCGTGGCGTGGAGGCGATCAGCCTGTGGCACTGCTGAGGTGTTCTGGAGGCCCAGGATGCTTCGATAGCGGCCTTAAGCTCATCCAGAGTGTTGGGTCTTGCGTCTCTCAACTTTCTCTTCACAATATCCCACAGATTCTCTATGGGGTTCAGGTCAGGAGAGTTGGCAGGCCAGTTGAGCACAGTAATACCATGGCCAGTAAACCATTTACCAGTGGTTTTGGCACTGTGAGCAGGTGCCAGGTCGTGCTGAAAAAGAAATCTTCATCTCCATAAAGCTTTTCAGCAGATGGAAGCATGAAGTGCTCCAAAATCTCCTGATAGCTAGCTGCATTGACCCTGCCCTTGATAAAACACAGTGGACCAACACCAGCAGCTGACATGGCACCCCAGACCATCACTGACTGTGGGGACTTGACACTGGACTTCAGGCATTTTGGCATTTTCTTCTCCCCAGTCTTCCTCCAGACTCTGGCACCTTGATTTCTGAATGACATGCAAAATTTGAGCAAGAGTCCAGTGCTGCTTCTCTGTAGCCCAGGTCAGGCGCTTCTGCCGCTGTTTCTGGTTCAAAAGTGGCTTGACCTGGGGAATGCGGCACCTGTAGCTCTGGATGTTTCTACTCCAGACTCAGTCCACTGCTTCCGCAGCTCCCCCAAGGTCTGGAATCGGTCCTTCTCCACAATCTTTCTCGGGGTCCGGTCACCTCATCTCGTTGTGCAGCGTTTTTTGTCACACTTTTTCCTTCCCACAGACTTCCCACTGAGGTGCCTTGATGCAGCACTCTAGGAACAGCCTATTCGTTCAGAAATTTCTTTCTGTGTCTTACCCTCTCGCTTGAGGGTGTCAATGATGGCCTTCTGGACAGCAGTCAGGTCGGCAGTCTTACCCATGATTGTGGTTTTGAGTAATGAACCAGGCTGGGAGTTTTTAAAAGCCTCAGGAATTTTTTGCAGGTGTTTAGAGTTAATTAGTTGATTCAGATGATTAGGTTAAAAGCTCGTTTAGAGAACCTTTTCATGATATGATAATTTTTGAGATATAAAAGTTTTTTGGGTTTTCATGAGCTGTATGCCAAAATCATCAGTATTAAAACAAGACCTGAAATATTTCAGTTGGTGTGCAATGAATCTAAAATATATGAAAGTTTCATTTTTATCATTACATTATGGAAAATAATGAACTTTTATCACAATATGCTAATTTTTGTGATAAAAGTAGATTTAAGTCTGAGGTTTTCACAGAGAAGACAGCTAAATTTGTCAATTTTGAAAATAATCAGAATGATCAGCTAATAATGGTAAATGGACAAACTCTGGTAGACTGGAGGGAGCGTGAGTGTTTTAAAGTCTGACTTGGGTTTCCACAGAGTTGTAGCTTCATTAGAGATCTTTAATGGAGTCACATCCTCATATTCTGATATCAAAGAAATGACATTCAACATTTATGAAAATCTTCGTCTGCTGCTCGAACGGAACAAACTCAATTATATTTGCAATAATTGAAGCTTTATTGTATTTTTTGTAAATATGTTATACTTTTCTAATGATTTTATATCATTGTATTCACTGGTTTATTACTGTGCGGTTTACTGTATTATGTTTAATACAATCTCTTCATTTAAAAACAAACGCATCAATGCAAATAGACATCTGAAAATCTTTGCAAGTTTAAATATTCTTTTAAAAGAGCGTTAAAAACCAGGCTGTGGTTAAAATAATTCATGAATAAAAGGGTTAATAAGAGTGGCTTACAAGTTGACACCCACAGTATAAGATTTATATCTCTTTTGCATGCACCAAGCAGAAAGAATAAATCTGATACTAAGTCTGAGAAACTAACTCTCCTCTGCTTCACAAGCTGTATGATTTGAGGTATGGAGTAAGCTTTCACTGTAAATGCCTCCTCAAGCCATAAACCACACTTTTGATGCTCCAATTTGATTTCATCAACATCCCCACAATGCATTAACTGCAACACATGTGAAAGGGCCTTATCAGTGTGGCAAAAAGTCATATATACGCATGCAAAATAATTGGCATAATTTGTCTTGTTCATAAAGGTTTGTTGATGTCATTATAAAACTGAGCCCAGCAGCCCTCATAATCAACATCTTTGCTTCTGAAGTCTGTGTACAAATCCGTTTCACCTCGGCCAGTTTGGCAGCATCTGTTTCTGCTGCTTCAAAAAGAGGACGGTGCACTTGAGATTGCAGAGAAAAGCCACATTTCACAAAATTAACATGCAACTGGATGGATGAAAATATAAACAGGTGCAAACAGCAGATTTTGCCACAGATGTAGTGTCACCGAGATACAGATGGTTATGTGTTAGATCCTCAGACGACCTCAGATTTGTGTGTGTGTGTGTGTGTGTGGGGGGGGGCACTCAAATTCAGTCAATCTTGAGTACCTATAGAGTAGTTTTGCATCCTTCACATCTCCGAAAAAGTCTTTAGTTTTATTATATTTATAAAAGAAATATAGGCTGTACCGAGTCTTTCCATAAAAAAGCGCCTGGAGGCGTATCGTGTGGGGTGGGCGGAGCTAAAGAATGACAAAGATATATGATCCAGAATCATTCGGAGGCTGAAATAAATTGAACAGGAGAAACAGCAACATCAGGATGTCCGTCTCTGTGGTATGTACTGTATTTAGTGGGCTGTCAACATTTGTGTGTCTTTACTCGCAGTTTATGAGGACATGATTCGGTTTATGGACTATTGTATGCGACTAAACCTTAGCAGTAGCAAGCAAAACGGTTTTGCACATCAGACTAGTGTAACGTTATACATAGAACAACAACTGAGTAACGTTAGCGCATTTGAATGACGAAGCACGCGATCGTGTCGTTTACTGATGTTTACTCACGCGACGATAGCCAACAGCACAGACATTTGAAGCAGTTTTACTCACCGGCTGCTTCCAAAGCAGGACCGAACCTTTATCGCTGGGACCGCTCCGTCAAAAACACACTTCTTTGGTATGATTTGGTGAAGTCCTGTGACAGCAGTGAGCGTGGAAATCCACTTTGAGACGCGACTGAAGCAATGTTGTGAAGCTTCTCGTCATTTCTGCGTTCAAATCGGTTCAAATGCAGCGCTGCCTTCCCGGAATGCTCGGCGTCAACCGTAGGAATAAAGTGGAGCACGGCGCGACATACGTGTTCACGGACGACTGGATCTGCACCTGAGTGAGTGTTTATGGCCGTGCATTTCCTCTCTCTCGCTCTAGTCACACGCGCGTGCGCACCCTACCGGGAGAAGAGCCGTACGGCCCATACAACGACCTTCCGCTCTATTAACGTCAAGCCGACCCATACTCGAAAAAAACTCTCCGAAACTTGTGAGAAACCGGAAGGAGTATTTTTGACACAGAAATGCTCCATCAAACGTCCAACATTAGTTTTTGAAACTTTGTCGATGTTTAGGATGGGAATCCAAGTCTTTAACAGTGTAAAAAGCTCAGTATGCATGACACAGCATTTCACTCCTCCTTTAATAAACTGCATGAAGGAACTTGATTTCATTCACCACAAGAACAACCACAGAAGATCAGCTTTCATATATCTTGATGCAAAATGTAGAATGCGATAAAGTGACGCTTTTTGATTAGCCCTATGCAATAGATAAAACTGCGGTCATGATAGATAGTTAGGCATTATTCTTAGAAGAGATACAAATGAGCAGACACCTTATCTCAACGGGGTTTCAAATGCCTTATAAGGCCAACCGAACTGAAAGTATAGCTGCTGCTGCGTGTGGGAACAAATAAATAAATATATGAATAGACAAGGTGTTGCAGAAAATAAAGAAAAATAATATATTACTTTATATATTTTGTATATTATATATATATATATATATATATATATATATATATATATATATATATATATATATATATATATATATATATATATATATATATATATATATAAATGTATACTTATATTAACTTATAATTTATAAATGCTATATAAGCATTTGAAATAGTTTGTGTATTCATATTCAGTATATTCAATATAAAATGTAAATGTAATAATTAAATATATAAAAATAAATAAATACTTTATATTAACATTTTAATAATAATAATAATATATATATATATATATATATATATATATATATATATATATATATATATATATATATATATATATATATATATATATATATATATATATATATAATGTTATTTATATAATGTTATAAATTGTACAAATTGAGTTGTTCAAACTTTTTAAATTGATAGTCCCACATATAGATTATGGTACTCTGGATTATGACGTGATGGTTCCAAGAAATCTAATAGACAACAATAACAATATAAATCAGAGATAAAGCTTATATTCACTGCGTAACATCACTGGCTGTCACAGTCCGATCCAGACACACAATAGACAGCCAGCAGAACTTCCCACACAGCTGTCATGCATTTTTGAACGCAGTCTGCAAAAGATACATTAGCAACTTCACACCAGTCGCAAGAAATGATATGTAGATGACTCAAATGTACATTTATTTTCACAAATACATACAAAACAGCTCATTTCAGCAGGAGGCATAATGGAACCAAATTTAGAGAAGCGCTTTTATTGTCAAAGACGTGCTGGTACATGCCTAGCTCCACTTCTCTACACTCACAGTCACACACACACACTCACTGATATCATTTAGAAGCGAAATTAAAGCGCACAAGCCTTCTAACGAGAGCACAAAAATAATACAATTCTTATCAGGAGGCATTAATCAGTGCACAGTTCATTTACATAATTGCCTATCTCTTCTTTACACACAAAACACGCTGGGAGAGGTCCTGATAGCCCAGAGCATCAGACTGCAGACACAACAGCCATTACTTTCAATCAGAATCCATCAAATTAAGCAATCACAGAGACCTTATCCAGGAAATCCATGTCATTCATTAGTTAAAAATCTGAAAACAACCAAAAACAGACGAGTCAAGACCATGCTTTTAATGTAAACAGAGGATGTTCAGATTCAATTTTAAAGCTAGATAAAGCCATACATCTTGCCATGCATTTGCTTTATTTTCCTCTCACCCCAGAGAACGAAACCTCTCTTGGGTTTTAATAGCCCTGGCACTTTCCCAGAGGTGAAGCTCTCTGAAATACAGCTCTGTGATCTCACGATGCAGCGGAGTCAGAGGTGTCTCAGAGAAAGAGCCCCATTGTCTTTGAAAGGTCACAACCAACACCCTGGAGGCCGGCGAGCTTCCAGAAAGAGGCACCGGCACAATCGCGAGAGCTCCTCATGTTTGATGCGGCACCTCAGCTGAGAAAACGCATAAACGAATGGAATGCGTGCCAAAGCTGACATTAAAGTCACATTTCACCCCAAAATATTTTACTTAAACACAAAAATAATTTGTAACGGTACTGAATTTTTGGACAACTAAAAGGACAAATAAATAATATTCCATACCCTCTTCTCTCAAATACATTCATAAAGGTAATTATGGACATGCAAATTGATTTACACAAAAAAGGATGTCAGATATGCTAGTTTATGTGACAAGAAAACTGGGGGTGGGGGTGGGTGGGTGGGTTGAAATATGATCTAGACAGTTTTTGTGTCTTCACTCTCACTATATAAAATTGCCTTTCAGGGGTGTGTTCGCTTTCAGAAAGAACAGTCCTTACACTTTTTACACAGAATCTTTTTGAAGGCTTTACGGAAGTCCCTGTTAAAGATGGTGTAGATGAGCGGGTTCAGGGCACTGTTGCAGTAGCCGATCCAGAAGAAAAACTTAAAAAGTGCATCCGGCAGTTTGCAAGCTTTTCCACAAATGGCCTCCAAGCTGTAGGAAAAGAAAAACGGGAACCAGCAGACGACAAAAACCCCGATGACGACCGCGAGGACGAAGGTGAAACGCTTCTCGCGGATGATCATGGCTTTCCTCCTGGTGTTCGGAGTTCCCGCTGGTTTCACGTTGGGGGAGGCCAGCTGGCTGCCCTTAGACGTAGCGACGAAGTTCCGGTACGTCTGGGTTGGGGAGGAAGTCTGGTGGCCAGGCTCCAGTGCCCCCACATTGGAGGTCGCCCCGTTGGCATTATGTCCTCCTAATACCTCGACGTCCGAGCCAGAGCTTGAGCTGTCCTCGTTGTTGTCCTTGCACTTCCTCGAGCGTTTCATCTGCTGCCGACTTTCTACTGGAGGCTGCTTCATGGTTTTGGATCTGAAAGCAGTCAGAGTGGGAACATTCGCAGGGTCGACACATCCCTGGTCTTTGCCACTCTGCACCGCCCCTCCCGACGGGACGCCACACGTGCCGTCTTTTCTTGGCTCTCCTGGAGGACACCGAGTGTGCTTCTTGGCAATCTGATAAATGCGAACGTACACCAGGATCATGATGAGGCACGGGGCGAAGAATGACCCGATGGAGGAGTACAGGATGTACCATGCTTCATCGTTGAGTTTGCACGTTAGACCCTGGGTCTTATTCATGGAGACCAGAGGGGGGAAAGAGATGACGGCGGAAAAGAGCCACACCACCAAAATGGCGGCTTTGATCTTGCGAGGGGTGCGTTGGGCGGCGTACTGCACCGGCCGGGAGATGGACAGGTAGCGGTCCAGGCTGATGGCGCACAGGTGCATGATGGACGAAGTGCAGAAGAGCACGTCCAGCGCCAAGATGATCTCGCACCAAAAAGATTCGAAGTACCAGCAGTCCATCAGCTCATTGGCCAGGGAGAACGGGATGATCAAGGTGGCCACCAGGATGTCCGCCGCAGCCAAGGACACCAGGAAAAGGTTCTGAGGTCCTCGCAAAGAGCGGCACGTCAGGACAGCGATGATCACCAGGATGTTCCCAAAGATGGTGAAGAGCATGATGAGCGTCATTGCGGTGGCAAACGCGGCTGTGGCTTCAAGGGAATAAGAAGAATTGGAACTGCATGCACTGAGATTTTTGCCTCCGTTGGTAGCTGATGTGCTACCGGTACTTTGATATGCAATATTTGGAGTAGTCATATTTAAGTTCCAGTCTGGACAGAAAAGTGCAAAGTAGTCCCTGAGGTAGACTTGTCTCTTAGCGTAATCCTTCCAAAAACTTTTGTTCTTTTAAAAAATTGTTGAAAGTGAAATGTGTCTTTATAGCAAAGAACAACATCCTCCAGGTACTTCCTTTGGCAAATCTCAAGAGAGAAAAAAAACTATTCATAATACTGCATTTGGATTCAGAAGGGGGCTGCCAGCTTAAAAATTAAATAATCAAAATGACTCTTTTTACAGATGCAAAAACTATTAAAGTAAAGCAAATATAAATAACTACAAAAAATTGTCATTATTACTACAAAATGCGGCTTTAACTTACCACAGAATAAGCCGAACAGCTTTTAGACACGGCGAGTCCCCCAAACTATCCAAAAGTCTCGTGTACTGATCTGATTTTAGTCCAAAAATGAGCCAGAGCGCGCTTGGAGATGCACACGAGCATTAGCGCGTCAACACAAAACACAGGCAGTTAAAGCTAGGCAACTGAATCAGCAAAATACAGAAACATATAACGGATTCAAAAATGGTAGGTCCGTAGGTTTATATTTGTCCGAACAGCTCTGAAAGTCTCTCGATGCGTGAAAAGGCTCACCATCTCCAAACGCGCGCTCCAGTCAAGGCAAAACTACAGATGTCAGAGAAAAATTCCCGAAAGAACGCCTTAGTCTTTAAGATTTTAATTCATTGTTTTTAATGTTTTCTCAATATCAACGGAATAAATAAGCAAGCCATTCCATTAACTTCTCGATTTCTTTTCCTAGACGTTTCCTAGTTCAGAGAACTTTGCGCATCGGTCACCGGAATGAACTGACTTGAGTCTAACTGAGCGCGCGCCTCTCTGTGCCCCCCAACATGACGTCAGAGAACTACTCCTCCTTAGAACTAAGGTACAGCTTTACAATTTATAACCCAAACATTTCATTGAAATGAAAAGTCGCTCCAAATTAAACCACATTTAAATAAGAAGTAGGCTACAATGTCGGGGAAAGTGTTTTAACAGTTCAACTTTTTCAACTTGAGAACACGTTAATAACGCGCGAGACGCCGGAAAAAGCGCGAGTGCAACGACCAAAGACAGCATAACGCATATTTAGCATACAAAAAAAAAAAACACACAAATGGAGAAGAAGCAGAGAAAATGCGCTGTGTTAACGGCTCCTAAAGAGTCATTTGTGACGTATGAGAGGCTTTCCTGCAACTATATCCCCCCTGCTCTTACCACCAGTTTACTTTATATTTATGCAAATTAAACAAGATTTATGGATGCTTTCATATCACTATAATAGGGCACTGACTCACTCTGGAACTTGAATGAAACTGAAACCTTGCAAACTTTCTAGTATTTACAAGGCCATAATTAAAGATTAGGAAGAATCCAATTTACTAGAATAACTGGCTGATTTGACAAAATACAAGACGAGATCACAAGAACTCAACATTCATCTCTCCAGACAAGGGGATTGTGATTACTATGCTGGTGAAATTAATTCATTCATTTAAGAACACAAGAAAAACACCACACTGCAATATGCTATAGAATTGAGGTTAATTAAAATGGTCTGTACGGTTGTGGCTCTTTTTTTGTTTTTGTTGCAACATTCACATGATTCTTCTACTAAAAAGAGACTAAAGTCTAAGTGAACAGTGACTACCACCTACTGGACAACACTTAAATTACATTAAAGGGATAGTTCACTCCAAAATTACAATTCCGTCATCATTTAATAACCCTCAAATTGTTCCAACCCTCTATGAACTTCCTCTGTTGAACTCAAAAGATATTTTAAAGAATGTTGGCGAGCAGTGAGTTGACAGTAGTTATTGACTTCCATAGTAGAGAAAATACATTAGAAGTCAATGTACCGTCAACTGTGTTTGTGTTCAATAGAAGAAAGAAACAACCAACATTTACTCACCCTCAATTTGTAATTTTTGGGTGAAATATCCCTTTAATAACTAGCATTGTGGACTGGAGGGACGGAAATATAATTGGAATAAATGCACAGTACTCCATACGTATTTTGCTTTTAAAATCTTTATTTGTCCTCTTAAACTCTTCTTCTGTGATCGACAAATGACCATTCAAAACAGTCAAACAGAGCATCATGGTGTCGCTTGGAAATTTTCTCTCTTGCCTGAAATGGAGAAAGGCGATTAAAGGGTTAGTTCACCCAAAAATTAAATTGAAGTCATTAATGACTCACCCTAATGTCGTTCCACACCCGTAAGACCTCCGTTCATCTTCAGAACACAGTTTAAGATATTTTATATTTAGTCTTTATATTAAGAGCTTTTCTGTTCTTCCAATGAAAGTGTATGCACACTATACTGTTCATGTTCAGAAAGGGAATAAAAACATCATCAAAGTAGTCTATATGTGACATCAGTTAGTTCATTATAATCTCTTGAAGCATCTCATTTGGACATTTTGGTCCAAAAATAACAAAAGCTACAACTTTATTTAGCATCTTCTTTTCCCTGTTTGTTTTCAATCCTCAAATAAAGATTCAAACGGTTATGAATCAGTGAATCGATTCATGATTCAGATCGCCAGCTTGCTGAAATCACGTGACATTGGCGATCCGAATCATGAATCGACTCACTGATTCATAACCGTTTGAATCTTTATTTGAGGATTTAAAACAAAACTGGAAGAGAAGACAATGCTGAATAAAGTCGTAGTTTTTGGACCAAAATGTATTTGTAACAGTCTTACGGGTGTGGAAAGACATTAGGGTGAGTCATTAATGACATAAATTTCCTTTTTGGGAGAACTAACCCTTTAAGGCTCTTCCAAGCCTTATAATGGCATTGACTTAATAGTTAGTTTTTGAAGTCCATTAAAGTCCATCTATCAATCATATAACTGCCCCACACAGCTCTGCGAGGTTAATAAAGGCCTTCTAAGGTGAAGTGGTGTGCTTGTGTAAGACAAATATCCATATTTAAAACTTTATAGACTAAAATAACTAGATTCCGGCGGTTAGCGGTACACAAGTTGACTTATGCTAAAAGACTAACCTTTCAAAAAAGTCACTGCCATTATAAGGCTTGGAAGAGCCTTAATATAACTAATTTTATTAGTCTGAAAGAAGATCGTCATATACACCTAGGATGAACAGAGGGCAAGTGAATCGTGGGGTAATTAAAAAAATGTTTGTGAACTATCCCTTTAATTCAGGAAGAGCAGCACCAACTCTCAATGTCAAAAACCACAGTACAATAGCAAGAAAAATTCAAATCAATAACCACATCATGCTTTTAGAGCTACAGCTATCAATCCAGTTCACTTCCTCTCCTTAGCAAGTCAGTGATTGATTAATAACAAACACATAATTTCTAGGTCTACATTCCCGTTTCCTAATTCATAATGCATATCTTGCATTATTATCCATATATTTCTGTGTATGGTAAACGCACATATTAAGTTGGAGTACAGTGGTACAGCTTCCGGAGTCTTTGCACATCCAGTTTACTCAGGTGAGTCCTCTGGCCAATCTTTACCTCACTCTCTTTGGGTTGAATTGTAGGTTTTCCATTGCGAGAGAAATATTTTCTGCGAAACAGAATACTAATGAAAGGTTTCATCACACATATGACTTTACGCACCCAGATCAAACGATTTCAGGGTTACGTTTGGACTGGAACACCTACTCTCCATAATGCAAGATTGATCCCATGTCATACTTGAGACCGAGGGTGTTCCCATCTTTCTTCAGAAAATTGTCCTCCTTTCCTGTAAAATAAAAAGCAGTCAGTACAACTAATGTACAATGCATCAATTACAATTATTATTTAAATTAACCTACATATACATACTAAAACCTAAAATTAGTTATTAAATACATAAATATTAATATTAGTTAAAGCTTCAATCCATACATTTTTGGGTTTCAAAATTATCTAAAAGAAATTGAGCAAGTACAAACCCAGCCAGTGTTCAAAACTATCTGCTTACCTTACCTCAATTTACAACAGTAAGCTTGTAATAATAAGTTTTTAATTCCAGCATGTCTTTGCGTCATTACATCACATCTGTACAAATTAATTAAGTGTCCTGGCTAGAAGGCTAAATGGAGATCCTTTTCTCATAACACTTGATATAATTAAATGTATTAATTTGATGGCGGATCCAGAAAGGTTCAAACGACAATCACCAGTGACAACTGGAGATTCATTCGTCATGAAATGCAAAAGGCTTTCAGAGTGGCTACAGAAAAAAGAAAAGTGACTTCAACCGGACCCATGCGAAAACAAGGATAAAAAGGGCTTTTAAAAAGATGGCGTGAACTCTGCGTCTATTTTGAACCCCTTCAAAACACAGAGACTGGACAGGTGGCCTAAGACATTTCAATTTCTTTGTTAGGCCTGTCTCATTTTGCTATGTGCATTATGGTAAATATCAATTATTTTGTGCTAGCTATGAGAGGGAGCAATTCACCTCTACTCCACATTAACGTGCTGGTATATGACGATTAGAAATTAGACTGCACAGAAATGCAAACTGGACTACAGGTAGCCCTAATACACATTAAATGTAGTTACACATTGCTGATGTTAACTTTAAAGCTGCACTAAACAAAGGCATAGTTTGATGACGCCAAGTTTGAGCTCAGAATCTGTTCATGGATGCGATTATTTACGTTACTGAAGCAAAGCAGGACCGAGTGTTGAAGGAGCTGAGCAAGGCCGCTGGAGCGATTGTTACACAAACACACAGATCGCGAGCAGCGGGACTTTTATTATGACGGGACACAGTCGCCGGCGCCATTTCCGATTTTCCAGTCATGAGTATGAGGTAACAGCTCTGTTTATCATATTAGATACATTTAAGTGTGTTTAAAATAGGGATGCACCGAATCCAGTATTCGGCCGAATAATGGGCTTTTTGACTGGGTTCGGTTTCTGCCGAACCTTAGAATTTTTTTCCGCCGAACCAAACCCGCTTGCACTACGCGATACTGGTCGAACATGATGCCGCGGTTGATTATGGCAACGTGTTTACTAGGTGGACCGTTCGAATGCAGTAGGTTGTGAGAAAGTGAAGAAAATGTGTTGTTTGGCAGTACTTTCAGTCACAAGAAGGCAATTCAAGTAGAGCTATATGTTCAGTTTGCAATGTCGATTTGTCTCGTGGTGGCAAGAACCCTAAACAATAGCCGCTGGATGTCCGGTTCGCGAACGAATCATTCTTTTTAACCGGATCAACCAGTTCACCAAATCGGACTGAACCGTTCTAAACGGTTCGCGTCTCAAATCAGCGCTCATCCCACAAGTTACTATAGTTACTCACTTTCTGACATGAGTGACAGTCCCTCAGACTAGAGATAAACTAAGATCTTGAAGTATATGTTGTAACTCCAAGAGTTCACTGAACGGAGACATGTCTTGCTGTGAGAACCGGTGAGCTGAGATACTGCATGCGTGACAGCGTCGTCTTAAACTGTTTCTCTCGGAGTGGGACGGCTGCTGTTTCTCTCGGAAAACTGATGCTGATAATACATGAGCACGGGTGAACCAAGGATTTGTGTAAGTTTATGTTATGTCAATGTAAGTTTATTTAATCTGTGTAAAACATCAGTGTTTGCACGACAGTGTATTGAGTGCTTTTGCAAAACATGAATTAAAAAACGTATCCAAGATGATGATGATGATGACAATAATTACTATACTAAGTTTTGATTACAAATACTTTATATTAATGTGTTTGAATGTATTTTCATCCGCCGGGACGATAGAAATGACGTCATTACGTAAGGACGTAAAAGAACCGGTGATCCGTTTTTTTTAACCGGTTCATTGAAACGAACGGTCCGAAAGAACCGTTTCGTGGAAAAAAACTGAACTTCCCATCCGAGAGAATAAGAGTTGTGCATGAAGGAATCAACAGACAGTAATACGGCACAGTCATCCTGGCATAATGTTGCCTTTTTTTAAATTCAATTAAATTAAAAATACACTGCTGTGGACGTTGGTCAATAATGTGTTTACTGTGATAATAGACTGAGGATGGGAGTTGGATTCGGTATTCGGTTTCGGATTGGACAGAATCTTAACCAGTGGATTCGGTGTTTGGACGAACCTTAAAAATCTGGATTCGGTGCATCCCTAGTTTAAAATGATGTTATGACGTTCCTCTGTGCGCTTGGTCAGCGGCTGCTGTGACACTTGTTCACACTGCTAAGAGTAAAGCGTTTCTGCCAAATAAAACCCGAAACCGAGTGTAACGCAGATATGATGCAATTGACAGGCGACTCCCTCAGACGTCCCGGCTCCTTGGTTAAATTAGCAATTTTATCACAATTTACAAATAGATGAAAATATTTGAGGTGTTGCAAGAACTCAACTGAACAAAATATATAATGCTGGCTCAATGGTTTTTGGATATTCTACTTCAAAAATAGGGGACCGCGGAGCACAACCTAACACAGGGTTAGTTGTAACACACATGGTTTAACACTTTTCACACATGACAAAACAAAACAACTAGTTGCCATATCAGCACTATCTAGAGAGAAAATAATTGTGCCAAAATGTAAAAATCTTTGGAAGATATCACTGAACATTTATTTTACCATAACAAAAGTACATTTCTTAAGTTTATTTTTCATCTCTGTTTTTTATGTTTATTTAAAATAAAAGACAAATCTGATATTATTTGAATCTTATATCTGTTATTTAACAGTTGAGATCGCCGAGGCACAATTCAAGCAAAGTTGATAATTCCGCAAATAACTGCAATTGCAGATTTCAAACAGAGATGGCGACAAAGAGAAAAAAGTATTTAGAGGAATCTACTTTGTTACTTTGAGCCGTTTAGGATTCCAAATTATGAAAGGAATTCCATTAGCAATCCTTTTTGGGATAGCACTGAAATGCTGAATAAATGTTATAGTATGCATACCAGAGGCAATGTTCTCATAAAGTATAGTGATATGATCATCACGGTCATAACGGGAATGCTCGTGGTACAAGCCGAGTGAATGAAGGATCTCATGACAGATGTTCCCGGGCTTACAGAGTGGCCCAACCAGAAGAGCCTGCTTACCCCCTAAACAGCCGACGTAAGACGCACACCTTTAGAAAACAAGATTACATGTTCAGTATCAGGGCTATAATACCAGGCTGAAATATGCTGGGAAAGTGTCCTGACAAAGACATTGAGTAAAAGTCCCTATAAAAGCCGTGGGGGGGTTACTCACCCATTGCTGTTCTCAAAGTGCAAGTAGTCAGTTTCATTTGCGTGCTTGCTGAACCTGATGCAGGTCTTCTCAGAGATCATATTCAAGGCTTTTTGAATGTCTCTAGTCCTGTCCTCTATAGCCCATGAACCACAAACATATACAGAAAATAAACATTCCTATGAATACTCATCTGATATTACAAATACAACAACATATAAACTGCTTTTTGTCCGGCAAATTTCACTTATTTCATAAGTGTCAGTTTTTGCATGAAAATAAAAAGATTCAACAACAGACACATAAACTTAAATTTCTCCTTCATTTGACAAGCAAGTCCTTGAACAGATTGGCGAGTGGTTTTTTTTTAATTAAAAAAACTCAGGACCCCAGTAGTGGTGAAACAAAGAAAGACCACGGGGATCCATTCATAACTATGTTTGAGAACCTTAAGACTGATGTAAACTACACACACTTACATCCATTTGCAGCATCTTAGATTCAGCTGTTAATGAACAAATTAATAAAATCATCACAGTTAAAAAATGTTCAATCATGTTTGGTGTCTATTTGTTTAGAATATTGCCACGGGTATTCTGGTGGTGGTTTGGAAAGTGAGAAATGCATTGGTAAACTTCAAAGACACTTTAAAGACTTCTAACTGTGTAGCCTACAGTATGCAGTAAGTTCCACAGAGGAAAGAAGGGTGGGCCACACTCTGATGCCAGCAGCCAATCGCAACACTGGAATGGAGAAGCGATAAACTGCAATCTCCTCCTCATCGGAAAAGGATAACGGTACTCTTTCAACAGACACTCTTTGTTCTGAGTCTATCCTGCAAGGATGAGACTCAAACAGATCACAACAGTTTAACTAATTTGCAACAAGGTTAAGCTCAGGAGAGCAAAACCTTCACTTCAAGGTGCCTTTGTGTTCCAGATTATGGACCTTCTGCACCTACTTCAGGGCCTCATCTGCGTGTTCCAGATTAAGGACCTTCTGCACCTACTTCAGGGCCTCATCTGCGTATTCCAAATTTAGGACCTTCTGCACCTACTTCAGGGCCTCATCTGCGTGTTCCAGATTTAGGACCTTCTGCACCTACTTCAGTGCCTCATCTGCGTGTTCCAAATTTAGGACCTTCTGCACCTACTTCAGGGCCTCATCTGCGTGTTCCAGATTAAGGACCTTCTGCACATACTTCATGGCCTCATCTGAGTGTTCCAAATTTAGGACCTTCTGCACCTACTTCAGGGCCTCATCTGAGTGTTCCAAATTTAGGACCTTCTGCACCTACTTCAGGGCCTCATCTGAGTGTTCCAAATTTAGGACCTTCTGCACCTACTTCAGGGCCTCATCTGAGTGTTCCAAATTTAGGACCTTCTGCACCTACTTCAGTGCCTCATCTGAGTGTTCCAGATTAAGGACCTTCTGCACCTACTTCAGGGCCTCATCTGAGTGTTCCAAATTTAGGACCTTCTGCACCTACTTCAGGGCCTCATCTGCGTGTTCCAGATTTAGGACCTTCTGCACCTACTTCAGGGCCTCATCTGCATGTTCCAGATTTAGGACCTTCTGCACCTACTTCAGGGCTTTATCTGTGTCTTCCAGATTTAGGACCCTCTGCACCTACTTCAGGGCCTCATCTGTGTGTTCCAAATTTAGGACCTTCTGCACCTACTTCAGGGCCTCATCTGAGTGTTCCAAATTTAGGACCTTCTGCACCTACTTCAGGGCCTCATCTGAGTGTTCCAAATTTAGGACCTTCTGCACCTACTTCAGTGCCTCATCTGAGTGTTCCAGATTAAGGACCTTCTGCACCTACTTCAGGGCCTCATCTGCGTGTTCCAGATTTAGGACCTTCTGTACCTACTTCAGGGCCTCATCTGCGTGTTCCAGATTTAGGACCTTCTGCACCTACTTCAGGGCCTCACCTGTGTGTTCCAGATTTAGGACCTTCTGCACCTACTTCAGGGATTCAACTGTGTGTTCCAGATTTAGGACCTTCTGCACCTACTTCAGGGCCTCATCTTAGTGTTCCAGATTTAGGACCTTCTGCACCTACTTCAGGGCCTCACCTGTGTGTTCCAGATTTAGGACCTTCTGCACCTACTTCAGGGATTCACCTGTGTGTTCCAGATTTAGGACATTCTGCACCTACTTCAGGGATTCACCTGTGTGTTCCAGATTTAGGACATTCTGCACCTACTTCAGGGATTCACCTGTGTGTTCCAGATTTAGGACCTTCTGCACCTACTTTAGGGCCTAATCTGTGTGTTCCAGATTTAGGACCCTTTGGTGCTCCAGGAGATAAGCATCCCACAGATCTTTGTGTTCAAGGCTGTTGAAACAGATTCTAGCTCTTTCCACACTGTATTGTATCCCAGCACAACCAGTGGAAGAAGTCATCGCCATAGAACTGCTTGCACAACAACGTGGAACATAAATATCACTTAACCAAACCTCTTTCCAGAGACCTTGGCATTGTTGTACACTTACCTTACTTAGTGCCCTCGGATAGACAAAAGTAAAATCACTAAAGTTTGTAACCAAGCAGATCTCAGCCCCCATTAACTACCATAGTATTTTGTCTAATCTTTTTTTTCTTTTAGATCTAACATTATACAATACAACCTCTAAACATTATACTACCAGAGGATACAAACAGTATAATATTCTGCAGAAGAAAAAAAAATTAAGACCACAACAATAACTCACCAAGACCAACATCAATTTCATAAGGCACTGACAACGCTCCATCCACCTTGGGCCATAGTTGCTTCACTGCGTTCCTGTCAGTCTAAAGAAAAGAGTGTCTGAATGCTTCTCAGGACAGGGCTGTTTTACATCAACATCAGGTCAGGGCAGACTGTCACGTGTGTTTAAGGCAAGACATAAAAGGTAACTAACAGACATAACCATACTTCCCATTGATTAATAATAATAATAATTAATTACATTTATATAGCGCTTTTCTAGACACACAAAGCACTTTACATATAGAAGGGGAATCTCCTCAGCCACGACCAATGTGCAGCATCCACCTGGATGATGCGACGGCAGCCATATTGCGCCAGAACGCTCACCGCACACCAGCTGATTGGTGGAGAGGAGACAGAGTGATTACGGTAAACATTATATAGGGATTATTAGGAGGCCATGATGGACAGGGGCCACTGGGCAAATTTGGCCAGGATGCCAAGGTTATACTCCTACTCTTTATCGAAGGACATCCTGGGATTTTTAACGACCACAGAGAGTCAGGACCTCGGTTTAACGTTTCATCCGAAGGATGGAAATCACAGTACATTAAGACAATCCAGTCCCAATTATTGGAATAGTTTACCACTACACAACAGATCAGCACCCACTATGTCTATGTTTAAGTTATTTCTGGGTCTGTCAAATCATCTCAGATGTATTAAGCGAGGTAAAATTCATTACATTTATATAGCGCTTTTCTAGACACCCAAAGCGCTTTTACATATAGAAGGGAGGAATCTCCTTAGCCGCCACCAATGTGCAGCATCCACCTGGATGATGCGACGCCCGCCATATTGCATTTTGGTGGAGAGGAGACAGTGTGATTAGGCCAATCATTAAATGGGGATTATTAGGAGGCCATGATGGACAGGGGCCAATGGGCAAATTCGGCCAGGATGTCGGGGTTACACCCCTACTCTTTATTGAAGGACATCCTGGGATTTTTAACGAACACAGAGAGTCAGGACCTCGGTTTAACGTCTCATCCGAAGGACGGTGCTCTTTGACAGTATAGGGTCCCCATCACTATACTGGGGCGTTAGGACCCACACAGACCACAGGGTGAGCACCCCCTGCTGGCCTCACTTACACCTCTACCAGCAGCTACCTGGTTTTCCCAGTTGGTCTCCCATCCAGGTACTGACCAGGCTCAGCCCTGCTTAGCTTCAGTGGGAAACCAGTCTTGGGCTACAGGGTGATATGGCTGCTGGCTAAGGTATGAAGAACAGACCTCAGGTCTGATGAATCATGTTTTCTTTTACATCATGTGGATGGCCGGCATAGTGCGTGTGCGTCACTTACCTGGGGAACACATGGCACCAGGATGCATTACGGGAGGAAGGCAAGCCAGCAGAGGATGTGTGATGCTTTGGGCAATGTTCTGTTGGGAAACTGGGTCCTCCCATCCATGTGGATGTTACTTTGATACACATCACCTACCTAAGCATTGTTGCAGACCATGTACACCCTTTCATGGAAATGGTATTCCCTGGTGGCCCTACCTTGCAACTTATAGGACTTAAAGGATCTGCTGCTAACATCTTGGTGCCAGATACCACAGAACACCTTCAGGGGTCTAATGGAGTCCATGCCTCGAAAGGTGAGGGCTGTTTTGGTAGAAAAAGGTGGACCAACACAATATTAGGATATTAGGTCAATGCCTGTTCGGTGTACATGGCGGCAATGGGGGAATTTTATGATAATGCCAAAACTCTTATGTTACGAATAAAAAGTTGCCTACATTATTAAATATATCTAATCAGTGACCGAGTGCAAGCATTTTCAGAATCATTAATATATTTATTCTGGTGTCACCATGCAGAATGAGTACATTGGGTTACCAGCACTAAGTCCAAGCCTATTTATTTCCCACCCTAATGTAATACAGAATTTAGCATTTTAATCAACAGTATATTTTAACCTTTTACCATATGTCTTGCAGTATCACAGTAATATCATATTGTGATTTCAGTATTGCGATATGTATCGAATCGTGGGTCTCGTTACACCCCTAGAATTTAGTTTTACCTTAAGATTGTGAAGCACATTGGCAATGTACATAGTAATTATATGGTGCTATATAAATAAAATGACAAATGTTTTTGCATTACAAGTTTTCTGAAATGTTATATTAAATATGCAAATGAGTGCTAAGCACTACATTTACGTACATTTCCAGAACAGAATTCAGAACATTAGAGCCAGGTTCAAAATTTAGAATTAATTTTGTTGTTAAAAGCTATATAAAGGTTTTTACAGGGGGGATTTGAAGATTTCTATTATTACTCCATAAATCAGAAAAGACCTTACACAGTTTAAAAAAAAAAGTTTTTCACTAGAATAAACTTTATGCATGTGAAGCACTTTGAGTGCCATGTATGAAAAGCACTATACAATTAAATGTTTATTGTTATTATTAGATAGGAATAAAACTAATTTGGTATATGTATGTGAGATTTCTGCCTCAGCACATGGATAAGAGAAGATTTCTTTATGAAATCACAGGCACAAAAACACATACATGTTTATTATGGATTTTTTCTTTCTGCTAGTGTGAAAGAAGACATGCTATTAATGCAAAATAGCCCAAAATTAGCTCAATTGACTAATGCATGTTTTACCTGTTGTGTCTTGCCTTAAAGGGATAGTTCACCCAAAAAATGTAATTATGTCATCATCAAACCTTTATGAGTTTCTTTGTTCTGTTGAAATACTATGGAAGTCAATGATGCTCCCAAAACGGTTTGGTTACAAACGTTATTCAAAATATCTTCATTTGTGTTCAACAGATGGAAGAAACTCATAAAGGTTTGGAATAACATGAGGAATTTTTATATGACTCCTAGTCCCTTATATAGAGAACAACATTATGACTTTTAAAAGGTATAGTTTGGACTTACAGGTAATAAGATATCCCCCTCATCCACAGCGTAGTCTTCATCAAAATCTGTTAAAGACATTGACAGATCACATCAGGACGAGTTGTCATGGATCATACTGTTATCTTACCCAGCTCAGTTTCACTTGGTCTCGTCAGAGGAGAATGTATCTTCAAAGAGTCATTGTGTCCTGTGGACAAAATATATAATGTCACAAACATTTTGAGATATAATTTTTTTTTTTTTTTAAAGTAGTTTTACCCTCATCATACTGGTTATCAGTGTATCTCCTCTGTGTATCCACAGGACCTCCATGCACTTATAAACACAAACACAGCTTTATTGACCTACAGGCTAATCATAACCATAAACGTGAACTAAATAATAATTAATTGTGGGATCAGTGGAAAACTAACGTACCTGCACAAAACCATGTAACCAGTAAAAAGGACCACAGCATTTCAAACAGCCACTAACCGCTGAATAAAGGGAAAATCGTATGAAACGACAAGCCAAACGTGACCTTTCAAACACTTCTGAGGCTTTTGATTGATTCAATGAACTTCAGTGACGCCCGTTCACAATGATGAACGGAACCAATAACGCTCACGTTGTAGTTTCGTCCCGGACGCTTTTATTGGTGGGACACAGTGATAATATACACGTGAGCGGTGTTTTGTTGTTGACAGATGATATTTGAAATTTGTCTTGTGCGGTGAGTGTGTACAAATTATTTATTAGTTTAATTTATTTTATTACAAGATAAATATATTCACACCAGGCAGGAGTGTTTTATAAAGCGTTATCTGCCGGAATATGTTCTACTGTTGTAAAGCAACTGGGTTATTTTACGGTAATAAGTTCCTATTGTGATGCATCTACATCTGGTATACCCCTTAACCATGGTAACAATAGTTTCTGACAATACCATATTAATAACAGTTGTTACAGTATCACATTCGTTTCGGTTTTAAATATTAAACTATGTTATAATATATGTAACTTACAAAGCACTTTTATTTTTTTCTATGGTACCACGGTGCATTTAGGAAAACAATTGGTGTGCTGCTTTTCCTCGTTTGGTGTTTGTGGTTAAAAATTACCTCCCCTAAATTTGCTTTGGATTATTTGAAATATTAGATTCGATCTTTTGTCATGTCACCTTTATTTTTTATAATGTTTCACACAATACAGTTGTTTCAAAGCAGGTTTACAGAGAAATGGGAAACAAAGTTCATACTGGTAGCTTTACAAGAAAAAAGCATCGTTGTCCAGCTGAAGTCAGTTCCTTTTTTATTCATCTCCATTATAAAGGGGCCCGTACCATGATGATAGTTAAACAAACTCATTTCTCTCTTCTGCAGAATATTATATGATTTAAAAAATATTAAAAATTTAAACAAATTTACACAGCAAGAAGAAAAGAGCTGTCTATGAAAGAGGACAACTCAAAGAAAAATCTTAAACGGCAACGCAAGTAAAAGTTAAGTTAGTTTAGTATATATGTACTATAGAGCGAATTGAACATTTAAGCTCACATAGTCATTTTTATAGCTTTATTTATTTGATTTATTTATATAGGCTATTTATATTAATTTTGACTAAATGCCTATTAATGATTGATTAACTAAAATGATACATGTGTAATTGATTAAGGGTATAATAATTACATAAATTATATCTAAATCATTCAAAATTATTATTAATATTATAAAAAGCATTGTTAAAATCCAGACACTTTAGTCTTTAAAAACCATTTGCTATGTTGTGACCTTTAATTTGGAGTCGAAACAGGGGGAGGCCCTTTATCGCATCAGAGGTGTGCTCACAGCTAATTGGTCCAATTTCAGTTTGACCTCTCTTATCCAGAACATAACCTGCCCTGGAGCAGGTTAGCAGTGGAGTGTACGTTAGTATGGAGATGAACACAGCTAAAAGCCAAACCACTTTAAAGGTCCCGTTCTTCGCGATTCCATCTTTCAAACTTTAGTTAGTGTGTAATGTTGCTGTTAGAGCATAAATAATACCTGTACAATTATAAAGCTCAAAGTTCAATGCCAAGCGAGATATTTTATTTAACAGAAGTTCCCTTTCAAAGCCTACAGCGAACGGCCGGTTTGGACTACAGCAGGAAGTGCAGGGATGTAATGACGTCACTAGAACCGTTTGTTGACTAACCCTCCGGCCACAAGAACACGCAAAATAGGGGGCGGGGTCTTGTTGCTCTCCCACGTGGAGCACAGCGCACATTCAGCGCTTGCATCTCCCCGTTATGGTTAGAGGCGGGACCTTTCCGGGCAAAGTGTGCTAAGCTGCTGTCCATTTACAACACGGGAAGCGCTGGCCCAATCAGAACTCGTTACGTGTTTCTGAAGGAGGGACTTCATAGAACAAGGAAATCATCAGGCCGTTTTTAGGACAGGGGAAACAGCGCTGTACAGATAAGTAAACAGTGTGAAAAATACTGTGTTTTTTTACACGCGAAACATGAACTCATGTTATATTGCACACTGTAAACATAATCAAAGCTTCGGAAACACGCGAAGAACGGGACGTTTATTGGTACCTAAAACCCAGGATTGGCACAAACTATGTATAGCCAGCTAAGCCGGTACAGTCCCCAGATCTCATTGAGTATTGTCAGTGCAGTCAAATCAATAACATTGTAGAATATTAAAGTGGTAATTTACTCACCCTCATGTTGTTTAAAACCTGTTCTTTCTTCTGTTGAACACAAAAGAAGATATTTTGAAGGATGTTGGTTACCAGACAATTGACAGCACCCATTGACTTCCATTGTGTTTTTTCCTACTGTGGAAGTCAACGGGTGCCGTCAGCTGTCTGCTTACCAAAATATCTTCTGTGTTACACAAGTTTCATTTTTGGGTGAATTATCCCTTTTAATTTGGCGATAACAGCATAACAAGAGACAACCAAAAAACACAAAAACTGTCAAATTCGTTGGGAATTGTTATAGCCTATGTGAGTTTTAGTCCAATTCAATAACATTAATAAACCCCTCTCAGAGTCAAAGGGCCCTATTTTAACCATCTGAAACACAAGTGTCAAAGCGCAAAGCGCAAGTAACTTTATGGGCGGGTCTCGGCGCTGTTGCTATTTTCCCGGCGGGATAAATGGCTCTTGCACCCGGCGCAAATCTAAAATGGGTTGGTCTGAAGTAGCTTCATTATTCATAGGTGTGGTTTGGGCGTAACGTGAATAAACCAATCAGAGCGTCATCCAACATTCCCTTTAAAAGCAGGTGCGCAAGTTCCATTATGGATCGCTGTTATAATGGCGTATTTACCAGGCGCACGCCAGGAGCGGTTCACAGCCGAGGAGACTGATGTTCTTGTAAGAGCAGTGAAAGACAGAGAAGTTGTGTTGTATGGGGATGGGAGAAACCCACCCAAAATAGCGTCGGTTAAACAGATGTCGGTTAAACAGTTTTTTTTCAGTTTTTCAGTCTTTTTTATTTTATTTTTTAATTTATTTATTTATTTACTTATCCCTCCTGGTTCTTGACGGACAAACCAATTTGTCAGATGTCCTTATTACATATATGTCTTGCCACTATTGGGCAAACAGGTCTGATCCTTAATTACTACAATTAGCCTCCATAATTTGTAAGCTAGATTTATGCCTATTTTTTCACATCTTCGTGGCACACCACAATGATTTCCGTCATCTCATGTGTTAATATTTTTTTAGTGTAACAATTTATGATTTGCAAAAATAACTGTTGCATCTGTGTAGATTACATGAGCAAAGTGTATGCGCGTTGTGCACGCTATACATTATGGTCAAGCATGCGCCCTTAAAATAGCATAATGAACAATGCGCCACTGACTTTAGACTAGGTTTTTTCTGGTCAGTTGTTTAATGGAACAGCAAAATAGCACCAGGGATTGTTTGCACTGGAACACGCCTCCGTTTTTGCGCTGAACCACCCAGGGAGCGCAAGTTCATTCACTAGTTTAGTGACGTTCTTCTGTGGAGGGAAAAGCGCGCTTTGCACGGGTGCAAAATAGGAATGAAACGTGCATCGGTGTACAAAGTCAATAGCGCTGGGTGCAAGATAGGGCCCAAAATGCCCAGAACACATCATTAGGGTTAGCATCTGATCATGAAAATATTCTCTCATTCTACCAGAACTCAAAATGACGAGGTGGGCCCGCGCGAACAACGTCCATAAAAACAAAGCAGCAGATGCCACACCGTGGAAGCAGCTGAAGGCGAGTGGGAAAACTGGAGAATCCGGAACCAGCACCGGTGGTCGACACATCCAGCGGGGAGCAGGCGGAGAGAAACCCTACCCGAAAATCAAGAAACGAGAGCATGACGGTGATGATGTGAATGGGTTTATGGAGTATTTAAAGCAGACCGGTCAGGCGCTGTACAGAAAGACACCGGCGGACCGGGACCTGAGAGAGGACGTGGCAACGGCGCTGAAAAAAGATAAACGGCGAGAGGACAGACGGATAAAGAGGCAAAACGTTAAAAAAACTAATATGGTGAGGATTTGAATGTGTGTAACATGATTGTAGATGAGACTTTATATGAAATAATCACACATGTATGGAAACTTTTTACGCAAAGGAATAAAAAATAGTAGTTAGATGTAGGCATGTGCCGATTTTCAGTAATTCGATATATCACGATAATGAATATGCACGATATTATTATCGTGGGCACTTCAAAATATCGTAAATAATAATTTATTAACAATTATTTTAACACCATTTATTAAATATTTTGATTAATTTGTCACAAAATAAAGTGCACTCTTATCAATGAGTTCAGAAATGAATGAGTGACAAAATTAATAACCTTTTCATAAGAATACAATAATTATGTAGGCCTATGCATGTAATTGTGGTACTGTGAAGAAAGTTAGACAATAACCATCTGCTTGTAATCAAACCCATCTGATCTGACGTTAAAGTCTTGAAACAAACCAAACTGTGGGGTTGAAATAAGATCAGCAGTGTTGGCGTCCTCTACTGTTTCCCCTGCTTTCTCCCTTTCCCCTGTGATTTTGTTTATATCGCCAATATAAGACAACCCTCCATTTTTCAGTCTATTTTTAGGACACAAACCCTGTCTTATATTCAGGTATATACGGTACTTTCTTAATTGTACTGAAAATAAATACCTTAATTTTCTGATATGTGATGGGAAAAGGAAGTATAGCGAGTTCAGCAAAAGGCGGATTTGAACAGGATTTAAATCAAGCAGATTTGCGTCAAAGCTTTGTGACAATGCTGCGTCTTCTGTAATTTTGTCTGGCCCAACCTGACGTGAGTGTAAATAGCATCTGCCAACAAGCCGGGCTATTGGCACTTAGTGTAAGTAATAACCTGCAACTTTTTATCTCACAAATCAGACTTTATTTTTTTTTACATTTCTGAGTTTTATCTACAGAGGTTCGCACATGACATGCGGACAAAAATGTATATATCATGGTCAAATATTAAGAATTAACTGTTTTTATAAATCGTGGCCATGTTGTACTAATCTGTTCCCTCAATTTGATTGAACTACACCACAGTGATGCTCTAAAAACAGTACACAAACTTTTTGTGTACTGACGGCAACATTATCAAAACGATCCTCATTCACACAGATCTGAAAAAACATTAAATTATGCTGCCAGGCCAGTAGTTGGTGATGTCACTTTGTGACGAAACGCTATGTGCCTATAGACTGAACACGTAATACGCTTCAGCAAGACCTCAACGGTTTCACAAATTCAAGTTTTAGTAGTTTAAATGGAGACGATAAGTTTCATTTAAAAAAAAAAGGATTTTCAGGCCCCAAAACGCTAATGTTGTGTAAATGGAAAAATCCAAACGTGCAAAAAAAATTCTGTTTTTAGTTGAAAACAGTGTCAGAGTTAATTATTTATATGTGGCCATGATTTGGTTAAACAAGGGAATGAATAATGTTCTACTGTTACTTTAATCTACTTAAAACGAGGGAACGAATTAGTTGAGCATGCTAACAAATTAGTGACTTTTGGGAACGAATTGTTAATTGTGGCGTATCTTTTTCCCCTCCTGCATGTGGTGTGGGGCTCTGTAGTATGTCACACAATTCTTTCATGCAATTCTATGTATATATTTCACAACTCAGACTTTTTTCTTCAAAAGTGTAGTTGTTATTGCTTTTTTAAAATAATTTCATAAGAAATAATTCGGCAGAAACAAAAAAACAGAATTGCGACGTAAATAATTACGTGGAACAAGTTAAGAATTGTAAGAGTTACGCAGAAAAATATTTTTATGCAGCACCTGAAAATTGGCTACCTTCTGTGTGACAACCTAGGGACTTTTTTAGGTGCTGTGTAATATCATTGCGGGATAGAGAGTATAGACTGAGACTGGACTGAGAGTATAGTTCCTAGCCATATCGGTCTAGAAAATCGCAACATTTCATTTTCTGACGGTCTTAGTACATGATGTAACTACAGAACAGTCAAGTTTTGAATAGGAAAAATATTAAAAGTCTTGATGCTAACGGTCTAATCAGATTTAATGAATTATGCTAAAAGTGCTACCGCCAGACCAGGAGATTGCCTGAATGGTTTTGAAAGCGGTAAAACTCAACTGTTCAGCTCTAAGGGAGTTGGAAACGAAGCCTATTTTCAAAAAAAGTGGAGATGTAAACTCGTAGGTATGTAAACTTTTATTCTGTGGCAGAAACAAACTTTTATGCTTATGCTCTGACATTTCGATGTAGGTTTGCTTCAACTGCAGGAAGCCTGGTCACGGGCTCGCCGACTGCCCGGAGGCAGATAACGATGAAGAGATGGGCCGTGGTATTTGTTATCGCTGTGGTTCCACTGAACATGAGATCCAGAGGTGTCGCGCTAAAGTGGATCCTGCCATGGGTACGAATTGAACAAGATGCCTGGACACCTAAAATGTATAAAAATATCAAACCTGCTATGATTTATCATATTAATGTTGCTATTTTCTAGGTAATTACCCATACGCCAAGTGTTTTATCTGTGGTCAGACTGGTCATCTGTCCAAAGCCTGTCCTGACAACCCAAAAGGACTGTATGCTGCAGGTCAGTGATTTACCCGTTTAACCCTATAAAGCCTGACGTATCATATTTTAAAAGTAAAGAATAACGTATATATTAGCGATATTTCAAGATGAACACTTACTGGGCTGAAGCAACTTAAAAAAAAAAAAATGTGCGTATAAAAATATCAGGCTTTTGAATGTTTATTTGTACATCTGTCAATCATCGCTGTATCCCATTGTATTATATGTTTTTCCCCACAGTAAATATACAGAGATTTGATCATAAAACTAAGCATTTAAATATCTTATTAAAAAATATTATTGGGAGATAGTGACAACTGACACAAATGACAATTTTTTTTTTTTAATCTGTATCCGCCATCCTGTTTTAAAACTTTAATTGATTAACATTACAAGATATTAGAATCTCATCTTACATTTGGGTCTTTGAATAAAACTCAGGTGTTTATTTCCTCCTTCAGTTAAAACTGCATATTCTCCTATATCATATGAGCCATAAAATCTGATGTACAAAAATGATACTCAACAAAAAACACATGCAAACTTTTAATATTGTGACTAAAGCATCAATATACTGTTCCATTTCAAAAGATTTGATTTCATATTTACCGGGTTAAGCTTTAGATCATCTTTACCCATTGTGGTGTTTTTGTTCCTGTAGGCGGTTGCTGTCGTGTTTGTGGCTCAGTGGAACACTTTCAGAAAGATTGTCCTGAACACCAGAGCTCAAGTGAGTCGCAACGTGACCACATCCACTGGAATATTTCTATTGTTTAATTGAAACTAGAAACAAGTACATTAATCTAAAAAAATGCCTTTTTTTGCAGCTAATTCCGTCACACTCGGCCGGCTGTCCAATAGAATCAGTGCTGACCACGAGGACGTACATGTGCCTGTGAAGAAAATCCAACCCAAAAAAGACAAGGTGGTGGTGTTCTGATCCACAGCTGTGGGGAGGGCATTTAGCCTCGTCACCACACAGAAGTGACTCATGTACTTGCTGTTAGAGAGCTTCGTGATGGAACTGCATGAGACTTGTGGACATCACAAGTGCCTGATCCAAAGATTTAATTATGCGTAATTGTGGATCGTGTGCTTTAATGCTCAAGAAAGAATGAGAGAATTTGAATATGAAAAGCAGCATTTATTTACAAGACACTTCTGTACAAATATACTCCATAAAAGTGGGATAAAGCGTTTTCTGTAATGGTATATTATATTTATAGGAACAAGTGTATGCTTTGTGTGTTCTGTAGCAAAGCTTTTGCATTTCTTCAAGAAATGTTGCGTTTGCTCGCAAAACCACACCAAAGCTAAAATAAGACTTTCAGAAAGATGTTTTTCCCAATCAGACTTTAAAGAGTAAACAGATAAACAGAACATTATCATCTGTTGGTGTGGATGTTAATATAGTTAAAAGTTTAACGTGTTCTTTATGGTTATTGTTCTTGGTGTGAATGGGCCTTTAAAACAATATGCAATGCTTTAATTGACATTTATTCAAATTGTTTAAAGGGATAGATATTGATTACCCTCAATTTGTTCCGAACTCGTAATACTTTAGTTCATCTTTGGAACATGAATGATTTTTTTTCCCCAAATGAAATCTGAGAGCTTTCTGTCCCTCCATTGACAGTCTACACAGCTACTGCACAACTTTGACTTTTCAGAAAGATAGTGAGACATCATTAAAAGAATCCACGTGACTCCAGCTGCTTTGTTTGCAATATATACACACACACAAAGATTTTTTTTAAAAAGTATCTTATGCGCACTTAGGGTTCATTTATTGAATCAAAAAATACAGTAAAAACTTTAATATTGTGAAATATTACAATTTAAAAGGATAGTATTCAGTTTGAATATATTTTAAAATGTAATTTATTTTTGTGATCAAAGCTGAATTATCAGTGTTACATCATTCTAATACGGTTTACTGGTTAAGAAACAGTTCTGATTATTATCAATATAAATGTTGTAATTTTAAGGATTTTTTGGTGAATAGAAAGTTAAAAACAAGAGCATTTATCTGAAATAGATTTTGTAACATTATACAATATATTTAACTTTGATCACAGGAATAAATGACATTTTACAATATATTCAAAGAAACCTGTTTAAATTGTAAAATTTCACAATACAGTTTACACAGTATTTTTGATCAAATAAATGCAGCTGGGTGAGCATAAGACATGTTAAAACATTAAAAAATGTAACATTTTTGAATGGCAGTATATATAAAATTTACCGCTTTATTTACAAAATATTAATCTGTTGAAGCGCGTTGGTCGTCGTTGGAGATTAATATTTTGTAAATGAAGAGGAAAGCTCTCGAATCGCTTCATAAAATCGAGGTTGAACTGCTGGTAGTTAAGGTGGTAGTAGCTGTTAAGTTCTCAGATTTCATCAAAAAGATTCACTTCATTTGTGTTCTGAAGATGAACGAAAGTCTTATGGGGTTTGGAAAACATGAGGATGAGTAATTAATGACAGAATTTTAATTTTTGGGCGAACTAACCCTTTAATCGGTCGTTACCATAAATTGTCTTCGAACCACCATGTTGCGCATCAGAACTCTGTGGTAAGCACATCTCGCTCCAGAAAGGAAATGCAGGACATTGCCGTCTCTTCCATAGATTTGGACCAACCGGCTAAGTTTCCCTCCACATAGGGCAGCACTCCAGCGGTCACCTGGTTGTAGTATGAAACCTAGAGGAGCAGCCAGAAATGTTTTCAGAATTCAGCATGTTTTATTTTTTTTTAAAGAGTTTCAGATGTAATAGTTTGTACTTTGCAGGTTGAAAAGCCCATTTCGTGAATGAGGAATCCTGCACATTTAGCTTCACTCCGAATGGAGTTCTCCTCGGGTGGAACTGTTGCCACAGTAACGGACCGGAGCGCTATGACATATGGGTCTCTGTGATAACAAAAAATACAGTTTGAGCTTCACATTAAAGATTTGTTCATGTTATGTTAGTAGTGGAATCATACCCATTTTTGCAGGGTTGCCTTTTAGACAACAGGAACACGAAATCCCGACTTTTGCCTCCATTAACTGTGGCGCATTTAATGTGATAAATGGTTTCCTCCTCATCTGCTTTCTCCACCTCTTCGCTGCTCCTGGAGGAAGTACAGAAGGCTGCAGATGAGGAGACGTGATTGCAAAACTTTTAACACAGATAGAGGGATACAGATCACCTACAGATAGTTTTTGTCCCACTGTGGCCGTAACTGCAGGTCAGCGAGCAGCGAGAAAGCATGAAAAGCTGTCGTTTTGATCTCCATCTCAACTTTTAAACACAACATATCTGCTTCCTCGTGCACATAAACTCCTACCTACAAAAACACAGTTATATAAGTACTGTAGATACTTTCTAAGCATATTTAGGTGCATCAATAATAATAATAATACTGTTTTACATTTATATAGCACTTAGAAACATAGTGATGACCTTATCGTTGATGTTACTGGCCTCCCAGCCCCGTTTTCCAGCTAAGACTGTGAGAGCTGCCACGTTGTTATACCCCAAATACACCTGCAGAGGGCAGAGATGTTATGCAATGTTAAAGAAGGTTTTAATGACAATGGGTTTGTTTATAAAAAATAGCATTATGTAGTATGCAGTATGTTAAAGAAGCTTTCTTACTTCATACATACAACAATGGGACAAACTAAAACACATTGGCCTTATCTGGAATCACACACTCGGAGTAGGTACTGCTTTTGAGCAAGTGATTACTTTGGGACGACAAAAAGGTATACATTGCCCAGCCAACAAGAAGTCACTGTTTGGATTTATATTGGCAAACTGCTTAGGAGTCTAAGCTGTTTACAAAACCGGTTGGATCCTTATTGCAGTGATTTTTGTTTTTGTTTCTTGCATGTTATTTGTTTAGCAACAGTTCTTCTAACCCTAATTGATAGTGTGTAGCTTTTCATTTCTTAAATAACCAGGAAGATACATCATGGCCATATTTCAGGATGACAATGTCACGATTCATCAGCTCAGCCTGTGAAAGAATGGTTGGGCGAAAACAAAACAAAAATTAATGCACCTCTTGACTGAAATAAATGTTGTGATGTTATTTCTATTAAGAGGTGCATTAGCCTGACAAGCCAGACCCACATCAAGATGTTTGGTCTGGAAACTCACCATTGACAGGGCTCAATCTGAGGGGCGGGATAAACGGTTGTCTTTCAAACTCCCTTTGCACGCGATAGGATAGTGCTACAACCAACCAGAGCAACGAAGGTGAAGCATTGCTTGTTGATAGATTAAACATTCACCGTATCCGGTCGGCAAAACTCAGAACACATCTTCCCTTCTTAAGAATGACTTCAGTGCCGTTCTTTGTTCTTTTCTCAGAGAAAAGCTTAACTCCAAGTCTTCCAGAGTCGCGGTCAAAGCTTATTCGAAAGACCGCCGTTCTCCAGTTTCTGTGTTTACTAGAAGCACTAGAGGCATTATGGCCCCGCCCACCGACTCTATACATGATGTGATTGGCCCGGCAAGAGTTTGGCGTTTACAGCTCAGATAGGAATTGAGAGTTGCTAGACGACACTCGCGGGCAGATTAGATTAGCTGCCGCTAGAGTGCGTCTAGATTTCTAGGCTAGAGGTGCATCCTTTTTTGGTAATGATCTTATAGTCCAGCACTCTGTAAAGTCTCCTCCAGCACATCACAAAGACTTTCAATGACTTTAAGATCTTGACTCAGAGGTGTCAGTTCATGCGTGGAAATCCATCCATTCTTTTACAGTTTGAGCCTGATGAATCTTGACATTGTCATACTGAAATATGGCCATGAAAAATTAATTAGAAATTATATCAATGATGATTTTTAGTCTTTTTCTTGACTGATTTATTTGATCAGAATTCCAAAAGTAACCTTTTGCACAAAACTGACCATTGAATTTACGGTAACTTGTTTAAACACATTAAACTTATTTTAAACACATTAGTGTTTAAAACATTTATCAATGCAATGTCATTTACTACACCGCAACATTATTTGATAAAAAAAAAAAAGTTTAAATAAGCAGTATTCTTTTATTGTTTTATTCGGTATGTGTCCAATGAATGTTTTAAGTTAAGTGATTTGTTAGTTAGTCCTACCTACCTGATTACTTCTGTCCCAAGGCACAGAAATTGGTCCCTCATCTCTTGAGTACAAAATGTGTTTTCTGAGAAAATAAATTTGGTATGTTTCCTAAATAATTTGGCATGTTTCAACAAAAACAACAAAAATCTGTACAAAATGTACCTGGCCATGCGAATTCTCCTCCTGACAATAGCACCAAGAAATCGTCTTTCTCCATCCTGAAAAAAATAAATGCTCTGATTTATATGCCTTTACTCAGGGTCAGAGCTATTATATATTTTATATATAATATACATACATATATACACATACATACATACAGTCTATTGTCAAAAGTTTTGGGACACCTGCCTTTGCATGGGAAACCTGCAATCACACTTTCAAAATTGTTTGTAAAAGCGTCTGCATGCATAGGTGCTTAATTTTATATACCTGTGGCCATGGAAGGGATTGGAACACCTGAATTCAATGACTTTGGAAGGGTGTCCCAATACTTTTGGCAAGTATGTGTAATTGTGCTATCATGTTGTTGAATGTGTAGATAACTCACAAGAGTTGTGTAGGTGACATCAGGAAATGTCTGTAGCTCACCATCACGTTCTGGGATGTAATAAATCATAGAGGCGCTGTTGATGTGTCTTGGTGTCCCCTCATTCCACTCCTCACAGTTATACGCCTCCACCCGAACACCCACCTCCACACTGATGGTCAGAATAGAAGATCAATGTATTTAATATATACCTCAGTTTATTATATGTTTTTATTAAAGTCGATATGAAGTCAAAATGAATGTTTAAGGCATAGTTCACCTAGTTCAAGTGAAAATTCTGTCATCATTTACCTACCATTATGTTGTTTTTTTTCCTACTATGGAAGTCAATGGCTACTGTCAACTCTCTGGATACCAACATTCTTCAAAATGTCTTATTTTGTGTTCAACAGATGAACGAAACTCATACATGCTTTAAAACAACATGAAGGTGAGTAAATTATTATTTTTTTTAAATCATTTGTGGGTGAACTACCCTTTTAATAGTGCAGTCTTTTTGTTCAGGATTGCACTCCTACAGCAGTCCGCTTTACTGTACCTGGTCTGAAAGGTATTATTGACCATGGCTTTAAACACCAGTCTGTCGCCGACACTGGATGGACCCCGGAAGCGGAACATGTCCACAGCTCCAAGAAAGGGATAGCAGCCACACAAACGACTAAAAAAACAAAAACATATATAAGATTTAATACACATACATTAGTCCCAGTAAAGAACTACACTACCCATAATATCATGGAGCAAACTCAATATCCCACCATGAAGAGATGTTGCTTTTACCACAGCAACGTAAAATCAAAATCAACTCTGCAGGGTCCGCCCACTGCACTGTGAGCGATGTCAGAAAGTCAGTCTTACACTCTCAAACTACTTAAATTTTTGTATGGTCAAAACTTTGGAATACTTAAAGGTGCACTATGTAGTATTTTTGCAGTAAAATATCCAAAAACAACTAGGTCAGTGTTATATATAATTTGTAAATTGTGAGAAATTTTTTTTTTAACTAAGGACCGGGACGTGTCAGCATAGCGTTTGAGGGAGTCGCCTGTCAATCGCGTCATATCTGCGTTACCCTCGGTTCTATTCTGCAGAAGCGCTTTTCTCTTAGCAGTGTGACTGCTCTGCTTGCACTGCTCTGCTTTACACTACAGTAACGTTAATAACCGCATCCATGAACATGATTTCTGCCCGAGTCCACAGGCTGTGAGGTGAAGACCACATGTCCCAAGATACTGCGCTCACACTTAAAAAGTTATTTTTTTTTATGATTAAATGATTTCTTATTATCACCAAGGCTGCCTTTATTTAAAAATGCAGTAAAAACAGCAATATTAATACAATTTAAAATAACTGTTTTCGACTATATATTTTCAAAAGCAATTTATTTCTGTGATCAAAGCTGAATTCCATTGCTGTGTCACATGATCCTTCAGTAATCATTCTAATATTGGATGTTCTGGTTTGTTTCTATATAATAATCATCACTATATTGTACATTTTACTGTTGGTTATGATTTGATGATGTAATGCTTTATGCATAATTGGTCTTTTTTATTTTACAATCTCAGAGCTGTTTGGTTTGGTTCATGGCTTAGAATAATTAATATAAGACATGTTGTGCAATGATAACACCTAGCATGAACCTGCAAGCATACCTGGCTGCTAGTGTAGCCACATTCTCCATCCAGGCCATGATCTGTCCTCCAAAAGTGTTTCCATGGTGATTGGCGTGTGGCGGCAGGACCAGCTCGATGCTCTCAACCCGCGTGAGCTCGATCGACACCACAGGCGTGATGGGTTTCCTGCTACACAGTCCTGAAATGCCAACAAACGCTGTTTAGCATGCAGTTTATCAGCAGCAACTTTTTGGGTTGTCATGCACATTGACTTATGACTGTTACTGATCCAAAGGCCAAGTTGTTGTGGATCTAGTGGAGTCTTGTATCTGTCCTCTGGCTGACTCTTTCATGGGATTCCTTCTACTGGAGAGGGCATTTGGCTGGGGATTTTAATATCAAATGTTCCACCTGTTGTTCTTTCAGAATTTATTACCACACCACCTATGAAGTTTTTTTCTACGGCTCATGGTGAAGGTATTAGGAGTTCAATCCCCTGAAGTAACCTAAGGATGTGACATGATGGCTCTTAGGTTACATTCACACCGCAAGCCTTACCCTTGGTTTCACAGACAATGCTTAAACTAGTCCCAGACTAAAATGTATGTTTGAGCTGTCTTAACTGAAAGTAACTTGCACTGGCAACTTGAGCTTGGTATGGTGATAGCCAAGAAAACTGTTGTTTAGCACTTTGTTGGACAAAACCATTTTTATTTCATATTTTATGATTAAAAGATAATGCCTTCATTTGATTGGCAGAAAACTTTCAATTTCTGGGGGGTGGGGTGTTCATAGAAATTAAACATTATATGCCTGTTCGTACCAATGATGATAACTATAACAATAAAGATATAGTTCTAAAAATCATCCTGAATAGGCTAATATAGTAGCCTGACAAGCCAGACCCACATCAAGATGTTTGGTCTGGAAACTCACCATTGACAGGGCTCAATCCGAGGGGCGGGATAAACGGTTGTCTTTCAAACTCCCTCTGCACGCGATAGGATAGCGCTACAACCAACCAGAGCAACGAAGGTGAAGCGGAGCTAGCTGACTGATTAAACTTTCGCCGTATCCGGTCGGCTAAACTCCGAACACATCTTCCCTTTTTAAGAATGACTTCAGTGCCGTTCTTTGTTCTTTTCTCAGAGAAAAGCTTAACTCCAAGTCTTCCAGAGTTGCGGTCAAAGCTGATTCAAAAGACCGCCGTTCGCCAGTTTCTGTGTTTACTAGAAGCACACAAGCGCAACTCGGCCGTCGTCATTATGGCCCCGCCCACCGACTCTATACACGATGTGATTGGCCCGACCAGAGTTTGGCGTTTACAGCTCAGAAGGGTATTGAGAGTTGCTAGACGACACTCGCGGGCAGATTATGTTTGCTGCCGCTAGGGTGCGTCTAGATTTCTATGCTACTAATATAGTGGATTGTGAAATATTAACTCACAATTGTTGTGAGAGAAAAAACATCTGAATTATGAGGGGGGGAAAATAATTGCAAGGGAAAAAATTTTCAGAATTACGAGGAAAAAGGTCAGAATTGCAATTAGGGAATTAATATAAAAATCTGAATTAATATAAAACCTGTTTTTATGAATTTAATTAATTAGACATGCTCTTAGATTAGTACAATTTAATTTAACTATTAAAATCGAGTCCGGAAAAAAAAATTGGGGGAAAAAAAAATCTGATGGAATAAAAAAAATAAAACAGATTTAATAGGGCCCTAGATATATCTCCACTGTCACATGGTGGTAAATACTGAGGCCACTGAAGTCGGCTTTTACACATTCATTTATAGGGTGATGTGCCGTGGAAGCCAGCAAATTTGAGTGAAAAGAAGAATGCAGATGAGGAGAAAGAGAATAATTTGTTTATACACACTGTCAGAAAAAAGGGTACGGGCAAGGTACGTTTGTGAACACTTAGGGTACAAATGGTGAAGTTGTACCCTCAATGGGTCATAATTACACCTTATGGTACTCATATGTACCATTTTGGGGATAAAAAGGTACACATATGTTCCCAACTGTCAAAGGGTCCATGTTTGAACCATTAAATCCACAAACAAAGGTACAATTGCATGTGTGACAAAATGAGTAAGCCAAAGTGGATGAAACAGTAAAAGCTTATTACAGGCTAAACAGCCACAGTGATCTGATTTGAACAATTCAGTGAACAAAACATTATTCAACCACAAATAGATTCAACATTGAGCAAGAGATTAATTTTCATATAGTTTTGGTTATTTGGACGAGATATACAAAATATAAAAATATATATTTAAAAGCCCACATCTTTGATGAATATTCTGTACATTTTGCGCATGACATTTTATTGATTATACAAAGTATAAAGATAATAACTTTTAAACATAAAGCAACTTTGTTAAAGTAAGCCTGAATTTTGTATTGTAATTTTAAACTGATATAAAAGCTGTTTTAAGTTCTTCTATTAATATAACGTTAAACAAATACATGCACGTAATTTTCGTAGCAAACGCACAATGTAGATGAAACTATTTAACGTTTATTTAACATGGATAATGGATACTATTATATGGATACTTTATGGATACTTTTACATTGTCTCAAAGTTCAAGCACGCATATTTGCTGCGAGTCCTCTTTAAATTCGTGTTGTCCAATGGGATTGTAGCCCGCGCGCACCGCGCAGTGCATGCGCAAAGAAGTTGAGCTTGTGCACGACGGTTCGACAATATGGCTCATTTCTGAATCTGACGCTGTTGATGGAGGGTTTTCTTCAAAAAATGGAAGAATCTGGAATACATGTTACTGAAGACGAAGCACAGAAATTCAGAGGTAAGTTTAGGTTTAAGTAACTTTACAGTGAAAATTATTGGTTACCTTTCGAATCATGTTCACCTTCACATTGCCTCTGTAACGTTTAACGTTATGCCTGCCTGACGCGTGAGGGAAAAATTTATTCGAAAACACTGACCTGACAAACCAACGCATTGTTATGTTTTTTTAGTTTATTGTTGTTATTACAATTATTTTTAAACATAAATTAAGATAACTTATACTCTACCGCGAGACATTGCTCAATGTGTTGTGAAAAAAAGCAATGAAACGGCCATATAACGTTAACGTTAACAGATTTAACTTAACTACCGCGCTTTGTGTGAATAGACTTTTCTATTCACTAAAGCTGGGTCTCAATAAGTAACGTAACCCCAGATTTTTTAATTCAGTTTCCCAGCATTGTCTTACTACAGTAACGTTAATACGTGTTCTCTGTGGATGCAAGCGAAAGCCTGTCTGGGTTAATTTTAACGTGTCTCTTGGTCAGTCTAAAATCATATGCCTTACGAATATTATCGAAGTTGATTTTATATCAGTTTTATTCTATAAATAACGCAAACATATGTCCACGTGAGTTATAATCATTTAGTCCTGACAGACATGCAAGAGCGAACAACGTAAGCAGCAGTCAACTGAGGCGAGTGCCCGGAATTGTGCCTTGGACGGTAGACATCGAGCCCTTCCAAGGACAGCAAGTGAAATTAGTTTACCACTATTAAGCAGAACTGGTTACGGTAACTAGTGAAATAAGTTTCTAGTCTTTGAGCTGCTAATTTAAAGGATTTTGCCTCTACTCTCACTCTCGGAAAAAAGTTAATTTATCTGTTACTACGTTAAAAGGTACATATCAGTACCTTTTATATTTTGTACCTTAGGATACTACTCCAGTGATATATTTGTACCTTTTCTCAGTGTGTACAAGTAGTGTTATTATGTATTTTTCTAAATTACAGTTGATTTTTTATATACTGCTGAATGGTTATTGAAAAAGACATTGTATTTATTGTTGATGTTAAAACATCCAACTCACTGATAAATCAAAAATTTTTTTTTTTTTTTAAATTTCAGTAAATGAGGTAGATGGAGAAGCAATAGAGTGTGGCCTACAGATAACATGATCTCTCATTTATTTCAAGGCTCCTTTAAAAAACAAATTTTTGCATGAGGTGAAGGAGATGAGGGGACACTAACATTAGAACCAGTGCCAGCAGAATCCTATCAACAAACTTCGATTAAAGAAATGTAAGTATAACATTTTTTGTGTAGTTTGTGTATTATATTTGCCTTATGTTTAGTGATCAACCGATATTGATTTTTTTTTCAATATCACAAGACTGTGCTTCTCAGCGCTGTCAAAATAAGTAACATCGACCAGCCAGAAAACGTACAAGCCGATGGTGAAATTTATAAAGGCCAATTTTCAGACAATGTCTGCTTTGTCAATACATCAGCCGACCACTACTTATCTTCATTGGTACATTAGTAACCGTATGCATGTGTCACATTAGAAAATTGTTCAGCATTGTGGCTAATCATCAGTATTACTACTAATGCAAGTTTTTAACTACTACTCCACCCTCACTGCAGAAATGCAACTAGAGGAAGACTGCCTGCTGGATTTGCCATTCCAGTCTTTTCTGGAGATATTCAGGCCAAGCTTGATTACAAAGAACAATGCCAGAAGGATAGACACAGAATCATCAGAGTTCTTCATGATAGAACACACAATGTAAGTCAGCAACTTGTAAAGCAACATAAATATTTTGAATGCATATGTGTGAAACAGTGCTTTGTTGACATGGATTTGAAGTATTTGTTACTTAAGTAATAAGAATTAAAAATGTTTTAGTTTTTTTCCAATTGATTTTAAATTAATCTTTTAGGTATCCAACAAATGCAGAATATGTGCACGTTGCAAAATAACTTATTGTGAAATACCCTTTTCTAAAGGATATTGAAGGGAACGGCTATGTAAGTTACAAGGAATGGTAGACTTTACATCATGTGAAATGACTTTACCAGTGTAAATATTAGTTCCTTAAGGTTATTGTTCCATTTATTAATTGGTCTTAGATTTTGTTTACATCTTAGCTATTCTAATTGACAGAAAGTGGTAGATTCTGTTTATATGCATTCAAAGTATCTTGCCTGTATTAACTATACCATATTTTTCCCACATGTGTTAGGACACTTGGCACCAGTCCCTCAAGCGCAAATTTAAAGCTGAGCGTGCAGCTCTGGTCCATGAAGATGAGGTAAGAAAGAGTAAGGAGAAGTTTGGGCACAAAAATGTGAGACTCCCTGTACAATCTCCAGCAGCATTTTGCAGATCTGAGTCAGGGGTAAGTGGATTCCTGTAGTTAAAATTGGTTACTAAACAAGAGCTAAATATAATTTGACAACTAAAGAGTAATTTAATTAAAAATTATACAATAGGTTGTCTGCCTTCAGGTCATGAATAAAGACTTCATTTAACTATGTCTTCTCTTTTGTATCCATCTCGTGCTGTTTACATTCAGCATTTCCAGGTTCTACTTCAGAATTCCAACTCTATTGGCCGACGCTTTTAAAGGGTTAGTTCACCAAAAAATAAATTTGATGTCATTAACTCCTCTCCCTAATGTCGTTCCACACCCGTAAGACCTCCGTTCATCTTCAGACACAGTTTAAGATATTTTATATTTAGTCTGACAGCGTATGCAAGTGTATGCACACTATACTGTCCATGTCCAGAAAGGGAATAAAAACATAATCAAAGTAGTCCATATGAGACATCAGTGAGTTAATTAAGCAGCTCTTGAAACATCAAAAATACATTTTGCTCCAAAAACTACGACTTTATTCAGCATTGTCTTCTCTTCCCTGTTTGTTTTCAATCCTGAAATAAAGATTCAATCAGTTATGAATCAGTGAATCGATTCGGATCAGCAAAGTCACATGATTTCAGCAGTTTGACACGCGTTCCAAATCATGATATGTATTTTCGATTCTAAAAAGAGATTCTAATTAACTGATGTCACATCTGGACTACTTTGATGATGGGCGGCAGTGGCTCAGTGGTTCATGTAGGTTGTCTGCAAACCGAAAGGTTGGTGGTTCGATCCCCGGTTCCACCTGACCAAGTGTCGAAGTGTCCTTGAGCAAGACACCTAACCCCAGCTGCTCCCGACGAGCTGGATGGCGCCTTACATGGCTGACATCGCCGTCGGTGTATGAATGGGTGAATGCGAGGCAAAATGTAAAGCGCTTTGGATGGCCATAGGGTCTGTTAAAAGCGCTATATAAATGCAGTCCATTTACCATTTACCATGTTTTTATTCCCTTCCTGGACATGAACAGTATAGTGTGCATATACTTGCATACGCTCTCAGACTAAATATAAAATATCTTAAACTGTGTTCCGAAGATAAAGAGAGGTCTTACGGGTGTGGAACGACATTAGGGTGTCATTAATGACATAAATTTAATTTTTGGGTGAACTAACCCTTTAACCTGAGCAGCATGTCGCATACATGTGATGCTGACTCGGGATTCAGCCAATACTGAGCCAGCATTCAGATGTAGAACCTAAATGGAAGTGCTGAATGTAAAGGGCACATGAAACTGACACAGAAGAGAAGATATTGTTGAATAAAGTCATTAATTTTGTTTTTGCGCACTAAAAGTATTCTTGTCGCTTTATAAACTTAAGGTTTAACCATTGACATGGAAAGAACCATTTGCATAGTATTTTTTTTAAGGAATTCATTGTGCATTCTTTAATTGAATATCTCTGTAAGGTAAAGAATTAGTGAATGGAATCATGTGTTTTTGAGGTTTAACTGTTGTTGTTATTATTATTTACTTTTTTTTAACATTTGATCCAATAGGCGATTGCTTTCATTGGTGAGGATGCATCCTCTGAGGGTCCTGTGAATGTCCTACATATCCAGTAAAGCAAGATGCGATCAAACACTGCTGTGGTCAATGACCGAATGCAGCAGACTTTTGCGTGCGAAGACGGGAGATAAGAGATGGAATGACTGGAGCATATCCTTAAGAAATATCCTTTCTTAAAAACAACCTCAAGGGTCAGTGATATCACGGATTTTAAATCAGTTTGCAGCTTAAAATAAATGTTGAATGTCGTTATAAACAAAGTATGCAAAAATGTTAATTTACAGTTTGTAAAATTGTTGTAATTTTCAAAACCTTCAGGTGATGAAATATGTCCATTCAAGCTTAGAAATATTTGAGACAAAGAATATTAAAATTACTGATTTGATTTTAAAGTATTTTTAGTTCATGTGAATGATTAACTTTTTCATTCAGTCAATTTTCAGTTGTGTGATGAAGTTCTTCATCTGTCAGTTTAAGCCAGCGATTCAAGGATGGCTTTACCAGTATTGTGACAAAGGTGCTTGAGCTTGTTCAAAGAAATGCTCCATTGGCCAAAGTCTACAAAGATGAAGAGATGCTTGCAAAAGAACTACCAGGTATTGACATAAAACATAGTGGTTTTGAGCAATTACGGATTAATGTGCCCAAGCGACCATGTGCATGTTACTTTCAGTTTATATAGATTTAGTGATTTAAAAGCCCAGCTGGTGATACTGGTATTACTGGTGTTGTCACACGTCATTAACCTGTGGGAAAATTTCCTCACTGTCACATCCCTAATTCAAGTTAACCATAAAAAGATAAGAATTTTTTTAACTCAAAAACATTCAACTCTGTGTTCGTGCTGCTTCGCTGAGCCAGAGAGAAAAGTTTTAAACCACACAGGATATAAATAATAGTGATCAAAATAGAGCAAACCACCTTTTGAAATTAACGGTTGTATCGTTTACATATTACGCAATCAAGTGACCGTTAGAAATGTTTTGTCAATAAATCATTCATTCAAAAGATTCTTCAAAAACACTGATTCATCCAGTTATAAAACGTATTTATTAATGATTCATTGAATTTATTCAAAACCATTTTTTTAAATAATTATTAGGATTATTAGATTATTGGATTATTAGGCTGCTGTCACTTAAGGGTTAGTAAAAAAAATTATATTAATGTTACATTTGTTGATATTTCCAGTTAATGTGTTTTTGTTTTATTTTTAAAATTTCTGAACTATGACTTACAATGAATAAAGGAAACCACTTTTGGGAGGGTATAAATTAATATGAAAGCAGGAAGTTTATAATATTACATTATTGAGTAGTGTGTTATCTATTTTTATTACAGATTCTGACTTTCGTGCAGCACTTTTAAAGCACTGAGAAAGCTGAGAGCTTATTCGCATTGAGAGGTATGGAACCATTTGTTAAACTCACTTTTTAATAATCTGATACATGTCCTGTTATAAAGTTCTGATAGTTATTGAATTGTTTAACTGATAGATGTTTAACACGTTCTTTATTTTTCCTTGCAGTGTGATGCTGATACGCCATACCCAACCATACATTTGGTAGACACTGACTTGAACCCTCTTGGAGAGAGCCATTTTCCAGTGGAGGTGTGCAGGGGAAATAGGAGTTGAAGAAGGGACAATTGCAGCCTTCAGTGCCTACTATCTTTTAAACATGGCTCATCCACCCTACATGAAGAATACACTGACCTTCCTGTAGCATGCCATAGCAAAGATTGGTGAGGTGGGTCGCAAGCCCCTTCCAATAACTGTCACCCGAATAATCAATATCCTGTACTAAAAGAGACTACGTTGTCTTTGCTCCCATTAGAGCTACAGAAAATTCTTACAGATACTGCATTTAGTGAAATGTGTTTGTGATTAAATGTTTTAAGGGTATAAAGTTAAAATGAATTTACTGTTGAAAAAAGATTGCTTTGATTTATTGATGTTCAAAACATTTTAGAACATGTAGACTGTAATAGAAAATGTTAAAGGTCCCGTTCTTCGTGTGTTTTCGAAGCTCTGATGATGTTTACAGTGTGCAATATAACATGAGTTCATGTTTCGTAAAAAAACAGTATTTTTCACACAATTTAATTATCTACACACTGCTGTTTTCTCTGTCCTAAAAACGGCCTGATGATTTCCTTGTTCTATAAAGTCCCTCCTTCAGAAACGCGTAACGAGTTCTGATTGGGCCAGCGCTTCCTGTGTTGTGATTGGACAGCAGCTTAGCGCACTTTGCCCGGAAAGGTCCCACCTCTTACCTTAATGGGGAGATGCATGTGCTGAATGCGCGCTCTTCTCCACGTGGGAGAGCAACGAGACCACGCCCCCTATTTTGTGTTCTTGTGGGCGGAGGGTTAGTCAACAAACGGTTTTAGTGACGTCATTCCTGAAGGAAGTGCAGCGGTGTAGTCCAAACCGGCCGTTCGCTGTAGGCTTTGAAAGGGAACTTCTGTTAAATAAAATATCTCTCTTGGCATTGAACTTTGAGCTTTATAATTTTTCAGGTATCATTTATGCTCTAACGGCAACATTACACACTAACTAAAGTTTGAAAGATGGAATCGCAAAGAAAGGGACCTTTAAAATGAGATCTAGTACTGTTTTTTTTAAAAATGAAATAACTTTGTTAATGTTACTTGTGTTATTACGGTTAAAATGGTATGTACTGATTTTGAAAGCTTAATATTATTTATATGAAGTTAGTATAAACCTAACAGTAAAATTGCTTAATATATAAGCATCCTGTAATGACTGTGAGAATAATATGTGATAAAATGTTAAGGGTATAAAGTTACAATTAATTAACTAATGTTAATAAATTAATGTACTGTTGAAAAAAGTACAATATATGTATCCTGTTGTGACATTGTGATTGCTTGAAACCTCTTCTGAAAATGTGAGAATTTAATAAATGTGATTAAAATTATTCTGGCCTTTTTAATGTGCAAAATAGAGTACAAATTTGCCATCACAAGGTACAAAATGCTTGTCACTGGGGCAGTACCCTTAAAAGGACAAATATGTACCTTTTTTAAAGGTACATTATAGTACCATGCACTATAAGGTACAAATTTGTCTTCAGAGGTACATATTTGCCTTTGAAAGGTACATACTGCAAGGGTACAGATTTGTACCCATGTATAAGGGTACAACGGGTGTACCCTTGAGGGTACTGCCCCAGTGACAAGCCATTGTACCCCAAAAGGTACAAATTTTGCACATTTTTTCTAACAGTGCAGCTTTTCATATCAAGGTCATATTTTAGATTTTAAGTTTGATCATATTTAGCAAGTGTGAATCAGTGAATAGCAATACAAAAAAATCTAATGAAATTTTTTTTTTAAATCCGTTTCGAGCTACATTCATAATCGCATTTATGAAAATCTGTTTTTAAATTTTTTGGGATTTGAGCCACTTTTGCCAGCAGTCTGCAACAGACAACTGGATTCCACAACCTTGCCAGTCATGACCCTTCACTACTGCGCCACACGCCATCTCAGAACCTCATAGATAGACTCAATTTTATGCTACCTTAATGGCAGCTCAAGTAGAGCACTAACCCTTGTCTTGAAGTTTGTAATAGTCCTTCATGAGGTTCTTGAAGGCCTGTTCGTTGTAGAGACGGAGCCGCCGCCTCTCTGAAGCTAGTGAATGTTCCAGCATTTCCTCTATGGAGCCCTGGACGTCCAAGGGTCTCAGAGACACCTGCAAAATCAGGAAGAATATTTAAAAACAATTATAATTTTTATATATAAAAAAGTCAAAGCATGAGAGAAAATATTAGTTTCAAAGCACGTTATATGCTAAGACTTTCTTTTTAGATCCGATCAAATGTCTTGATTTACTGCTCTCTAACTGGGTTTTGATAAGAAATTTTAAACTAAAAGTAATAAATCAAATGCAAAGTTAAGTTTTACTTAGTATTTTAAAGCAATATTCAATATACTAAAATGAGTGTCTGCAGCTACGGTTGCACGTTTTAATGTAATGTTCATAAAAATATACAAAAACAGTCAATATTCATAGTAAATTAAAATATCTAAGAATCTTCTTAAGCCATAAGTAGGCTATGATGATGTAATACTAATGCTAAAAAAAATTGAAACTGTAAACCATGTTTGTCCTGTTTGTTTTGTTCATTAATTTGGCTTAGCTGACTAACGTTAATTAGTATTTACTTAATCAAACGTGAAGCATTGCATTCTCTTCAGAGCGGTTTCCTCACCTTTTGTGTTCCTGTCGGTTTGGCGACGAACGTGGAAAAGGCCACACAAACCCTCTTTGTCACCCCGCTGAGCACTTCCTGTACTGTTACATAGATGCCCACCTGATAAAACAGAGGCCTGATCAGAAACTGAGATACAGCTATCTCGTTAATATTTAATACTGTGTTTCGTCTTGTTTTTACCTCCATACTCGTGTTGAAAGCCCTGTTAACTCTGGCTTTTATACTGATAACCTGCCCAATCCTGAAATACATATATGATATATGATATGATATGATATGATATGATATGATATGATATGATATGATATGATATGATATGAGAGATAGTAAATATACCACATAGGGCCTAACTCAAGATAAGTTACTCCTGGAACAAAATGTTCTAACCCTAAACCTTTTCCTATAAGTTACACCAAGGACGATGATGATAAGCGATACTTTTTTTGTTGTGGTAAAAATACAAGAGTACACACCACAACTATAACAATAACTTCACAGAGAAACGATATCGTATGAATCATTTCAACGCTTTTTTCCCATCTGAAAAACAAAACAAAAACTGACAGCCAATCAGAATCCATTCTGCTTTAAAGCGCTCGAGCGTTTAAAGGGACAAACGACAAAATGAACGATATATGCTGGTGTGGATGCTAATATAGTTAATATATTAATTATTATGATTATAGTTATCATTTTTAGTGTGAACAGGCCTTACACCGACCTATCTCTAAAATCTGATTGGTGTTGTTCAGGCCCGGTTCCAGAATCAAATCATTGAGGGTGCTTCTGAACTTACTGAGGGTGCTCTAAGCAACGGCTCCACCATGGCGGTGTAGAGTGAGAAATGTATGGTCATTTGTTTATAGGTCATTTACTTTAATAAGTTACTAGTATTTTAACATGTCATCTTCCCGAGAACCAAAAAAAAAGGTTATGTGAATTTAGATTTTTTTTTTAATTCCTATTTTATATGCAATATATTCTACTATACAGAGGACACCAAAACCCCTTTATTGAGGAAATTGAAACACATGAATATACAAAAAAGGGGATTTTATTTTCATTCATTCATCCAATCCATTTATTTTACCCAAACTTTGTATAAAGATTATTTTCAATGTTAATATTTTCATGAATGTCGTATAAACTGTGTTGTTAGAGAAATTCGCTAAATAATGCCCTCTACTGATGCCAAACCCCTATTCTGGGTCTCAGAGGGATATTTCTGCCTTGTGCAGAGTTCCATATTTAGATGTCAATTCCAAAACTCAAGCAATATTGGCCGTCGATTTTATAAATGTATGACTGTCTCGAATATCTCTACGATCACTACAACGCTGTTGCTTTGTCAGTTCGTCGTGATCTCACAAAGCTTCGTTATAAAAATGAAGTTGTCAACAATAAATCTCTTACTTACATAGTGGCTTGACTGAGTTTGTTATTAAGAGGTTTCGCGAGCCTGCATTAACTCCGAGCTCTGCAATTTCGTGGAGAGATTCTGATTGCGTTCCAGAGATCAACAACTATCTGTGATTGGCTGCATAGCTCACCGCTGTGTCTGTGATTGGCTACACCACTCACAACTGCAAAAACACGCTGTAAGTAGATACATTTGACGCTCTCCAGAGCTCGGACACAAATGTGAAAATCTGCCAAATCTGTTTCGCCAATATTATTACAGTGTCAACTGAGGGTGCTTTTGCTTGCGTTTGAGGGTTCTTAGCACCCTCTAGCACCCTCGTAGAACCGGGCCTGGTGTTGTTTCAGGACCAACAAAAAAGTAGATTAAAGCTATAATTTCCCCCATTTAGCGGTGAAAAGGTAACGTTATGACCATCCACACTGTACTTTTTTTTGTTGGTTTTTGTTGGTTTAACTTAAAAAAAGTAAGTAACCTGGTTGCCTTACATTTTTTAGTTTATTGAAACTAAAAATTTGAGTTAATACAATGAAGGAAATTTGTTTAATAAATAGAAACTCAAAATATTATCTGAACCACATAAAAATTTTGATAAATCATGAAAACAGCGAAAATATGAAAATATGAAAATATTAATGAGCACAATTTGGCTTGGCACTATGTTCCACTGCGTCATCAGAAATAAAACACACACAATTACCCAATATGCTTACAAAATCTTTGGACAGGTTTTCATATAGCAGTCTCAAGCAATCCCCTCTTCACATTCGACACGGTGCCATCGAGTGTTAAAACGAGAAAGCCGAAGCTTGAGTTAACAGGTATGTCCCTCTTTGGCTAATGTACTTTCAAGATGGAGGGGCAACATGGCGACCAGCATTCGAACCCCTCACCCGTATGTATTTTCAATGGCATATTATAAACATACGAGAATGTTTTATTACTTGAAAGAAGTAAATATACATTAATGAGCACAAGAACTAAGTGTTTTTAGCTAAGAATAAACAAAAAAAGTTACACAGTGTAGCTTTAAGTGATAAAGGGATACAGTAATGTTACCTCACGGTCTCTTCAAACTGGATATCATCCATGGAAACCGTTACACACGCCATTCCTGCATGTCTTTCAGCTTAAAAGAAGAAATGAAGATTTATAACACGGACCACTATATGAACCCTCACAGATGGGTAGGCTACACACGTTATTACATTGTTGAGCTTTGGTTGTCACCGGTATTTATATTTCATGTGTCTAACTGGAGCAGAAACAGGAAGGAGATGAAGAGGACACGTGTAAATCATTCATGTGCGTCTTCCTCAAGCCCACTTTTCTTCCGACAGTGGCGGGCACAAATGGATTTGAGGGTGAAAGGTGTATGGATGGTAGTTACCTTCCTTGTTTATAGTCCAAAGTTGACTGCTTATCTCAACCTACTCTAGATGGCTCGATAACACACTAGGCCAGCGTGTTTTAGAAACAGGACATTTTTATTGCTTTGGCAGGTCAGTCAAGTGTTTGCTGTTCTTGTTTTGGCAATCACCGTGACATTTGCAAGATTAAGACACTTTTATCCAAACTGATGTATATAGGATATTCCATTAAGTAATTTAGCATGTATTATTTCATATTTTTATGTTTAGTGTGTATAGGATGATGATTAGGCTATTAAGGGAAATAAATAGAAAAGTTTGTTGACAACTTTAGCTAAGACAGGTCTATGCCAGTGGAGTAAAACGCATATCATTTTTAATAATTATTCTGAAAGAGGAGTCATTAATGTCACTTATTCCTGTGGTTTAAGCAGATTTTATGTATAAAAGCTTAACAAAAACTCAAATATTTAATGTAATTTTATGTTAATATTTCACAATTTAGGATAATTGAATAAAGATAATTAATAAACATTTAATGGGTTATTTTGCTATTTAATAATTTAGAATAATTCAATTCTAATAGAAATTCTATTAAAATATTTTAATTATATAATACATTATTTTAATATTTAATTAGAATAATAATACATTATTTATTTATTTAAAATGTTTGAATAATAATAAATAAATATAATAGTCAAGTCAAAGAGATACATATTATTTCTACATAATAGCAATAAAACATACATTACCACCGAATAATTCTACAGGTTATAAAAATGCTTGAAATATATAATATAAACTGAAATATAAAAAATACCAAATTAATTAAAACATCACCAACACCATGCCATTAGAGGTCTTCTGTCCCCGTTCTGAAAGGGGCATCAAATTACAAACAATACTTGCATACAAATCAAAAATAATTAATACAGATCATTATTATTCAATGGCAAAACATTAGTTCATTTAAAAGTGGACTATGCAACTTTCCGTCCACTGGAGGGCGCCTATTCTAAACAAAGGTGTAGTTTGATGACGCTAAGTGTGAGCGCAGTATCTTGGGACATGTGGTCTTCACCTCACAGCCGGTGGAAAATAGGACTCAGGCAGAAATCATGTTGATGGATGCAGTTATTAACGTTACTGTAGTGTAAAGCAGAGCAGGACCGAGTGTTGTGGAGCTGAGCACGGCTGCTGGAGCGATTGTTATACAAACACACGGCTCGCGAGTACCGGGACTTTTATTATGACGGGACGGGACACAGTCGCCGGGCGCCCGCACTTCCACTTTTTCCGGTCATGAGTATAAGGTAAAGCAGCTCTGTTTATCATATTAGATACATTTAAGTGTGTTTAAAATGATGTTATGATGTTCCTCTGTGCGTTCGCTCGGCGCTGCTGTGACATGTTCACACTGCTAAGAGAAAAGCGCTTCTGCCCAATAAAACTAAAGGGTAATGCAGATATGACGCGATTGACAGGCGACTCCCTCAAACGCTATGCTGACACGTCCCGTTCCTTGGTTAAAATAGCAATTTTCTCACAATTTACAAATAATTGGAAACATTTGGGATATTGTAAGAACTCAACTAAAACTGGCCTAGCGGTTTTTGGATATTTTACTGCAAAAATACTACATAGAGCACCTTTAACTGAAAATCTTTAACTTTCAAGATGAAAAGTCACGATATAAAAGAGCATAATCATTTAATAAGTGTGTGTAAGGGAATCAAGCTAGCAACCTTCTGCATGGTTACAACCAACCCTGACCTCATCTCCAGTCCCACAGTCCCGCTCACCTGCCAGACAGGCGGTAGTGTCCATCCACTTCAGCAGCTGTCCTGCACCCAGTTCTCCCTGGTGGTTGGCGTGGCAGGGCAGGATGGACTGGCACATCTGCACCTTTACCGGGCCGGACCCATTCCTCCGTCCCTTCTCATGGGATTCCTCCGCGCCTAACACTCTTCTTGACCAGTTCTGATCCATGAAGTCTTGTTCAGAAATATGAGGTGTTGAAATGACAGGAGGTCAGTCTGTTCCTAGGCTCTTATCAAGGCTGACAGCAGGTGACCTCAAAATTGGACGTTCTGCGGGACCATGTGATGTGATCCAAACGGCCGAGCTGAGGCTACAACAAGCTGCAGGACAGCATGTCTCTGCACACAATCACACCTGTGTTGCAATTCCTTTTATGACACATGGATTGTGATGTAATCACTTTGTGTTTTTTTATTAAGGTGTGAGAGCCATAAAGTGTGGACTGACGTAATATGGCAGGATCTCTGTTGTACCAAAACAGCAAGGAAGACACCAAGAACAGAATCTATAATGATGATTATATTAGTGTGCACACCAATGCTTTATAAATGTCTGTTTATTCTTAACGTTTTATACAATGCCTGTCCCTTTTTGGATTTAAATATTCTATGTCTAAGTCTATGATCGGATCATTATTGCAGTGATTATGATGTTTCTATGTGTTCTATGTTTGGCAACAGTTCTTCTAACCCTAATTGATTGTGTAGCTTTTCATTTTTACAATGTAGGAAATAGGAAGACACATCATGCCTATAATCATGGATGACAATGTCAAGATTCATCAGGTTTAAAATTTTAACATTTAGTGATTTATTTGTTATAAACTCTTTAAGTGCACTATGGAAAAAGTGTTATTTATTTGTTGATTTATGTTTTTTTAAATATAAAAATACATGCAGTGTAACCATTTCATTGTGCACAGAAAGAATTTGTCTGTTCTACCGAAGTCCCTTTCCCTTTCAAATTCTGTTCACTCGGTGGCCATATTTGCAACGCCTCCGGGCAGCCATTTTGGGCATCCAAAACCAAGTCCTACATATCTGAACAGGGAAATCCTGAAATCTAAAAAACTGCGAACTAACAATTAAATAACCTACTTCAAATCAGCAACAAAATCTGATATGAACTGTCGCATAAATGTTGTGTCTTGAGCTCAAATAGCGTTAAAAAGCTTATTTTTCAGGTCAGATGAGCCAGTGAGCATGAACCGGAGCTTCTAACTACAGCTGCAATAACTTTATCAATTACTGGTTCTTTTACCCAGAAGACGGGAAGTATTCTGATATATTGCACATTGCTTTTATGAATTTTTGAAGTCTAATTGCATAATGAGCATCATTTAGACTTCAAAAATGTATAAAATCAAAAATCTCTTCTGTAGTCCCATTTAGCCACTTGCTAGCAACAGCATTTTTCAACACGTAACAGTTTCAAAAAATCACGAGTGGAGTAATATGGACGTATTTTATGTTGTAGAATAAAACGATAAAAGTGTCTTGAGCTTGTGTTTACCACAGACCATATTTCCATTTTAAAAAACCCACTGATTTTGGGATAAGGGAACCGAAGTGTTAAAATGCTACATCGCTTCCGCGTTTTGGCCTACAAAGTGATGTCATACTTGGCTCTACTCCTCAGGATTTTTATTTCCTGTGGCTGTGCAGGCTCTTTTATTGTATATGACAATGTAAACTGTTCAATGGCCATTTTATTTAAAGGCAAGGTTTATGTCCGCTACATTATGATTGTAAGCAGTATAAATAATGTCAAAATGTGATGTGGAGTCAAATGTCCCGGTGTCTGCCATTTAAAACCGTTTTAGAGTGTTCTTACTGATACACTTTATGTACTTTTTTGCCGTGTTTTATAGAAACTAAAACATTTTCCTGTGTCCATGTGTCCAATTGTGAATTTTTTTAATTTACCTTCAAATTACTAGATTTGATCAATAAATAATTAACAATAATTTATGCACCTTTTTAAATTATTTCAACATATTCAAAATAGCTCACGCTTTCATAATTTAATTCAGCTCAAAATATTTTACATTGGGTGTCTTTGGCGACCTCTTGTGGGAAAATAAATAAAAAATAAATAAATACACACAGTGGGGCAAAAAAGTATTTAGTCAGCCACCAATTGTGCAAGTTCTCCCACTTAAAAAGATGAGAGGGGACTGTAATTTTCATTATAGGTACACTTCAACTAGTGTTTGTAAATGATGGTGGAAAATAAGTATTTGGTCAATAACAAAATTTCATCTCAATACTTTGTTATATACCCTTTGTTGGCAATGACAGAGGTCAAACGTTTTCTGTAAGTCACCACCAGGTTTTTACACACTGTTGCTGGTAGTTTGGCCCATTCCTCCATGCAGATCTCCTCTAGAGCAGTGATGTTTTGGGGCTGTCGCTGGGAAACACAGATTTTCAACTCCCTCCAAAGACTTTCTATGGGGTTGAGATCTGGACTGACTAGGCCACTCCAGGACCCTGAAATGCTTCTTACGAAGCCACTCCTTTATTACCCAGGTAGTGTGTCTGGGATCATTGTCATGCTGAACAACCCAGCCACGTTTCATCTTCAATGCCCTTGCTGATGGAAGGTTTTTACTCAAAATTTCACTATACATGGCCCCTTCATTCTTTCCATTACACGGATCAGTTGTCCTGGTCCCTTTACAGAAAAACAGTCCCAAAGCATGATGTTTCCACCCCCATGCTTCACAGTAGGTATGGTGCAACTCAGCATTCTTTCGCCTCGCAACAAGTTGAGCATTTGCCAAAAAGTTATATTTTATTTTCATCTGACATTCTCCCAGTCCTCTTCTGGATCATCCAAATGCTCTCTGATGAGATGAGCCCAGTCATGTACTGGGTTAAGCAGGGGCACACGACTGGCACAGCAGGATTTGTAGCCTTTGTTACTTTAGTCACAGCTCTCTGCAGGTCATTCACTAGGTCCCCCATGGGGTTCTGGCATTTTTGCTCACCGTTCCTGTGATCATTTTGACCCCACGGGGTGAGATCTTGCGTGAAGCCCCAGATTGAGGGAGATTATCAGTGGTGTTGTATGTCTTACATTTTCTAATAATTGCTCCCACAGTTGATTTCTTCACACCAAGCTGATTACCTGTTGCAGATTCAGTCTTCCCAGTCTGGTGCAGATCTACAATTTTGTTTCTGGTGTCCTTTGACAGCTCTTTGGTCTTGGCCATAGTGGAGTTTGGAGTCTGACTGTTTGACGTTGTGGACAGGTGTCTTTTATACTGATAACAAGTTCATACAGGTGACATTAATACAGGTAACGAGTGGAGGACAGATGAGCCTCTTAAAGAACAAGTTACAGGTCTGTGAGAGCCAGAAATCTTGCTTTTTTGTAGAGACTAAATACTTTTTTCCACCATAATTTGCTAATAAAATCTTTAAAAATCAGAAAATGTGATTTTCTGGGGGTTTTTTTTCTCATTCTGTCTCTCATAGTTGAAGTGTACCTATGATGAAAATTACAGTCCTCTCTCATCTTTTTAAGTGAAGAACTTGCACAATTGGTGGCTGACTAAAAACTTTTTTGCCCCACTGTATGCATGTATGTATATATTCAGATACATTCAGAGACACATGTAGACATTATAAAATAATTTGTAGGAAGTTTTAGCATTTTTTGTTAGAAGTTTGAGCAATTTTAGGTTTTCTATGTCTACTGAAGCATTCCATTCATTCCTAAGGGTGTCAAATTGACCTTGGAGGAAATAATTATTTTAAATTTCAACCCCAAAACACCTTTTTTATAAACAATTTTTGTTATACTGGTTGAAACTCTAATGTGTATGAATCATTTTGAGCACAACTGTATATAACATTCAGCAATTGCCTATCCTAGCTTTAACACGCACAATCTCACACACAAAAAAAACAAACAAAATGATCTGACAGTCTGTTAAACAGCAATGAGAAGCTTTATATCAGTATAGTATATACAAAACTTCTCTGTGTATTTACAAAAGTCAACACAAGGTAGAAAATGAACACTTCACAAAATCCAAAATTAAACATCAAATAAGTCAAATGAAAATACACTTATGATAGGGTCTCTCTTGTCATCAGGCAAAATCTGGGGCAAAAAGGGCAAATGTTATTACACGAAAACACCTCAGATATTGTACAGTATTGTTTTAAATAATTCACAGAGACACAGATTAATCAGATCCCCAAGCTATAAAAAAATTCACATATATATTTTAGAAATTTCGCAATAATATTAATAATAATAATAATTCCACTTGAAAAAAAAAGCAAAGCAAATCACAGTTTCTCCGGGTGACACAACAACGGCTGTATAAATAAGTTGGTTATTAGAATGACAGATGTACGGAATTATAATTCCCATCCATGTGCCCTTCCTCTGAATGGACCAGTTTTCTTTTCCCATTAAATCGTCCTTGCTTCCCGTATTCACATGCAAAGATTTTCACCAAGAAAACGTTGTAATATAAGAGCAGTAAACGTTGTATCTGTGTATGTCACATGATTACGAGGATTCTCAAAGCATGTTAGAAATATTCTTCGGTGACTGTGGAGTTGCTCAGTTCAGTTCCGGAGGACGTCCCTTTCGCGTCCCGAAAATTAAGATGGCGCACAATGGATTTTTTTTTAGTGTACGTATGAAATGGCTGTTCTTCGTAGGCATCGTCCTGAAAAATAAATCTCCTGTATATACAGACAAAACTCTGCGTTGATCAGATTGGACTGCATTTGAGGAGCAAGGATGTCTGAAGGCCGAATGCAGTACGAAATGATAAATTACAGACGTCAACACGATTCCATTAGCGACAACTCAACCTGTTTCAATAAAATACGAATCAAACTCTCCCGTCGATGACACAAAGACGATGATGAATCAATTACAGTGCGTGCTTGCTGGGAAATTGATTTTTATCATTGTGATTCTGCACAAGGTTACCCGATCTGTCATTTCACGAACTCGACCCCCGTTGCATCTCAAGCGCTTCAATAGATCTGTCGATTTACATCATATTTAAAGAAAATATGATTTGTTTTTGTTAAAAACGGTTCAAGTCCATAGTCTTTCTTTCAAGCTCGTACAAGGATCAATATACGTCCTTTCATACACACATGCACATGAAACTTTGAATGTACACCCACATATATACACAAAGATATACGTAAATATAGACAGATTGTTGATTCGTCGTTCTCGTCCCGACGTGGTTCGGCGTTGTCCCTCAGTGTGACGCGGCCGAGGAGGTGAAAGAATGATCTTTGAAAACATAAGAAACGAAGGAAGGAGAGAGAAAGGAGAGGCTTGGACCCATTTTCTTCAGAGAGCAGAAGAGGGCTGGCTACAGCGCGCTTGCACAAGTTCTGTGTCGTGGTGGAATCCACCTGGACTTCCAAATGAGGTCTTCACACACTCATGGTCATGTTTGGAGAATACTACAAGGACACAGAAGTTAAAAAAAAGAGTTTGAGTGTGTTTTTGAGAACTTTAAAGAGGTCACACCATACACTTATTATATTTTGTAGGGCTGCCCTTAATAGTTAGTCGATGAGAAGCAGCTTGGTTAATAAGTATTTGAATTGGTCTGTCACATAGAAATATACACATTGATGCCTCATTAGCAATTAGACTAGCTGCTAGTTATGGTCAGAATTATTGGCTCCTTTGTAAATATGATCAAAGATGGCTGTACAAATAAATCTGCATTGTTCATTGTTTAAAAAAAATCTATCATTTATCGCATTATGAAATAAATATTTTTCTCTAAAACATTATTATTGGCACCCCTAGAATTTTTTGTCAGTAAAATATATATCCCATTAATATTTTTTTTTTTTTTTGCATACCAGAGGGACTATGAGCATGAAATTGTCTAGCTATGACTTCTTGTTTCACAGGAGTATAAATATGAGGATACACAAAGGCTAAATTCCCTTAATCATTCATCAGAATGAGTAAAAGCAAAGAATATAGTTCTGATGTGCAGAAAAGAGCTTCAAAAATAGAAAGTGGCTGTAAGAAAACAGCTAAAGCATTGAAAATCCCCATTCCCACCATCAGGACAATTATTAAGAAGTTCCTATCAACTAAAGATGTCACGAATCTGCCTGGAAGAGGACGTGTGTCTATACCGTACTAATGCACCGTGAGGAGGAGAGCTTGAGTGGACAAAGACTCTCCAAGCAGCACATATGGAGAATCGCAGAGATTAGTCTTAGGGACAGAAAGCCTTTAAAACAATCTATCAACCCCTACATCACCACATGTTGTTTGGGAGGGTTTAAAATAAAATCTTCCTCTCTCTCATCCAATAACAAACTCCAGCATATTCAGTTCACACGACTGGAACTTCAGACGGGACATGGTTCTGTGGTCAGCAGATAAAACTAAAAGAAGAGCTTATTGGCAGAAAACCCACCAGATGGGTTCGGTGCAAACAGGGATACAAATATACTGCTGTATCATTAAAGGGTTAGTTCAACCAAAAATTTAATTGATGTCATTAATGACTCACCCTAATGTCGTTCCACACCCGTAAGACCTCCGTTCATCATCGGAACACCAGAGCATATGCAGTCTATCAATCAATCAATCAACTTTATTTATATAGCGCTTTTACAATGACGATTGTTTCAAAGCAGCTTCACAGTGTCAAACAGGAAAACATTGCAAAAAAATTTGATTTGTCTAGTTTAATTTGGATAGTTTATAGAATTAAATATGACCAAATTAATACATTTTAGTTGTATATTTAGTTGAATAACTTGGATCATAATTTTAGTGTCCCCAACTGAGCAAGCCAAGCCAAAGGCGACAGTGGCAAGAAACCAAAACTCCATCAGGGTATGATGGAGAAAAATAAACCTTGGGAGAAACCAGACTCAGGTCAGGGTGCCAGTTCTCTTCTGGCCTATTATTAAACAGTGTATAATTATTACTCTGGCAACCTTGCAGGTCATAAATCATATTAGATAAGAATATTTGAAATTTCACGTAAGAGACGGGTTCATTTAGGATGGCGCATCGATTACACAAGAATATGAATACTTGAAAGATCGTAGTTATTCCGCCGGAGACGGGTTTATTGTGGATGACGTGTCGGTGAGGCAAATTCAATCAATTGACACGGTCTCAGCAGACACTCCAGGATGCACACTCTATGCACACTATACTGTCCATGTCCAGAAAGTTAATAAAAACGTCATCAAAGTAGTCCATATGTGACATCAGTTAGTTCATTAGAATCTATTGAAGCATCGAAAATACTTCTTGGTCCAAAAATATCAAAAATTACGACTTTATTCAGCATTGTCACTTCTTCCGTGTTCCTCAAATAAAGATTCAAACGGTCATGAATCAGTGAATCGATCAATGATTCGGATGAAATCACTTGACATTGGCGATTTGATGATTTTTTATTAGCTTTCTGGACATGGCCAGTCTAGTGTGCATTCACTTGTATACGCTCTCGGATTGAATATAAAATATCTTAAACTGTGTTCTGAAGATGAACGGAGGTCTTACGGGTGTGGAACGACATTAGGGTGAGTCATTAATGACATCAATGTCATTTTCAGGTGAACTAACCCTTTAATGATGTGGGCCTATTTTTTTGCTGGAGGTCCTGGACATCTTGTTCAGATACATGGTATCATGGACTCTAAAATATCTAAACCTAAAATCCTCTGCTGAAATTCTTATTATGGGATGTGGTTGGTTCTTCCATCATGATAACGATCCAAAACAAACATCACACACAAATCTGTCACTGAGCACAAAATGAAGCTTCTGCCATGAACCCCTGACCCCTGACCTGAGCTCTCTAGAGAATGAGTGGAGTGAACTGAAGAGAAGAAGCACCAACATGGATCTGGGAATCTGAAGGATCTCGAGAGATTCGGTATGAAGGAATTATCTCCGATCTCTTGTCAGGTGTTCTCCAAACTGGCAATAATCGGGCATTATAAGAGAAAACTCAGAGATGTTATCTTGGAAAAAGGAGGTTGCAAAAAGTATTTAATAAAGGGGTGCCAATAATTATGGCCAACGTGTTTTGGAGAAAGACATAATGTGATTTACCCCCCACTTTTAAATCTTTTACTTCAGTGAATGGTTAGATTTTTGTGATAAAAAAAAAAAATTCAACTGCAGATTTATTTGTACAGCCATCTTTGATCATATTTACTATGGGGGTGCCAATAATTCTGAGCACAACTCTACGTAAGCCGTCCGCCATATTGGAACGATCAAAGCCAGTCTGTGAACATTCCAGAGCAAGTTGACTGTGTTGATCTTCAACCATAGTTCGACGTGTGTTTGAATATCTATATCTGCAATAGATTTCAGCAGATGATTTTGCTAAACTAACACAAAAGACAAAGTTATTGATAAATCATGATTTGGTCATGAAAACGTTTGCACGCATTTTCACACACAAGTTGTGGCTCTTGTCAAAGTTAAAACACAAACGCTCATGCAGACAAGGAAATGACATACGCTCTCATTCTGGAAAGGGTTGAGGAAGTTTCCTCCCATCTCTCCGTCATCTCTGGGAGTTCCAGGCTGATTGCTCATGCTTAGGTTACCAGGAGAGTTCTGAACAGATTGATAGACGTTTTATTTTTTAGTTCACTAAGTTTTGTTGACGGTCCAACTTTTTAAAATTAGGGCTGTTAGTTTTAAACATTTAAGCAGAAATGTGTTTTACACAAGGTGAGAATCATGTAATTCATTTAATAAAATATTTGACACATTGACAGCCTTAAAATATGAAAATAACTCTCACCTTGGGCATACTGTCCATGTCAGCTGACCCTAAAGAAGTAAAAATATGGATTTCAGATTTTAATTGTTTTATTGTAGATGTACAGTCTTGTTCAAAATAATAGCATTACAATGTGACTAACCAGAATAATCAAGGCTTTTCGTATATTTTTTTATTGCTACGTGGCAAACAAGTTACCAGTAGGTTCAGTAGATTGTCAGAAAACAAACAAGACCCAGCATTCATGATATGCGCGCTCTTAAGGCTGTGCAATTGGGCAATTAGTTGAAAGGGGTGTGTTCAAAAAAATAGCAGTGTCTACCTTTGACTGTACAAACTCAAAACTATTTTGTACAAACTTTTTTTTTTTCTGGGATTTAGCAATCCTGTGCATCACTAAACTAATATTTAGTTGTATGACCACAGTTTTTTAAAACTGCTTGACATCTGTGTGGCATGGAGTCAACCAACTTGTGGCACCTCTCAGCTGTTATTCCACTCCATGATTCTTTAACAACATTCCACAATTCATTCACATTTCTTGGTTTTGCTTCCGAAACAGCATTTTTGATATCACCCCACAAGTTCTCAATTGGATTAAGGTCTGGAGATTGGGCTGGCCACTCCATAACATTAATTTTGTTGGTTTGGAACCAAGACTTTGCCCGTTTACTAGTGTGTTTTGGGTCATTGTCTTGTTGAAACAACCGTTTCAAGAGCATGTCCTCTTCAGCATAGGGCAACATGACCTCTTCAAGTATTTTAACATATGCAAACTGATCCATGATCCCTGGTATGCGATAAATAGGCCCAACACCATAGTAGGAGAAACGTCCATATCATGATGCTTGCACCTCCATGCTTCACTGTCTTCACTGTGTACTGTGGCTTGAATTCAGAGTTTGGGGGTCGTCTCACAAACTGCCTGTGGCCCTTGGACCCAAAAAGAACAATTTTACTCTCATCAGTCCACAAAATGTTCCTCCATTTCTCTTTAGGCCAGTTGATGTGTTCTTTGGCAAATTGTAACCTCTTCTGCACATGCCTTTTTTTTAACAGAGGGACTTTGCGGGGGATTCTTGAAAATAGATTAGCTTCACACAGACGTCTTCTAACTGTCACAGTACTTACAGGTAACTCCAGACTGTCTTTGATCATCCTGGAGGTGATCATTGGCTGAGCCTTTGCCATTCTGGTTATTCTTCTATCCATTTTGATGGTTGTCTTCCGTTTTCTTCCACGTCTCTCTGGTTTTGCTCTCCATTTTAAGGCATTGGAGATCATTTTAGCTGAACAGCCTATCATTTTTTGCACCTCTTTATAGGTTTTCCCCTCTCTAATCAACTTTTTAATCAAAGTACGCTGTTCTTCTGAACAATGTCTTGAACGACCCATTTTCCTCAGCTTTCAAATGCATGTTCAACAAGTGTTGGCTTCATCCTTAAATAGGGGCCACCTGATTCACACCTGTTTCTTCACAAAATTGATGACCTCAGTGATTGAATGCCACACTGCTATTTTTTTGAACACACCCCTTTCAACTAATTCAACTAATTGCCCAATTGCACAGCCTTAAGAGCGTGCATATCATGAATGCTGGGTCTTGTTTGTTTTCTGAGAATCTACTGAACCTACTGGTAACTTGTTTGCCACGTAGCAATAAAAAAATACGAAAAACCTTGATTATTCTGGTTAGTCACATTGTACTGCTATTATTTTGAACAAGACTGTATAGATGCAAAGGCAGCATGATTAATCTTCAATGACCACTAGGGGGCATACGCACGCAAGGCAAAAAATGACCACAAATCAGGAAACTCAAGCATGAAAGCTGTCATTTCACACTGAATTATGACATGCTTTGATACTCCTCAAGCAAAGTACACAGAGCTCAAAGATGTCCAAGGCTACTATCTAAAGTGGTTGTTTGTACAAGAGACTCTTTTACCTAATGATCCATTCATGTGATGTGGCTCCATTCCTGCCATGCCTCCCATTGGACCATCTCCACCAGGACCAATAGGGAACTGTCCAACACACACACACACAAGGACACGTAAACTATGATATTACAACAACTACAGAGCAGAAAGTCAGTTATTAAGTACATCATGAACAAATGGATCTCAGAATGAACTGAGATGCATGTGTACAAATAAATGAAATGTATCGTGCTGTCTTACATTTTGCCTGTTTCCTCCGGGCGGCACTGCGTTGATCAAGGTGTACATATTTTCTCCCGAGTTTGTCGAGTCTGTAGAGAAAAAGTCAAACACTAAGCTCATCAACGATATTTCAGCTAATGCTCCACTGATGGCTGTAAAACACCTTTGGCCCATAAAACTCACTGTAGTAAACACAATCAATAGAATACTTAAATGCAAACTTAACATACATTCAACATTTATAACGCTTAATAAAATGTGTGTGTGTGTGTGTGTGTGTGTGTGTGTGTGTGTGTGTGTGTGTGTGTGTGTGTGTGTGTGTGTGTGTGTGTGATTAAAATTTTATTTAAAATAAAAATATACATGTAAATATTTTATAAACACTTTAAACATTTTATTGTTATATTATGCAAGGTTAAATAATATATCAAATGAATAAATATATTGATAAACACAAATATCTTAATCGCACAAATATTTTAAAAAAATACCGTAAACATTTTAAAAAAATATTTTAAATACAAATATATTAAACTAATAAATGAAATTATATAAATGTATACACATTTTTTTAATAAAATAATTTACATATTAAATCATTAACACCTAAAAACTTAAAATAATATTTTATTGTTATATTTGAAAATTGCAACGTTAAAAACAATTAATAAATACATAGATAAATACATATAAAATTCACATAAATATACGTAAAAATCTTTAACATTAAGTTAAATATGAAAAATGTTATTGTTATTAATTTTATATAAAATTAAAAAAGAATAAACATATTTAACTATAAACATTTTTACAGTTATAATTAAAATTAAACAAAATATATTAAATAAACAAATTAAATTATTTACATGTATATAAATACTTTTTATATAATAATTAAAAAATTAAAATAATTTATAATACATTTCAAATAATATATAATTAAAATAATCATTAACACTCTAAAAATAAATTATTGTTATGTTTTAAAACTACAATGTTAAATAATATATACAATTAATGAATACAGCGATAAATCTAAATAAAATACACATAAACAAATATTAAACAAATTAATATATGACTTTTTTGTTATAATTTTAAAAAGTTATATATAATAATAAAATATAAATTTTCCCCTCAATATATCCATGCATTATTAAATTCAACTAGGCATGCAAAAACAGTGCAGTCCTACCTGCAGGGCTAGGCATGATGGGAGTCCCTGGGGGCCCTCCTCCACCGGGTGGACCCTTAGAAAGAGAAAAGACAAATATTGTTGTAAATCTCATGCAACACTGATTAATTAGCTACATTTGAATGCATTTGTGGTATAAACATGTGTAAATGTGAGAATAGTCCTGTGTGTGTGTGCATGTACGTGTGTGTGTGTGTGTGTAGTTCATGACAGAGGCCTGAGGCCCTTGCTGTGGTCAGCACTGTGCATATCTGCTCTATCCTCCCTCTTCCCAAATCTAATTATCTCTCCTCTTCTCTGCTGACTCGGCTCTGCCTTCCCGAGCACCTCGTCTTGTCTGGCTGCTTTCAGTAAGCTACCACAGCTTCCCTTCCACAAATCATCTCAGCTGGGAGTTACTGACAGCGTTTTAACAGAATAACTCGTGTAAATGTCTTAAAACGACACGTTTAATCACACTGTGTTTCTCAAACGTTTATCTTGCAGTGTCTAGTTGTTTGAAGGGCTTTCACATGAAATTAGTGGATTTTTGGATACATTTATATGAGCTATGTATGTTTCATATATATATATATATATATATATTTATAATTTGCATATATATATATATATATATATATATATATATATATATATATATATATATATATATATATATATATATATATATATATATATATATATATGTTCAGAACCTATACACTCACAGTACAGGCCAAAAGTTTGGACATATTACTATTTGTAATGTTTTTGAAAGAAGTTTCTTTTGCTCATCAAGCCTGCATTTTTTTTTTTTTTTATATTGGGATATATTATTAAAAATTAAAATAATTGGTTTTCAATTCATTATACTTTAAAGGGTTAGTTCACCCAAAAATGAAATTGATGTCATTAATGACTCCAGTGATTAATTGTTGTTCCAGTCCCAGAGCATATGCAGTCTATGCACCAGTATATGTCCAGAAAGGGAATAAAAACATCATCAAAGTAGTCCATATGTGACATCAGTTAGTTCATTAGAATCTCTTGAAGCATCGAAAATACATTTTGGTCCAAAAATATCAAAAACTACGACTTTATTCAGCATTGTCTTCTCTTCCGTGTTTGTTTTCAATCCTCAAATAAAGATTCAAACGGCCATGAATGAGTGAATCGATCAATGTTTCGAATCGCCAATGTCACATGATTTTAGCAGTTCGGATCGCGTGTCAAACTGCTGAAATCACGTGGCATTCGCGATCCGAATCATTGATCGATTCACTGATTCATGGCCGTTTGAATCTTTATTTGAGGTACACGGAAGAGAAGACAATGCTGAATAAAGTCGTAGTTTTTGTTATTTTTGGACCAAAATGTATTTTCGATGCTTCAAGAGATTCTAATGAACTAACTGATGTCACATATGGACGAATTTGATGATGTTTTTATTCCCTTTCTGGACATGGACAGTAAAGTGTGCATAGACTGCATATGCTATGGGACTAAAATATAAAATGTGTTCTGATGATGAACGGAGGTCTTATGGGTGTGGAACGACATTAGGGTGAGCCATTAATGAATCAATTTTTAATTAATGAATTTCATTTTTGGGTGAACTAACCCTTTAAATGATCGTTTATTTTTGTGATGCAAAGTTGAATTTTCAGTATCATTCCTCCAGTCTTCTAGCCTAGAAATCTAGACGCACTCTAGCGGCAGCAAATTTAATCTGCCCACGAGTGTCGTCTATCAACTCTCAATACCCTTCTGAGCTGTAAACGCCAAACTCTTGCCGGCCCAATCACATCGTGTATAGAGTCGGTGGGCGGGACCATAATGACGACGGCCGAGTTGCGTTTGCGTGCTTCTAGTAAACACAGAAACTGCCGAACGGCGGTCTTTCGAATCAGCTTTGACCGCGACTCTGGAAGACTTGGAGTTAAGCTTTTCTCTGAGAAAAGAACAAAGAACGGCACTGAAGTCATTCTTAAAAAGGGAAGATGTGTTCGGAGTTTTGCCGACCGGATACGGCGAAAGTTTAATCTGTCAACAAGCTCTGCTTCACCTTCGTTGCTCTGGTTGGTGTACCGCTATCCTATCGCGTGCAGAGGGAGTTTGAAAGACAACCGTTTATCCCGCCCCTCGGATTGAGACCTGTCAATGGTGAGTTTCCAGACCAAACATCTTGATGTGGGTCTGGCTTGTCAGGCTACCAGTCTTCAGTGTCACATGATCCTTCAGAAATCATTATAATATAATGATTCATTTTCAAAGTTGGAAACAGTTCTGCTGCTTAATATTTTTTCATAACCTGTGATACTTTTTTTTATTATAAAACTTTGATCAATAAAAAGTAAAATAAATAAATAAATAAAAAAGTAAAAAAAGAAGCAAATGTTTTAAAAATAGAAATCTTTTGTAACAACAATATACACTACTGGACAGTAATTTGGGGTCAGTCTTTTTATGTTTTTAAAATAAATCAATAATTTTATTCAGCAAGTATGTGTTAAATTGATAAAAAAAAATTGATAGTAAAATTGATAAAAGGAGATTTATATTATTTGAAAATATGTTTTTATTTGGAATAAATGCAGTTCTTTTGAACTTTTTATTCATCAAATATATTAGGCAGCAGAACTGTTTCCAACACTCATAATAAATCATCATATTAGAATGATTTCTGAAGGATCATGTGACACTGAAGACTGGAGGAACGATCCTGAAAATTCAGCTGTGCATCACAGAAAGAAATGATAATTTAAAGTAAAATAAATTGAAAACCAAATATTTTAAATTGTAATAATATATCACAATATTAAAAAGAAAATCTGTATTTTTGATCAAATAAATGCAGGCTTGATGAGCAGAAGAAACTTCTTTAAAAAACATTACAAATAGTAATGTGTCCAAACTTTTGGCCTGTACTGTGTATATATATCAAAATGTAACAATATAACAATATATTTTTAAATATAACAAAACAATACACATTTTTAATATAGGACAATTTTTTTGTTTTATGACTTTTTATATATCAAAATTACAAGAATATATGATATATATTTATATCCTGTGTGTATGTGCCCCGCGCTGGCAAAAGGAGTCAGAATGCGCATCGGATCATTTCAAGCTACAAGCAAAACTAGTAAAAATATTTGTTTTTGGTCGGTTTGTATCTTTATTTGTACGTTTTCAGAGAGGAGTACCTTTCCTTTTTCCATGAATACAATTTAAAAGATGACTGACAGATCCGACGCGTGTGCACAAAGACTCCTCAGACAGCACGATTTCGATGTACACACATACACAGAATTATAGTACAATTTCTGTTTTGGTGAGTATTCAAGCAAACATTCTCTGGTGTGTCTAATGTGAATGTTTGGTTAACTGTTGTGAAAAAACTTCTGCTGTGTACAGAGGTGGACAAAGTACACAACTCTATTACTTGAGTAAAAGTAAAAAGTACCACAGGTCAAATATTACTCTGTGAAAGTTGAAAGTTCTAAAAACTGATTTTTACTTGAGTAAAAGTACAGAATTATTAGTTTTTAAAAGTACTTAATTCAAAAGTAAATTTCATTTTTTCATGTCAATGCATAAATGCTCATGGTGGTTTAGGCCAGTCAGAGATGCTCCATCCAGCATGCTAGCATACAACTTAAACTCATTTTAGTACTTGTATAAAAGTAACAAAGCCTTTTACAAAGCTGCTGTCACTTTAAGGCTGAATGCATATACTCTGATACACTATACTCTGATACACATCCGATATTCTCCCAATGGTTTACTCTTCTCTTTCTCCCAGACATTTACATTTTTATTGTTGTCGAGACATGCATCGTGTATGCCAACTAAACTAATCTTTAATCTTTTCAGAAAACTGAAACATACTTTCTAAATATGGCCATGAGTGCACACACTATGCCAAGGAACCATCTTCTTCCATTTTGCTATAAACTGATCAGTGTTGAAATTTTTTTGGGAAACTTCACATTACCCTACAAGAGTGATTACTGATAGGCTGACTGAAAAAAAAAACCTTTTAAAGAAGAAAAAAATATTTTACTGACTTTTAAAGCTGCTACAGAAAAACACTTTTGACTTTGAGGACCTAGATAGAAATGTAGTGGAGTACGATATTTGTCTTTCAAATGTAGTGAAGTTAAAGTCAAAGTTTCCCAAAAAAATCATACTCAAGTAAAGTACAGATACTCAAAAAGTGTACTTAAGTACAGTACTCAAGTTAATGTACTTAGTTACTGTCCACCTCTGGGTGTGTAATAAAACATCCGTGCAGTGCAGTAGGTCTTAATATTTAGTCTGTTTCATTAATGATAATCAGACAATTCTGGTATCATGGAAAAGAAAAGTTAAATATAGATTTTTCCTATAGATATTTGGTTTTGTCTTGGTGTGTGTGATAGTGTTATTACCGGGGATTTTGAGGTATGGTTGCTAGGTAAATTTTGTTTCAGAACCTTCAAACAGTTGCAGCATTTTTTTATTTTTTGGTCATTTTTTATCTGATATCAACAAATCATACATCATATTTTTAATAGATAATGAAAATAACAATAACTATTTTTTAAATGTGCTCATTGCGACTCATTTTGCCAGCACAGGTCACATATAATAACTCTAAAACCAAATTTATTGAATGCATTTATTAAAACCTAATTTTTGTCCTAATAAAGAAAAATGTTTATTTGACTATGGAAAATATCTGATGAATCTCTCCATGGCTGTTGAAGGCGTGTAAATGGAGAGGGTCACGGCACTTACCACATAACTCCCGGGAGATGCTGAGGAATACGGGATCTTAAATGCCACGTGGATCCGATCAGACAGAAAAACAGAGAGAATGTCAACAAAGCAGATGCTCTTTAAGTGCAAACATTTACCTACAGCTGTAGTGACTGACATTTCACATTGAATGCATTTTAGAAATGCCTTACCGAGTTGGAATTTGGTGGATTTGGCCACGGTCTTCCTCCGGGACCCCTATAGTAGGGTGAGATGTGTTGTGCTCATTAATGGTATTAAAGCTATGGTAGGAAATAGTGTTATAATGCAAATACGTGTTATAAGAAGTATGTACATATTCATCCCAGGCATCCCAGGACCTCCAAGAGCATTGAGTGGTGGTCTCATACCCCCTCCATATGCCTGGAACAATAAAATAAAAAAATGATGTAGCAAAGTGTCTTTGCACATAGTTTAGATGCTGGCTATGGTCCCCCGGCGATGGGTGTGATGGTCTTACCTGTGGCCCAAGAGGTACCATCCCCCTGGGCGGAGTCATTCTCTGCATGGCCCCGCCCATATTTGGATGACCTGTCCAATAAAAGGTTCAGATGTAAATTTAAATAAGTAAGTAGCAAGCGGCAAACACATTGAGAAGAATCTCAAAAGAAGATTTCATAAAATAATGATTTATGTCTCTATATACACTGCTCAAAAAAAAGTTTCAGTTTCATCTGCTTTAGTGTTAATGAAATTAACCACAGCTGCACTACATGGGCAACAGTGAGACGACTCCCCATGAGTAATAATGGTTTTACAGGTGTGGAGGCCACTCATATTTTTTCCCCTACTAATCTTTTCTGACTGTTTTCACCAGTTTTGCATTTGACAAGGGTCAGTGTCACTACTGGTAGCATGAGGCGATACCTGGACCCTACAGAGGTTGCACAGGCAGTCCAACTCCTCCAGGATGGCTCATCAATACGTGCCATTGCCAGAAGGTTTGCTGTGTATCCCAGCACAGACTCAAGAACATGGAGGAGAATCCAGGAGACAGACAGTTACTCTAGGAGAGCTGGACAGGGCCGTAGAAGATCCTTAGCCCATCAGCAGGACCGGTATCTGCTCCTTTGTGCAAGGAGGAACAGGATGAGCACTGCCAGAGCCCTAGAAAAATGACCTCCAGCAGGTGTGAATGTCTCTGACCAAACAATCAGAAACAGACTTCATGAGAGTTGCCTGAGGGCCCGACATCCTCTAGTGGGCCCTGTGCTCACCGCCTGGCACCGTTGAGCTTGATTGCCATTTCCCAATGAACACCAGAATTGGCAGGTCTGCCACTGGTGCCCTGTGGTTTTGAGAGGTTACAAATGAGAGAAGGTTCAGCCTGAGCATGTGACAGACATGAAGGGGTGTGGAGAAACTCTGGAGAACGTTATGCTGCCTGCAACATCATTCAGCATGACTGGTTTGGTGGTGGGTCAGTGATGTTCTGAGGAGGTATATCCATGGAGGGACGCACAGACCCTTATTGCCATTAGGTATTGGGATGAAATTGTCCTTGGACCCATTGTCAGACCCTATGCTGGTGCAGTGGCTCCTGGGTTCCTCTTGGTGCACAGCAATGCCTGGCCTCATGTGACGAGAGCATGCAAGCAGTTCCTGGAGGATGAAGGAATTGATAACATTGAATGGCCACTACGCTCACCTGACCCGAATCCAATAGAACACCTCTGGGACATTGTGTTTCAGTCCATCTGACGTCACCTGGTTGCACCTCAGACTGTCTAGAAGCTCAGTGATGCCCTGGTTCAGATCTGGGACACCATTCGTTGTCTCATTAGGAGCGTGCCCCGACGTTGTCAGGCATGCAAGCATGTGGGGGTCATACAAACTACTGAGTACCATTTTGAGTTGCTGCAATGACATTTCTGCAAAACTGACAAGCCTGCTGCATCATTTCTTCACTTCGTTTTTTGGGGTGTCTTTGAATTCAATCCTTTGTAGGTTGACCCTTTTCCCTTCCTTCAAATGATGTGGCATCCTTGCGTTTATAACACATTACCCAGTCCATATTAGTATAGATATCCAGCATGATATTTTTCCCCATTGAGATCTGATGTGTTTTCAAAGTGTTCCTTTATTTTTTTTGAGCAGTGTATATTTTAATATAAAAATAATGTACTTGTAAAATGGTATTATGGCCCATTTACATCAAGTATGATAACTATAACGACAAATATATAGTTTAAAAAATCGAAATATAAATATAAAAAAAAAAATACAGAATCCAAATCCACACAATGGCACAGAGAAGCGGCCCCAAAAAATGAAAACTTCGAAACAGACGAAAAAACTACAGTGTGCTTACAATAAACAGAACAATGTTGTGCATAGGTGTGGACGCTAATATTGTTATCTTTATAGTTATTGTTCTTGGTGTGATGAGCTTTAAGGTGAATCTCAAGGGGAAAAAAGTACACAAGAAATGTAACAAAAAATAATCACTGCCTCCCCAAAATCTTTTCTAAATGTATTTATTAAAAGTTTATAAATGTATTATGATAATATATATGTAATATGGTAATATGTATGGAAATGTTCTACATGAATTTATACATTATTATAATATTTATTATTATGATAATATATACTTATTTAATGTGATAATTTAAATGGCTTTATTCTACTTTTTTCTTGAGGTGAATCTCATGAAATCTGTCAGGAAATGTAAAAAAAAAAAAAAAAAAATGAAATCCTTTCTCAAAAATGTTATATATTTCTATATATATTTTATACTACTTCTAATTATAATACATTTCATATGGTAATATTAAATGTTTCTTAAGGTGAATCTTATGGAAGCTGTCAAGAAATGTAAATAAATAAATAAATAAATAAATAATTATATACATATATATCTATATATATATATCTATATATATATATCTATATCTATATATATATATATATATATATATATATATATATATATTTTTTTTTTTTTTTTTTTTTTTTTTTTTTTTTTCATCACACCCCGAATTAATATTTTCATGACAATGAACCATAAATCAATTAATCTCTTTCCCATTACTATAAAACAAAACAAAAAAACAATTATAAAGAATTTAAACATCATGGAAGAATTTAATTTAAGCTAATTAAACAAAAAAAAAAAATTGTGTCCGGACTTGATTTCCATTACTGAATTACCATAATGAGATTGAGTTTATTTCTTTTTTTTCCCGCATTACGGTAATGAGAATTCTGAGGGAAAAGTGCTTAATTGCTATTAAAATAATGTCATAAAATAGGCTTTGTTTACTTCATGCAAAACAATTTCTTGTTTTTCCTGTGGCAAATATGACCAAACATTTCACTCTATAAAATGGTTTAATTAATTGCAAACAAACCTTGTTGTCTTGATGGGTCCATGCCACTGGGTAATAACGGCTGGTTTCCAGGGACTCCACCTAATGCCTGAACCAGTCAGATACAGTACAAATTAACATACATTTGTCAACATCATCCAAGCAGGGGTAGATAAGGCCCATTAGCTGCCCTTGGGCTATGACATTAGATCAGGACCCAAAATATCACATTTAGGAGAGTGAGAAAGTATGACTGGAAATAAAATGTGGAGCCTTAAGCGACAGCAAAAGTACTATTAGAGGTATATTAGTCTTGGCTGAAAAGTCTTAGTATGACTCACAGCAAGTTAATTAGACAAGACTAAAATAAAACATTTAAACCTCTAGTCACTCCATCATGTGCATGTATTTCTGTATTGAGATGTGTAATTGAAACGGATAAGTACCTGATTGGGTATTCTGAGAGGTGGTCTGGGGCCGCCAGGATAGCGCGATGACATGAAAGGCTAGAAAAAGGAAGAGATGTCATAAAAACTTCCAACTCTACAGTCACATTCCTCTGTATTGGCTCACTAAAACACCATCTAGAGACCCAGCAGTGACCATTCTGATCTGTAGTCTTTTTTAAGAACTGTACACACTAACTGAACTAGCTTTTCTTCAGCTCTAGGGGCATTTACTTAAAGCACCAGTAAGATCAATAGCACTGAGAAAGTCTCCAGAGAACAGAAAACAATTATATCCAAGCATCCAACCGAACAAGGCCATTTCCACCTCCACATCTGAGGTGAGATTGAGAAAAAACCCTTGATGACAAAGTAAACATACTATATGTATCTTAGACCAAAAGACTAAAAAAAAAAACTCAAGAAAACGATGATGAGATGTCCTAATGCCTGCTACATCCTATAAGATCATTACAAATCACACTGATGTGGATCTGTGCGATGATGACACCTATTGAATCATAGGATACGACGCAAGATATAGTAGAATAAAACATCAGCATGCGCTATAGAGCAAGTGAATCGCACTTTGGCAATTGTGGGGGTTTTTTGCGATTAAAAAAGAGGAGGAAGCGAAAGTGGAGAATATGGCTAGGGAAAAGAGGCCAACCTGGCATGCCAATTTTGCAAATAGAGCTTGAGGTAAGAAGTTTTAAGTTTTAGCGGCATGTCTCGTTGATCAGTACGCCATTTCATGTTGCATTTTTATGGGTTAGTCAGTAGACGTAGATCGTAGCAACTAACACACTGTGAGATGACCATGCAAAATGTATGAAATTGTCAGAAAGTTATTGCAGGCTATCTTGGGTCGCAAGAACCTATGAACCATTTAGGAGCCACAACCACAGAAATCGGCCACGCCCTTAATTATGCAGAACTTTAAGGCTTTATATAATGTAAACGAATGAGTTATAAAAAAAAAGACCCCCTCACAGTTGTCATGAAGGGCAAAAGTAGTTATATGGAGCAAAGCCACAAATTGTACCCGGCTGTAAACATGTTTTTTTCTGCTGTAAAGTTGGGCAATTTTAACAGAGCTCAATGAGATTTTGCTCCCTTTTGGAGCCTGCCTCGAGCGGCTAGTCGATGAATTGCAATTTAAGTCACTTCCGTATTGGCTTCAAGAGAAACTGGGGGAGGTTGCCACTTGGGTGAGATGCGGCATGACAAATCCCGATAGTAAATTGATCATGAACGGCCGCGTCCGGTGTAGCCACGGTGTCTTAAATTAATGCACATTCTGCCGTGTTTTACCTAATCTTTCCAATCTACACTGCCAAAAAGCGCGTAGATGATTTGAAAACTACCATGGCCCAGTTGTACCCAACACAACTAAATTAAAAAAGCAAACATAAATTCACAACACAACGACCTAAATCAAACCACAACACAACGGAAATGCTCCAGACCACTAGGGGGCACTCTGAGTGCGGTAAAGATAGTTTTCCTTGCCACTGTTCTATAGATTCAACAGTCTTACAAAGATATCAATACTACGATCAGTTTAAGTTTATGTAACCATTGTATACTGGCATGAATATTAATTAAAAATCACCTAAAACAATTGTTTAATTGTTAAAGGACAACTCTGGCGAATTTTTAAGTAATCTTGATCGTTATATCTTTGTGAGTAAAGTCTATAGAAAAAAAAACAAAAACCGGATTGGTGCTTGCAACGCAGAGTTATTACAGTTAATGCCCAGAGCCCCCCCTCAGCTAAAACGGCAGGTTTGGGGGCATAACGTAAAGGGTGTCTTTGTGCCTCTTAACAGACACAAAATGCAATTAAAATGTCTGTCCAACATGAACAGGTCCCTTACATCACTACGAGATGCGTTTAGCCACTCAGCCATTGTTTAAATTCACCTGTTTTAGGCGGCTAGCTGTATCTTGCGCCGAAGTCTCGTGGGAACGCAGCGGTAGCCGGAAAATCGAGAAAAGCATCGTGTTTATGAAGAGGCTCTGCTCATCGGCTTGTCAGTCCTCAGTATTGAATGTGTCCGAGATAAATAGTTTTCGATTCTGTACTGCTGACCCGATGAGGACTTTATGGAGAGGACCGCTGCTCGTTCAGTTACTCGCTCATGCTCAGTATCAGCGGCTCGTGAGTTCATCAGATCTCTCAGCAAAACATGACTCAGTTCAGTGAACGGTTGGAGTTACAACATATAATTCAAGACATTAGTTTATTTATATTCGGAGGGACTGTCACTCATGTCAGAAAGTGAGTAACTAAAGTAATGCGTGCGATCAGCGCTGATTTGAGACGCGAACTGTTAAGAACGATTCAGTCCAATTTGGTGAACTGGTTTGCCCGGTTCACAAAAAAGATCAATTCGTTCATGGCCGGGCATCACTAGAGTGATGATCCGATCGGGCTCACGAGTGAAGAAGAAATGGTTTGCGTTTGGGCCTTTCCGAATTGTAAAATTTTGCAGCGAACACTTGACTAACTTACACAGACACAACACAGCCAGGCCGGTTGAAGAAAAATGCCATTCCGTGGTTAAAGACGGGTGCAGCCACTGTGGAGGTTATGTAAACTTTATTGATCCTTCCATTTGGGTAAACCCGGCTTGAGAAAAGATGTGCAGTAATTTAAAATAATCTTGTTGTCATGTAAGGGACCTGTTCATGTTCGACAGACATTTTAATAGCATTTTGTGTCTGTTAAGAGGCACAAAGACACCCTTTACATGAATGCCCCCAAACCTGCCGTTTTAGCTGAGGGGGGGCTCTGGGCATTAACTGTAATAACTCCGTGTTGCAAGCACCAATCCGTTTTTTTTTCTTTCTTTCTATAGACTGTACTTACAAAGATATAATGATCAAGATAAACTTAAAAATTCGCCGGAGTTGTCCTTTAAGTCATTTTATTTAATAAAATTATAGGTTTAAACCACTTGGTGGAATTGGCAGTTGTTCCCTTAGGCATCATGCGCTGTCATTTCTACAATCATTTTATGAAGCGACGAGAATAGTTTTTGTGCGCAAAAAAACAGAACAAAATTACGACTTATATAGTGATGGTCAATTTCAAACCAAAGCTTTGAACCGTTACAAATCAGTGTATCGATTCATGATTCAGATCGCATGTCAAACCGCCAAACTGCTGAAATCACGTAACTTAGGCGATCCGAATCAGGAATCAGTGACAATCATTTCATACAATGATTGTAGAGCCGCTGTAGTGAGATGGACTTTGTAACGCCGTCTTTAGTGCCTTTATGGGTCTTGAGAGAGGAAATGACATTGGTGTCAATGAAGGCCTTTCTGAGCCATCGGATTTCAACAAAAATATCTTCATTTGTGTTCCGAAGACGAACCGAGGACTTCTGGGTGTCGAACGACATTAGGGTGAGTAATTTATGACAAAATTTTCATTTTTGGGTAAACTAACCTTTTAATTAAAATTCTGCTTAAATGAAAGTGTCACACAGCTATTCTACATTCCTTCACAAGCCGCTTGTGCTGTTTGTGCAACTAAATCTGATGAGCTGTAATAATAATAAAAGTATTCATTTCTTTCTTACTGATCCCAAACTTTTTATACATGCAGTCTTATTGTGACGTTGTACAAGATGTGCTTCCTTTCTGTAAACAAGTGAAGAGTTCAGTCACATTGATCAGTTCACAAGGCTTTGGTGGTTATACGCTCAGAGTCTCATTCTAGAGATCAAAGCTCAGACGAGGGGCCGACAACTATCGATAATTAAGGGCAATAAGAGGTTCATTTACAATCAGACCTTATTATGTGAAAATTGGACATCTTCACACTGTATTCAAGAAAATGCATCTCTTTGTTCATCAAAGAGAAGGTCGTCTCGGAGAGAGATCATGTTGTGACCTGAATGTGCTGAATAGGTTCAAGATTTCAGCCACATTTCTGTATTTCTGTGCAGCTCTTATAAAATACATGTAGAATTACAGAGATGTTGATGTCGAAACAAAAGGTTGGGGGTTGGTTTTGATACTTGGCGTAAGGAACATTTCAGTAAATAAAAAAAAGTAAGAGTAAGTTAGGATTTTTATGTGCCACCGAACAGTCACCTAAGGAGGTAACCATAGCAACAGCAGGCTGCTCCAGAACTTTCAGTTAGGATACATATTGGCTAATACATCGATAAAACATACTGTAAATGCCGCCATTATCTATCACTTAGCTTGCGCAGACTAAAGCCAGAACGCGCGAATGTCACAACAGGAAACACGCACGCACGCCCTCGGATCAGTCGGACGTAGTGGTGTACAAGAGGTAAAAACGATATAAATACTGTTTGTTTTCTCACACAAACCGCTCATTTGGTGTCTTAGGCCATCAGTGTGTACTTACGATGGGGAATTGTTTAATTTGGACTTCTCTGTGTATGCTCTTTGAGGTGGTGACCATAGACCTGCATTATGTGAGGCACAGACAAGAACGGTTTGACCTTAAATGATCAAAATTGAAACTACTGGGGAAACAAATACTCCTACATCTCGGATGCCCACGAGGTAAGCTAAAACATATCAAAATTTAATTTCAAAGTGAACTATCCCTTTAATGGAGTTCAGGGGGACAGTCGTGGCCTAATGGTTAGGGTCAGACTGGTAACCCGAAGGTTGCGGGTTCAAGTCTCAATACTGGCAGGAAATGGCGAGGCGATATGCAATGCTGTGTGTGTCCATGGTTTGCAGTGTGTTAATATGGGCTACATGGGTTTTCCAGCAGAAGTGGGCTACTTTTAATTTGTTGCTGCGGGATGATTTTAGACAAGGCCAACTCCCTGGGTGTATGAACATCGAATTTTGGCTGTTTTGGGCTATTTTTGATTGATCATTGTGCTAGATTTGTTCCGCAGACCTGGCAACCCTATTTTAGACACATACATCAAGAATATAGCTGCATATTATTTCAATTGACAGTATAGCTGTATCACATTCTGAAAAACATTGAAAACAAATGTTCGAGATCTCTAACTTTCATTTCTGAAATCTTGATCCTGAGTAGAAAGAGCGCTCGACCACTTGTGTATCTGTCTCTCTGCCGGGAGCCGTATCACAGTTACTTTATGTGAGAAGCGGTACATGCTCTCAGGGATCTGGCTCAGTTGCTCAGCGCTGTCTGACATGCTCACCGCGGCCCTGGACACCTCACAGTCACTGATTAATTATGGACTGAGGTGAGAGGCCTGCATTTGTCCTCTTTAATAATGGATGAGTGAGGTCTGTGGACTTCACCGAGGTGAACAGAAAGGTCTCCTTACAGGTAGAACCAGCAGAGAGTACATTCTCAGCCTGTGTTTACTACCCTCAGGTTACAAGCCGTGCTGATCAGGAACCAAATCCCTTAAAGTACTGTATATATACCGCCGCTGACCATAGGAACAGACCCCAGATCATCGGCTCCTGTCTATGATGCCATATGAATACCTGCCCAGGTCTAATATCTAAAAGCCAGAATAAAATGGAACAGGCCATTCATCTAATCTAATATCTGTCCACTGCATAATTCATGGCTTAAGCTTTCTAAAAATAACACACCGGCACAATCATTCATCTCTCTAACAGGTTTTGGCAAAAAAGGCACAAAGAAGGTGATCCGGCTTAAGGCTGGAATTTGGAGTGTGTCCGTACGTGCCTGTGGACTAGTCTATTTTTATAACAAAGTGAACATGCATCAGAGACTTCACTGACGCAAGAATAGACATTTCAGCAGATATTATTATTTTTTATTTTTTATATATTCTGGTGGATAAATGATAATATAAATTGTTTGTTGTTTTAAAAACTTTTTAATCTAGAACTGCACATGGTTCAAAACATCAAGACATTAAATATAATTTAATATAAACATTTCCATTGTTCATACTGTACATTTTAATATTATGATGCAATATAACATATTTACATAATATATATATATTCACCATATATATATGACCAGTCTTACAAAGATATAAACACCTGGGCCACTGTGTGAATATAATATAATATAATATAATATAATATAATATAATATAATATAATATAATATAATATAATATAATATAATATAATATAATATAATATAATATAATATAATATATAGGCATATTAAAACCAATAATAAAGATTTATCAGTATTATATCTTTTATCCAACAGTATTAAAGAAACATGTATGCATCTTTCATAATGTACATAATAATATCAAAGTGCATAAATTCTCTTTTATTTTTTATAAAACAAAGTATACATTTATAATATCAACCATTATTGGCATTGGCATTTATTGGTATCAAATTCCAATATCAGTGCACACCTAAAAATGATAATATTTGTAACACAGAAATACCATTATATTGAGTATTCCTAGATACATGCAAAAGTAAGTAAATAACACCATTTAAAGGGGAAATATTATGCAAAATTCACTTATATAAGGTTTGATGTGTGTCCACAGTGTGTGTAAACAACCAGCCTATAATGGTAAAAATCCCCATCAATCATTTTCAATCTCTCATAACACACTTTTCCCCCTATTCCCACGTAAGAGTAGGGAAAGCCTGCCCATGTCTGTTGATGATCTGCCCTTTTAGCAAAGCATTTCTGTTCACTCGCTGTAGCAGCTAACGTTAGCTAGAGTATTACAATGTCTGCGCCAAAAAACATAATAAATGTTCTGTTGTTCCATTACAATAAAACTTAAGATATAACTTCATGTCCAGAGCAAGCAAGGATGCCACTTCATCTTGTGAATGTTGTGCAAATGTCCTTTCTGGATGAGCTTTCTAGAATGCTGTACAGCTAATATGGCAAAAGTTACCATAGTCTCTGACTGTATTCACAAAGACTAGAGCTATGTCATTAGTTTTATCCTGAAAACGCATTCATTCATAAACATATTTACTATGGATTGTAAAGTCGGGTGATGGATGTGTTACATTCCTACACCTATACAACAATTTATAGATTATTTATAGGCGGTATGCTAATCGATGAGTTGAATCCATGAACCATTCAGCAATGTCCAGGTCTAGACTAAAAGTTGCAACCTCTTCCTAAGTCTCTCATCTGTGGCCGACTCGGGTTCAAACGTGTAAGGCTGCACTCCACAACTGGTTATTTCTGACATTTTTGCTGCGTAAGATTAGTTTTGTTGTTGACGTTGTATCCGGATCTCGTGTAAAGGAGACACTGGAAAGGGGGGAGGCAGCAGCAGCTCATTTGCATTTAAAGTGAAAGACAAAAACAGCGCGTGTTTGCTCACACCTAAATAAGGACAAATTTGACAAGTTATAATAAATTATCTGGGGCGTATTATGAGCTGAAACTTCACAGACACATTCTGTGGACACCAGAGATTTATATTACATCTTGTGAAAAGGGACATAATATGTCCCCTTTAATGTATACTATTAAAATTGGACAACTTGTCACTGGGACAGGACACTAAAATCTATACCCGCTGCATCCGCTGCACAGCAGGAGTACATTGGGGTTCTGCCCCAATGATAAGCTTTTGACCCTGCATATCCATTGAATGTTCTTATGTCTCCAATCTTTGCACATCACTGCTTTTCTGCTGCAATTAAAACAGCGTGCAACCATGGATAAGGACGGAGAACTCCAGAGTGAACTGAAGCTTCCCTTGGGTGAATCATCTCCATTAGTCTGGTGGGAGAGCAGTATCTCACACTCGGACTAGAGTAATACCCAGCATGCTTCACTCTGACTCTAATCAGCAGGATCTCTAAGGCCTCCAGCCCTGCTGCAGTACCATCTATTCCCTGTTATCAAGTTACATCAAATTATGCGTATGAAATATTAAGTGCTGCTGGACACCCCTGTTCCAGAATGCAAAGAGACGAATCACTGATTTCCAAAGAGCACAAAGTGGTCAAAAAGTTGTATAAATGTCTCAACATTCGATTAAAAGAAAATAGCTCAAGTAGATTTTCCAGCAAAACATTTAGAAAAGGAAGACAGACAGACAGACAGATAGATAGATAGATAGATAGATAGATAGATAGATAGATAGATAGATAGATAGATAGATAGATAGATAGATAGATAGATAGATAGATAGATAGATAGATAGATAGATAGATAGATAGATAGATAGATAGATAGATAGATAGATAGATAGATAGAGAACACCTGGCCACTCTTGTGGATTTGCTACTGTTACCCTAAAAAAACCTAGAAGGCTAAAGACATGGCCGGTAGATACTGATGTAAGCAATAAAACTACAATTAATAAAATTGATGGGTGTGTTAGATTTATAGTGTGCAAATAATCAAACTTCATGGAATGCTATGGCAGATTCGTTAATTTCATTTCATTTCCATGGCCGAACAGCTGCATCTAAGCCAAGAGCAATGCAAAGCGTCAGATGCAGTGGTATAAAGTACACCGCCACTGGACTCCAGAGCAGTGGAGACATGTTATCTGTGATGAATCATGCTTCTCTGTCAGGCAATCCGATGGGAGTCTGGGTTTGACGGTTGCCAGGAGAACGGTACTTGCCTGACTGGACTGTGCCAAGTGTAAAGTTTGCTGGAGGGGGGCTTATGGTGTGGGGTTATTTTTCAGGGGTTGGGCTTGTCCCCTTAGTTCCAGTGAAAGGAACTCTTAATGCTTAAGCATATCAAGACATTTTGGACAATTTCATGCTCCCAACTTTGTGGGAACAGTTTGGGGATGGTCCCTTCCTGTTCCAACATGACTGTGCACCAAAGCAAGACCAATAAGACATGGATGATCGAGTTTGGTGAGGAGGAACTTGACTGGCCTTCTTCAACTTGATAGAACACCTTTGGGATGAATTAGAGCGGAAACTGTGAGTCAGTCCTTGTCTAACATCAGTGCCTAACCTCACAGATGCGCTTCTGGAAGAATGGTCAAAAATTCCCATAAACACACTAGTAAACATTGTGGAAAGCCTTCCCAGAAGAGCTGAAGTTGTTATAGTTACAAAGGGTTGACCGACTCCTTATTAAACCCTACGGATTAAGAATGGGACGTCATTAAAGTTCATGTACATGCAAAGGCAGGCGTCCCAAAACATATATTACCTAAAGTTATATATAAATAAAATAATGGAACGTACTTAGCTTTATACATCTACTATATTCTTCAAAACACCAGTTGATTAAAATACTCTGAACAAAAATGATAAAGACAAGTGGAGTTAGTTCGGACAAATGGTTGAATGGCAGTGTCATGTAGCTCTTGGGCCTTTGGGAGGCACTGTTAGACTAAACTTTTTTTGTTTGATCTAATGACAGTCTGTTGGAAATCAAAGACTGTTACAGTGGCTGACTCACTACAACAAAGACAAAACAACTGAAAAACTTATTTGAAACGCTCCATACTGCGTTCTCCGTTTATCATATGTTCCATTATTAAAGCCTCAACAATGCCACAATGCTAATGGCATGTCTAATCACAGATGCTCTGGTGGAAGGACATGTTGTATATATTAATATGTATATATTTATGCACTAACATACACATTCCGATTGCGTTCGCTGATTTAACATGGATTAAACAGATGGCACATTTAAGTCTCAATCCTTTAGTACTGAAAGCCAAGAATCAAATTTACGAATTGAGTGTTTCTGACACAAAATCATTTCCAGCCCAGATGCGCTGCAGCAGAGCAGCCACAGAGCATCCGCAGAACACCTGACTGACAAGCCATATGCCTGAAACACTGAAACTTCCACCCACCTATACAGACATCTGAGGAGCAGAACTCGTCTATATGTATTCAGTAGAGTCTGCATTCACTCTACTCACATTCACAGGCACAATGGATCTGTGGATTTCTTCATACTGTCTGAGCTTTGAGATTAAAGGCTCGCAAATACTTGTCCTCATTTGACCATATGAAGAGGGGGGCGCATTTGTTAGAGCCCAGCGGTGTTCGGGAAGATACTTTCAAACTACAAGAAAAATTTAAAGTCATTAAAATTGACCCAGATTACTTTCTTAATACTGTCTTTGGAATCTTTTGCTCCGCCTCTGAAACCGAAGATCCAATGATTATGATCCAATCAATTCCTGAAACATGTCTCAATCAGAAATTTAAAATATGTGACTTACAGTGTTATAATATTTTTTTTGGGGGGGGGGGGGGGGGGGCTGATGCTATTTCATGCATTCTGACTTATTTACACTGTTAAAGAGTTGAATTCTCAAGCTAATCGTGGGCAAAATGTAAAAAAAAAAAAAAAAAGTTGGACATATGACATTTTTATATGTAATAGTACTAGTTCCGGGGCTGTACCAGACAGGGTACCAAAACGTACGCCCGTCGGCAGAAATTCTTTCTTGATCTGGGTGCGCACGTATGTGTATATATTATGTGTGTGTGCGTGCGCGAGGTTCGCTCTTTTTTTACGAGGCAAAATGTAAAAAAAAAAAAAAAAAAAGTTGGACATATGACAAATATTCAAAATATTTCCTTGTGTGGGCACTTCTCCCAGATGAGCGCATGCGCACTTCAACAAGAGCGAGAACAAGAGCGCGCCCATCAACGAACCTCGTTCGGGTTACGGTGGCTGTCGGCAGCGTAACCACAAAATCAACCACGTCACTAAAGAAGTGTGTTTGTTTTTGGTTGTGAGGGAAAGATAACCTTGTTCAAGCCGAATAACCCATCATTAAGGAAACAGTGGATGCTGTTTGTTTTTCCGGAGCAGCACTGGAGTTCTGCAAGTGTGTTTGTCTGTTCCTAATAATGAGTTGAAACCCCAGGCAGTGAGTGAAACTGCATCGAATGTGTGTTTTGTTGGCAAATAAGTGCCTTACAGAAGACTTCTTGAATCTATTCAGTTTTTCCTTCTTGAAAATAATGTATTTTCACTAAATATCCTGTGCTGGAATTGACTTGTTAATAAAGTAATGTGATAAAATGTCAACCCTGTTGTCTGTTTTGTATTTTGCTTAATATATTTATGTTTTTTGTCATTTTTGTCTTTTGGGACAGTGAGAAATAAACAAGTGTTAAAACAATTTAAAATATTTAATTTGACCAACCTCACAGTTGGATAAATGATATTTTCCAATGGCTCAATGTATTATTTCTGATTGAGCCCATGTTAACAGACTGTTGCCACAATTGATACAAATAAATTCACAGAAATCCAATTTGGCCAATTGAAAAATGTAGAATTTTCTAGAAAGTCACTAGAATATTTTGAATGGGAGAGGCCTGCAATTTTTTTTACAGTGTATAATTATAACTTAAGTAATATTAATTAACAACGTGTACTTACTGTAGGGTTAGGGTATGGTTGAGGGTTAGTTGCATGTAAATATGCACAATTTCCTGTAAGTACATGTAACATGTAACAAGGACACTGTAAAATAAAGTGTTACCGAAATGTCACATCATAAAAGAAAAATAGTGATTTAGTTATAGCTTATGGTATAGTTTACTACACTTCTATTTAAGATGCAAATATTTTTTAATATTTGATAAATATAAATATCAATCAAATGATATTCCAATGATAAATGATTTTTGCAATCCGAGCAAATTTTAGCTGAACATTTTTTAAATGTATCCATGTCTCCACATCAATACATGACTTATTAAATATGCACATACACACAGATCATTTTGTGACTTTCCATAGACAATGATTTTTATACTGTACAAAATGAATATTCTATCCCCCTACACTAACCCTACCCCTAAACCTACCTATCACAGAAAACCATTTGAAATTGAGATTTATGAGATTTATACATACTATGAAAGCTGAAATAAGCTTTTCATTGGTGTATGGTTTGTTAGGATAGGACAATATTTGGCCGAGATATAACTATTGAAAATCTGGAATCTGAGGGTGCAAAAAAAAAAAGAGAGAAGAAAATCGCCTTTAAAGTCCTTAGCAATGCAAATTACTACTAATAATACATTTTTGATATATTTACGTTAGGAAATTTACTTAATATCTTCATTGAACATGATCTTTACCTAATATCCTAATGGTTTTTGGCATAAAAGAAAAACAGTCATTTTGACCCACACAATGGTTTCGTTTGTTATTGCTACAAATATTCCGGGTGACTTATGACTGGTTTTGTGGTCCAGGGTTAAAAATTATTCTTTAACATTAACATTACATTTCGATGTTAAATTCCCTATTGTTTTAAATAGAATTGTTCTATAGTCTATACAGTATTTAATGCAATTACATTAGAAGTAACTGTATTTAAATTGCAGAAAACTTTAAGGGAAAAGTAATTCAATTACAGATTACTCAGTAGTTCATTCCACCCAACAGTGGTGAGGACCAGTAAAATGTTGTCACTTGTCATTATATTTATTTTAAGTATATTTATATGTAAGGACATTTGGTATAGCCAAGTATAGCCAAACCTGCATGCACGCAAGTTAGGCTTTTGTGAATTGTGGGGACTTGGCGTAATGGCGTAATGGATTTCACACTGTACATTCTATCCCCTTACACTCCCCCTGCCCCTAAACATTCTGCATTTTTACATTTTCAAAAAACATAATTTTGTATGTTTATGAATCCATTTACATTGTGAGGAGCCACAATGACCCCACAATGTAATATAAACAAGTACACACACACACACACACACACACACACACACACACACACACACACACACACACACACACACACACACACACACACACACACACACACACACACACACACACACACACACACACACACACACACAGCCAAATCAAGAGAATCAAACGTTGACTTTTTCATTCAACTTTGACTTTTTCTTTTTCATTCATGTACATGAACCTTCTGTATTCGCTAAATTTAAATGCCTTCCCAATGCATCATATAAGAGAAAGTGAGATAACATTTTTGGAAAGCATGTTTACTTTCTCGCTCAGCTGTACCGCAGTGCATGCAATAAAATTATAGTATTTTAGCATTCTGCAATGTTTCGTGGCATATTATTCCATCCTTATTCCAGATGTACATACTGTTTCCGAGAGAAAGCAACATTAGGTCATGCCATCAGCCAAGGGACACTGGAGGGCGAGGGCCAGCTGGGAATTAGGTGTTGCTTTGAGAACACATTTTAAGGGCAGCACAGGACGTCTCAAGGGACAATACCGTCTTTGAGCGAGAAATGACACGCTTCAGTGTTCTTAGAGGGGAGAGAGTGGGAGTGAAGAGAAAGTTAAGGATGAGAAGCTGGAATGGAGCGGAATGCGGATGCAGCGCCTTTAATAATGCATCTGCTGCTCTTCTGCTCTCGTTCCCCCGGAATCATCTCGGCTTCAACATCCTTCACCTCGTTTCCGTGCATGTGTGGTCCCCCGCTTGTCTGAACCTCATCGGAAATGCTACAGTATTTTAGCAACACATGGCCGACGCACTTTAAAGGGTTAGCTCACCCCCCACCCCTCAAAAAAGAAATGAGGATTCTGTCATCCTTTACTCAATGTCGTTCCATGCTCGTTTTATTTCTTTTGTGGAACTTTTTTCGGTGCTTGACGGCCATCATTATGGAAAAGGGAACTCTGGGTGTTCTGCAATAGATCTTCATTTGAGTTCCACTGAAGGAATTACAAAATTTCCATTTTGGAGTGAACCACTCGTTTAATGTACAAAATAGACGACAATCGTACGACTGTGCACGTGGAACAAAAATCAAATGTTGATAACCAAGACAGACTGTTCCAGTCAAACGCCACGGGAGGCAGATGAGCCTTTGTTGAGCCACTTAAGAAAGATGATTTGATCTTCATAGCTTATCGTTCTATTAGACGAGCACCATTAGCGATCTGCGGGGGATTCCTGTGCCCCCTGCCACACGCTTCGAGATCTGCTTCAGTCAGTCAGTCTGTTGGAATCCTGTCGCTCTTAATCAAACCAATTACAACACACTGGGTGTCAAATACCACATCTCCTTAGGACGGGGACGTTACACACAAAGACGGCTGATTTATGAGCACTCTTTAAGCTGACTTAAGAACTCTTCGTCTAAAGAAATACCTCATATGCCAACACAGGTGTTGAGTTACACAAACTGTGGCGGTAAACAGACTCCAGAGGAACTTCCCGCTTTCCTTCAGTAATGAGTGTTCGGTGCATCTGGGTCGAAGCGTTACGTCGCATCTGCCCAACTTTCCATCAAACAGATGATTGAAGGCCATACATCACACTCACCTAAATGTGAACAGCAGGAAATCTCTTTTTTTTTCACAGATCACCACACCAGGTCACAATCATTTTCTTCGAACAATCGCACTGCATCCGTAAGGAGGAACAGAAGAAGGTTCGTTTAGAAGGAACCATTCAGCCTCTAAGAACTAAGCCACACGTGTGTGTTATGTGTTATTTTCTGTTATGGCTCACAGAGACAGAATTAAAAGGATTTAAAGACACATTCGTCCTAAAATCCAGTGAAAGATTCAGACAAAGATCTAAGAGAAAGGGAAGAGAGTTTATTAAAGGAATGTGAGTATGTACACATAAGCTATGCTTACGCAATTTGACTCGCATGCAAACCAACAGACAAAAAAAACCAAGTTCAAGCTCATTAGGACTAGTGTATGATGGTGTGAGCTTTAGGAAAGCTCTTATAATGTCCGTAATGGGGGTAGTTGAAAAGTTTGGTATGGCGTTTTATACCCTTTGTAATGCCATAAAATATACAGAAACCTAAAATATACATTTTCAATCTATTATTATTTACAATGTAATG